>NC_042621.1:41747961-42047961 GCF_901001135.1 Rhinatrema bivittatum
ACCCAGAGTATGCATGTCTCTCTCATGCATATTCATTGCAACAATCCTGAAAACCCAATTGATTAGGCATGCCTCCAGGAGAGGGCCAGAAACACTGCTGGAGAGTTTGTGCAGGAGTTATATAAAGGCTCAAATGCTGTCAGGACACAGGGAGCTCTACTTTCACTCATTTTTTCCAAGATTAATATTAGTATTTTATAAACTGTGCAGCAAATTTCTGTTCCGAAAGTACATGTGTACATTTCAGTATAAGCAAATATTTCCAATGCAGGAAAAAGCATACTGTCCTAGCCCATTTGACATACATACATACATGTGTGTATTTTACATGTAAAATAACTGTGACACAGTGGGGCGGATTTTAAGAGACTTGCCCGCCTAAATCCGCCCAAATCCGGGCGGATTTAGGCAAGCAGGGCCCTGCGCGCCGGTGAGCCTATTTTACATAGGCCTATTTTACATAGGCTCACTGGCGCGTGCAGACCCCGGGACTCGCGTAAGTCCCGGGGTTCTCCGAGGGGGGCGTGTCAGGGGCGGGCCTGGTCGTCGCGGCGTTTAGGGGGCGTGTCGGCAGCGTTTTGGGGGCAGGTCCGGGGGCGTGGTTACGGCCCGGGGCGGTCCGGGGCCGTGGCCGCGCCCTCCGTACCCGCCCCCAGGTCGCGTCCCGGCGCGCTAGCGGCCCGCTGGCGCGCGGGGATTTACGCCTCCCTCTGGGAGGCGTAAATCCCCCAACAAAGGTAAGGATGGGGTTTAGACAGGGCCGGGCGGGTGGGTTAGGTAGGGGAAGGTGAGGGGAGGGCAAAAGAAAGTTCCCTCCGAGGCCGCTCCGATTTCGGAGCGGCCTCGGAGGGAACGGAGGTAGGCTGCGCGGCTCGGCGCGCGCCGGCTATACAGAATCCATAGCCTTGCGCGCGCCGATCTCGGATTTTAGCGGATATGCGCGGCTCCGCGCGTATCTACTAAAATCCAGCGTACTTTTGCTTGCGCCTGATGCGCCAGCAAAAGTAGGCCAAATCGCGCGGTTTGAAAATCTACCCCAGTGCGAATGAACACCCAGAATTAAATGCACAGGCAGATATTTTATAAAGAATATGTGTCATACTGTTTTGAAAATACACACAAGCTCTTGGCATCACCAGTTCAACAATATCTCCAACCAGTTCACCCACTAGACCCTCTAGCATTTCACCTTGAACCCTCCCACCCAAAACTGCAGACAACAGACAAGGCCAATTTTCATTGCATGAGTCAATGAGCAGTTCAGTGATGTATACATGTATACCGCTTACAAAATAGCAACTACTGCACACACTTTTGAACCCCACCCCAGAACACCCATAGACCTTCCCCCCCCCCCCCCCCAGTAAAATGTATGCATGAAACCAAATATATGAATGCACTCTTGATGTTTAGCATATAATGCACATACATGCTACCTAGGTGCAAAGCCCCTTGGAAAATTTACCTATAAGAGGGTCATTTTCTTATATTGTGCATGACTTAGCTAGCAAATACACTAAGGGGTAGATTTTAAAAAAGTGCGCCTTCGCATACTTTTGTTGGCGCACCAGGCGCAAACAAAAGTACGCTGGATTTTAGTAGATACGCGCGTAGCCGCGCGTATCTGCTAAAATCCAGGATCGGCGCGCGCAAGACTGCCAATTTTGTGCAGCCGGTGTGCGCCAAGCCGCGCAGCCTGCCTCCGTTCCCTCCAAGGCCGCTCCGAAATCGGAGCGGCCTCGGAGGGAACTCGCTTTCGCCCTCCCCTCACCTTCCCCTCCCTTCCTCTATCTAACCCACCCCCCCGGCCCTATCTAAACCCCCCCCCCTACCTTTGTCGGGGGATTTACGCCTCCCGGAGGGAGAAGTAAATCCCCGCGCGCCAGCGGGCCGCTAGCGCGCCGAGACGCAACCTGGGGGCGGTTCCGGAGGGCGCGGCCACGCCCCCGGACCGCCCCAGGCCGAAACCACGCCCCGCGTCCGCCCCCCCGAAAACACGTGCCCCGCCCCCAAAACGCCGCCACCAATCGGCCATGCCCCCGACACGCCGACACGCCCCCCCTTGAAAAACCCCGGGACTTTACGCGAGTCCCGGGACTCTGCGCGCGCCGGCAGGCCTATGGAAAATAGGTGCGCCAGCGCGCAAGGCCCTGCTCGCGTAAATCCGGGCGGATTTACGCGAGCAGGGCTTTTAAAATCCGCCCCTAAGGGGGTAAATTTTAAAAGACATTTAGTTGTGTAAAGTGCATTTAATCAAGTAAATCCTATGGACAATTCAATAGCATATGTTGTAGCAATTTTCAAAAGCCCACTTACTCAAGTAAAGTGCATTAACTCAAGTAAAGCCCAATTTTAAGTGCACAAATGCTTTTTAAAATCAGGCTGTAAGTGTGCAGGCTAACACCTAAAATTGTAGAGCACAATATTAAAAACTGGACTTGTCAGCAGGCGCTACTTAGCTACAAAAGTGGCTTAGCCAGCTAAGGAGGTAATTTTCAAAGAAGTTACACATGTAAATGTAACATACCATCATAACAATTTTCAAAAGCCATTACCCGCATTAAGTACATTTACACAAGTAAATCCTATGGACAATTCAGTGGCATATATTGTAGCAATTTTCAAAACCCACTTATTCAAATAAAGTGCATTTACTCGGGTAAAACCCATTTTTAAGTGCACATCTCGCATTTACTGATAGCTCTTCATTGGCTACCTGTACAATCCCGTATCAAATACAAAGTCTTAACATTAATACATACCCTCCATCCATTCTAACAACTCTGCTCTGGTAAGTGCAGCACTGCACACCATACAAGCCACATAAGAACATAAGAAATTGCCATGCTGGGTCAGACCAAGGGTCCATCAAGCCCAGCATCCTGCTTCCAACAGAGGCCCAAACCAGGTCCACAAGAACCTGGCAATTACCCAAACACCAAGAAGATCCCATCCTACTGTTTGCAATTAATAGCAGTGGCTATTCCCTAAGTAAACTTGATTAATAGCCATTAATGGACTTCTCCTCCAAGAACTTATCCAAACCTTTTTTGAACCCAGCTACACTAACTGCACTAACCACATCCTCTGGCAACAAATTCCAGAGCTTTATTGTGCTTTGAGTGAAAAAGAATTTTCTCCGATTAGTCTTAAATGTGCTACTTGCTAACTTCATGGAATGCCCCCTAGTCCCTTCTATTATTCGAAAGTGTAAATAACCGATTCATATCTACTCATTCAAGACCTCTCATGGTCTTAAAGACCTCTATCATATCCCCCCTCAGCCATCTCTTCTCCAAGCTGAACAGGCCTAACCTCTTCAGCCTTTCCTCAGAGGGGAGCTGTTCCATTCCTTTTATCAATTTGGTTGCCCTTCTCTTTATCTTCTCCATCGCAACTATATCTTTTTTGAGATGCGGTGACCAGAATTGTACACAGTATTCAAGGTGCGGTCTCACCAAGGAACGATATAGTGATATTATGACATTTTACGTTTTATTAACCATTCCCTTCCTAATAATTCCTAACATTCTGCTTGCTTTTTTTGACTGCTGCAGCACACTGAGATGACAATTTTAAAGTATTATCCACTATGATGCCTAGATCGTTTTTCCTGGGTGGTAGCTCCTAATATGGAACCTAACATCGTGTAACTACAGCAAGGGTTATTTTTCCCTATATGCAACACCTTGCGCTTGTCCACATTAAATTTCATCTGCCATTTGGATGCCCAATCTTCCAATCTTGCAAGGTCCTCCTGTAATGGATCACAATCCGCTTGTGATTTAACTACTCTGAATAATTTTGTATCATCCGCAAATTTGATAACCTCACTCGTCGTATTCCTTTCCAGATCATTTATATATATATATTGAAAAGCACCGGTCCAAGTACAGATCCCTGAGGCACTCCATTGTTTACCCCTTTCCACTGAGAAAATTGACCATTTAATCCTACTCTCTGTTTCTTATCTTTTAACCAGTTTGTAATCCACGAAAGGACATTGCCTTCTATCCCATGACTTTTTAGTTTTCTTAGAAGCCTCTCATGAGGGACTTTGTCAAATGCCTTATGAAAATCCAAATACACTACAATTAGCAGTTCACCTTTATCCACATGTTTATTATCCCCTTCAAAAAAAGGTAGCAGATTTGTTAGGCAAGATTCCCTTGGGTAAATCCATCTTGACTGTGTTCCATTAAACTATTTCTTTCTATATGCGCTACGATTTTGATCTTGAGAATAGTTTCCACTATTTTTCCCAGCACTGAAGTCAGGCTCACTGGTCTATAGTTACCCGGATCGCCCCTGGAGCTTCTTTTAAATATTGGGGTTACATTGGCCACCCTCCAGTCTTCAGGTTCATGATTTTACTGATAGGTTACAAATTTTAACTAATAGATCAGAAATTTCATTTTTTAGTTCCTTCATACCATCCGGTCCAGGTGATTTGCTACTCTTTAGTTTGTCAATCTGGCCTACTACATCTTCCAGGTTCACAGTGATTTCATTCAGTTCGTCTGACTCATCGCCCTTGAAAACCATCTCTGGACTGGTATCTTCCAAACATCCTCATTAGTAAACACGGAAGCAAAAAATTCATTTACTCTTTCTGCAATGGCCTTATCTTCCCTAAGAGCCCCTTTAACCCATCGGTCATCTAATGGTCCAACTGACTCCCTCACAGGTTTCTTGCTTTGGATATATTTTTAAAAGTTTTTATTATGAGTTTTTGCCTCTATGGCCAACTTCATTTCAAATTCTCTCTTTGCCTGTCTTATCAATGTTTTACACTTAACTTGACAATGCTTATGTTTTATCCTATTTTCTTCAGATGGATCCTTCTTCCAATTTTTGAAGGATTTTGTTTTGGCTAAAATAGCCTCTTTCACCTCACCTTTTAACCATGATGGTAATCATTTTGCCTTCCTTCCACCTTTCTTAATGTGTGGAATACATATGGACTGCACCTCTAGGATTGTATTTTTAAACAATGTCCATGCCTTGTTGAACACTTTTAACCTTTGCAGCTGCACCTTTCAGTTTTTTTTTTATACTATTTTCCTCATTTTATCAAAGTTTCCCTTTTGAAAGTTTAGTGTTAGAGCTGCAGATTTACTTATTGTCCCCCTTCCAGTTATTAGTTTAAATTTGATCATGTTATGATCACTGTTGCCAAGTGGCCCCACCACCATTACTTCTCTCGCCAAATCCTACGTTCCACTAAGAATTAAATCTAAAATAGCTCCCTCTCTTGTTGGTTCCTGAACCAATTGCTCCATGAAGCATCATTTATTACATCCAGGAACTTTATGTCTCTAGCAAGTCCTGATGTTACATTTACCCAGTCAATATTGGGGTAATTGAAATCTCCCATTATTATTGCACTGCCAAATTGGATAGCTTCCCTGATTTCTCTTAGCATTTCATCATCTGTCTGAATATTTTGTCCAGGTGGACGGTAGTATACTCCTATCACTATACTCTTCCTCAACACACATGGGATTTCTACCCATATAGATTCTACTGAGCATTTAGTCTCTTGTATGATTTTTATCCTGTTGGACTCTATATCCTCCCGGACATAAAGTGCTACACCCCCACCAAGTTGATCCTCCCTATCATTGCGATATAATTTGTATCCTGATATAGCACTGACCCATTGGTTATCCTCCTTCCACCAAGTCTCTGTGATGCCAAATATGTCAATCTCATCATTTGCTGCTATACACTCTAACTCTCCCATCTTACTTCTTAGACTTCTGGCATTGGCATACAGACATTTCAAAGTGTGTTTTTTGTTTGTATTAACAACCTGCTTTTCAGTTATTAGGGATAATTCGGAAATCATTAGCTTTGGTGATTTTTTCATATAGGCACATGGACTATGTTTGCTTTTAATGGAACCTCTAGGTTGGGATACCCTAACTCTCCTGTTTCATTAGTATCCTTCAAGGATACATTTCTCCAAACCATGCACTGCTGAGTGACTGTCGGCTTTCCCTTTGGTTTTAGTTCAAAAGCTGCTCTATCTCCTTTTTGAAAGTTAGTGCCAGCAGCTTGGTTCCACTCTGGTTAAGGTGGAGCCCATCCTTTCGGAAACGTCTCCCCTTTCCCCAAACGTTTCCCCAGTTCCTTACAAAGCTGAATCCCTCTTCCCTGCATCATTGTCTCATCCACGCATTGAAACTTTGGAGCTCTGCCTGCCTCTGGGGACCTGCATGTGGAACAGGAAGCATTTCAGAGAATGCCACCCTGGAGGTTCTGGATCTCAGCTTCCTACCTAAAATCCTAAATTTGGCTTCCAGAACTTCTCTCCCACATTTTCTTATGTCGTTGGTGCCCACAGCACTGTCTTTAATCCTATCTAGGTGATGCGTGAGGTCTGCCACCTTCACACCAGGCAGGAAAGTTACCAGGCAGTCCTCACATCCACCAGCCACCCTGCCATCTACATTTCTAATAATCGAATCATCAACTATGATGGCCGGCCTAACCCTTCCCTCCTGGGCAGTAGCCCTGGGAGACTTGTCCTCAGTGCGAGAGGACAATACATCACCTGTAGAGCAGGTCCTTGCTACAGGATCAGTTTCTGCTACACCAGGGTGATGTTCTCCTACTGGGACACCTTTCTGATCCAAGGCAGCACTGGGGCTGCCAGACTGGATTTGGAACTTGGCTACTATGTCCCTGAAGGTCTCATCAATGTACCTCTCTGTCTGCCTCAGCTCCTCCAAGTCTGCTACTCTAGCCTCCAGAGATCAGACTCGTTCCCTTAGAGCCATGAGATCTTTGCACTGAGTGCACACATACAATCTCTCACCGGCAGGTAAAAAATTATACATGTGACACTCAATGCAAAAAACTGGAAAGCCCCCCTCTTGCTGCTGAACTGTACCTTCATCTTAGTTTTATTGAGTTCCTAGTTAGGTTTAGGATACTAACGGAGTTGGAATGAGAGTACTTTAAATTTACAAGTGAATTTACTAATTAATCAGCTAGTGTCCTACAAGGGGATGATTAAACTTTCAATAAGGGCTGGTACAATAGTATGATTTAGATAAGACCCTGGTTGATTTGTAATGAGAAAGTGTCTCGTGCCTAAAAATCAAGGGTTGAGTGGGTGGGAAAGACAGACACTAGAATTAACTATCTCTAGCTTGCTTATTACCTCAGACACACACAAACTCTAAAGAATATATCCCTTAATTTCACCTTTCACCAAACTTTTATAAGCCCAAAAAATTCTGAAAGCTATACTTACCAATCCTCTTTAACCACCGTTAAATTAATCTTCACTCAGTTAATGGAAGGGTTTGAGATATGGCGCATAGTCAGGCGCGTGCTTCCGGTCCTCCTTTACTGCAAAGGGTGCGGGGCCTCTGGAAGCTGGGGCTGTGGAAGTCAATCCCTGGATCGTTTGCGGTGACCTCTGGACTCCTCTCCCGGGGGATGCTGGGAGCAGTATGCAAATGAGCTTCCGGTTCTCCTCTACTGCAAAGGGTGCGGGGCCTCTGGAAGCTGGGGCTGTGGAAGTAAATCCCTGGATCGCTTGCGGTGACCTCTGGACTCCTCTCCCAGGGGATGCTGGGAGCAGTATGCAGATGAGCCTTCTGGTCCTCCTCAAAACAAAGGACTACTAGCTGTGCCATCTTTACAATATACTCATCTAACAAAAATAAGAGACTGTGTTCTCCATAGCAGGCCCAATATTATGGAACTCTCTACCCGAGACTTTACGACTGACCGCAGAAACAAAGAAATTTAAACATGACCTAAAAACATGGTTATTTCAAAATGTCTATGACCTAACCTAAAACCTTCTATACACAGAGCTTGCACAAACAAGGACAAATTCATTAAGACACTAACAATTGAACCAAAAGCTTCATCACATCCCAACCACGTCCACATAAATAAAACTGAAACTTATTATACAGCAGATCTATTCCACCCCGATTGCATCATTCAACACATATGTCGATCTATAATGTTAGTCGTTCACATCAAATCAGTGTACATATCAATCTATTATATGTGTGTCATGGCCTGAACCGTTGTGATCTTCACTTGGACAATGGTATATGAAATAGCAAAATAAATAAATAAATAAATGCTTTTGAAAATCAGGCCCTATGTGCATATGACATCAATGTTCAAAGCAGACCGAAGCCTAGATTTATCAAAATGCTATAAATATAGCAGAAATAGTGCCCGCGATAAAAAATGGGTTGTGGCTAGGCTAATTTCCCTGTTCCCACATCGTGTAGATAATTTCCGCATTGCGTGCTATGTTATTGTGTTCTGCAACGCGTCAGCGTGTAATTAGCCGTGTCGCATGCTATTTGCTACAGCTCGCTTTTTTTTTATGCATGTTGCACAATTTTTTGCCTGCAGCTGCCTCCTTGAGGGTGTGTCAGGACTGGGAGAGAGGAGGTTAGGAGTTGTTGGAAATAGTTGGAGCTTTTCATATGATTACTGAGTTGTCCTGTTTTGTGTTATAATCTGTTTCCCTTTCCCTTGGTCTCATTTGTTATTTTGTGTGCGTGAAAGTTTTTGTTTCTTTGTCACGTTTGTCTGTGGGGTTTTTTGTCTGGAGGAGTAGAAGAGTGGTGGTGTAGAAGAGTAAGGAGGCATGTGGGGGAGGAGTGGAGCAGTGAGGAGGCATGTGGAGGAGTGAGGAGACGTGGAGGAGGAGTGTGGAGGCATGTGGATGAGGTGTGGAGGAGTGAGGAAGTGTGTGGAGAAGTAGTGGAGGAGTGTGGAGGAGGAGGAGTGAGGAGTGTGGAAGAGTGTGGAGGCGTGGTGGTTGTGGAGAGGATGGAGCTTGAGAGGCGTGGGGGAGAGAGGAGAGGAGAGGTGTGAGGAGAGGGGGGAAAGGGAGGATAGGAGGAGGATAGGAGGAGGGAAGACAAGGGCAGGAGTGCTAGGGGGAGTAGGAGTAGGGACAGGGCCAGGAGTAGAGATAGGAAGGAGGGAAGGGATAGGAGGAGGAAGGAGGGGAAAGGGGATAGACAGACAAGGACAGAGGGAGGAGAATGGCAGGCTAAGGAAAGAGAGAGAGGGCAGAGGGCAGAGGGGAAGGGAGTTTGCAGGGCAGGGACAGGGGGGAAGAAGAGAGAGGAGATGGGAGTGGGAGTAAGAGCGAGGAAAGGGAGGACACCTCTCTGAAAGTGGAAGTGGCACCCCATTCTGGCAGCCAGGCAGCAGGATACCCCTCGGCTGAGGGCTCTCAAGTTTAGCATCGAGGTCAATGAGATGATTATTACTGGGATCCTTGAGTATTACCCCTTGCTTTTTGGAAACCATGCATCCACATCTGGTGCACCAGGTGGAGCTGTGTCCAGTTCAGTGCTGAGCAGGTGGCCCACAGGTACCGGGTCATAAAGGCACAGTTAAAGATGAAGGTCAGCAGCCACAACAAGCACTTCCAGCAGACCAGCGGAGGAGCCCTGTGTCCAATTGTGCTCACGGCCATGGAGGAGTGACTTATCCAGCGACTGGGACTGAATGTGTTTGAGGGTTTGGCTGAACGGCTAGACACCATGCAAACCAAAGCCGGTAAGTTTACTTCAACTGTTAATGGCAAGGCTGCTACATTTGTGCACATCATTTGGCATAACGTGCTCACATTGTTTGAGATGCAAAGTACTCATGTCATGCCAAATGTTCCATGTGTCTTCCTCTTGGCTTTGGTACTTGTCGTCTTCTTTGTTTCCACAGCTCTCGCCCAGGCTTCTGCCGGTCCAAGCCATCAAGCCCCAGGGATCAGCGGCACAGCTGGAATGTTAACTACACCCTTGCTTATAGACCAGAGACCCAGTTCAGTGAAGAGGAGGAGGAGGAGGAGCAGCAGCAACAGCAGCATCATCACAGCCTGCTCCTGGATGTCCTAGGCTCAGCAAGCCCGCTGAATGTGATTTTGAATCTCTCTGCCTTAATGGACGAACCCAGCCTGCAATGGGACACAATGCAGGCAGTATAACCTCACTTCTGCACACCACATCGCCAGCACGAGGCTGCAGGCACTGAGGAGGACCAGACCACCAGCCCCCTCATGCCCCTTCTGGAGGCCAAAACCTCATTTCGGAACATGACAAGTACAGCATCAGCTCCGTCCCCAGGACCAGCTGTGCCACCAACACCAGCTCCCAACAGCACCGTCACCAACACTGGCCTCCATACAGGAGCAGCTGGAATGGCTGGAAAGGAGTCATCGTGTCCATCTACACCAAATACAGGCAGAGCTAGTGTACCTGAGGAGGGCCGTCAATAGGCACACCCAGGCTCTGCATGCCCAGACAGAAGTGCAGGCACAGGGTCTCACTACAGTGGCAACATCTATATATAATCTCACCGCTGTCATGACACAGATTCTCCAAAGAATGCCGGAGCCAGCACCTGTGCCTTCCCCAGCACCACAGGACTCAACACCATGCAGCAGTCCCCATTCTGAGAGATGACTAAGAGGGAGGGCCCCCAAGGATATGCCACCCCCAAGTGGCAAGCTATAGTTTGACAAAGGCCCATGAAGCCCCCAAACACCTGGCCTCTAAGGCTGAAGAACAAAACTTGTAGGACGAGCCTGGCCAGGCCTCTGTACAAAGTTCCTGTGTCGGCTAGATAGAAGAAGCCTGTTCGGCCTGTCCTGACTACAGAGTTCCTGTGCCAACTAGATGGAAGAAGCCTGCTGGGCTCATCCTGACTACAGAGTTCTGTGCCCACTTGATGGCGATGGTCTAATGCATGGCAGTGTAGTCCTGCAGTCTACTTATAATGCCCTCCTCTAGGCTCTGCCCATACTCCAGCCTCCTTGATACTGTCTCCAGTCATGGTTCAGCTGCTGTCTCGTCTTATCATGTCTCATCTGCTGCTCCTGTTGCTGGTGTCTAGGCAAACTAGGCAATCGTCTAGGACATCAGCCATTAGGGGGCTGCAAAGAGCAGCCATGTGGGGATGCAAGAAGAGCCCATCCCACTCATGGCCAAGAGAAGCAAAGCCATGGCAGGTCAAGAATGGCACCTCAGTATGTGTGTGTGAGTGAGAGAGAGGGATTGTATGTGTACAAGAGAGCAACAGTGTTAGTGACAGAGAGAAAGGGAGGGAGCCTGTATAAGAGTGAGTATGTAAATGAGACAAGGAACCTAAGTGTGTGTGTAGGAGAGGGGGCCTGTCTGAGTGAATGAGGTCAGGGCTGGAGCCGGGGCCTGGATTGAAAGGGGGGTGGGGTGGGCACAAGGCAGAAGGTTTGCCTAGGGCGCCTAATACCCTTGCATTGGCCCTACTGGTGTCTCATCTCATCTTAGTCTGCTGCAGCCTCATCATGTTTCACCTGTTGCTCCTGATGCTGGTGTCTTATCTCATCTCAGCCTGCTGCCACCTCCATGCTGCTGTGTCTTCTCATGGGAGCCCTGCCTCCATGCTGCTATGTCTTCTCCTGGGGGCCCCCTGCTTCCATGCTGCTGTGTCTTCTCTTGAGGCTCGTCTCCATGCTGTTGTGTCTTCTCCTGAGGCCCCTGCCTTAATGCTGTGCTCTTTGGTCCTGGTTGTCTGCCTCCATGATGTGCTCTTTGGTCCTGGTCCTGCTGCCTTCTTGCTGAACTCTGCTGCCTTGGCCCTTAGGCTGCCTTGGCCCTTGCACTCTTTCAACATGGTCTGTCTGGGGCTTTCTTCTTGCCATTACATAATAATGCTACTATCAGCTCTAACATTAGAGCTGTACTGTAGCTATTGGGGGTGCTACTTCTGCTTTTTATGTTCTTTGCTGTAATCATGATTATGCAAAAAGGATAAGATGCAAAACTTATATATGTAATTATGCCATTTCTAACAATGTATGTACAGGTCTACATGCAATGTGCTGTTCAATTTATTTACAATGTCATATGCTGTTTACTATCTTGTCCTTGCAGAATATGATTACCAAAGATATTGACTTGCTTTGAATCTGCTGACTAGATTTGTTCAGTAATAAACTGGTCACAGGTTAGAAATATACATTTTCTGGTTGTGTCTTCTCATTGTTGGGTTTTATTTTTGTCTTAAGGATTAAGTAGGTCAAAGGTATGACTTCCACATGACCTTGCACGCTATGTGCCCTTGCACAATCCAACTAGGCACTTACCTGGCAGGCAAGAATATATGGCCTAGGCCAGTAGTTCTGAATCTTTTTTCTGTCAGGACACACCTGACAGATTGTTCTCACATGCGTGACACACTGAACACATGACCGTCACGGAACTAAAAGTAAATAAGTACTCTGCATCTTCAGGAACCGCCCAAATCCCCCAACAATGGGCGCAGAGCAGAACTAGGACATTCCCCACAATTCACCATACAAAAAAGATATTTCTGGTATCATCTCATTAGCAGCAACATAAACTCTCTCTCTTACCAAGTGCAATAGCGCTCCTTATGAAAAGACAGTAATTTACCGCCAATACATGTCCTATTGAGAAAACACAACAAATAAGATTGGTACAAATGCCTAAATGCTAGTAAAATACCTCATCTGGTCACACATAGAATTGACCTTCACCAAGTACAGAAAGACCACAAATTGCAAATATGGAGACAGAAACTGGAATGGAAACCCAAAAAAGCCACTCTGCATACAGTGCAAAACTGGAGAAATGGAATCAGAAATATAGCACCTAACAAACTCCCAGGATCTGCAATAATGTACACAAACTAATGCGCAAAAGGTAACACCTGCATTATGGCATGCACTCAAACAGTAACAACCCTATCTATGAAAAGGCAATGCTACAAATATTTAACCAGGCCCTAAACACCAATACATCTCCTATTAGGAAAACAGAACAAGCCAAGCTGCTATAGATCCCCACATAGAAAATACAAGCTTGCAGAACACCCTTACTGGGTCACACACACAAGAACACACAGACTTCACCAAATTCAGAATAAAGTGACCATCAAGTAAGGTTTGTCTTTTTGTGGATGACACTCAGATCTGCAACAGAGTGGACACGCCGGAAGGAGTGGAGAGAATGAGACGGGATTTAAGGAAACTGGAAGAGTGGTCAAAGATATGGCAGCTGAGATTCAATGCCAAGAAGTGCAAAGTCATGCATATGGGGAGTGGAAATCCGAATGAACTGTATTCGATGGGGGGGGGAAAGGCTGATGTGCACGGAGCAGGAGAGAGACCTTGGGGTGATAATGTCTAATGATATGAAGTCTGCGAAACAATGTGACAAGGCGATAGCAAAAGCCAGAAGAATGCTGGGATGCATAGAGAGAGGAATATCGAGTAAGAAAAGGGAAGTGATTATCCCCTTGTACAGGTCCTTGGTGAGGCCTCATCTGGAGTACTGTGTTCAGTTCTGGAGACCGTATCTACAAAGAGACAAGCACAAGATGGAAGCGGTACAGAGAAGGGCGACCAGGAAGGTGGAGGGTCTTCATCGGAGGACATACGAGGAGAGATTGAAGAATCTAAACATGTACTCCCTGGAAGAAAGGAGGAGCAGGGGTGATATGATTCAGACTTTCAGATACTTGAAAAACTTTAATGATTCAAAGACAACGACAAACCTTTTCCGTCGGAAAAAAATCAGCAGAACCAGAGCTCACGAGCTGAGGCTCCAGGGAGGAAGACTAAGAACCAATGTCAGGAAGTATTTCTTCACGGAAAGGGTGGTGGATGCCTGGAATGCCCTTCCGGAGGAAGTGGTGAAGTCTAAAACTGTGAACGACTTCAAAGGGGCGTGGGATAAACACTGTGGATCCATCAAGTCTAGAGGGCGTGAATAAAGTGGAGGCAGCAAAACACTGCACGGAGTGGCAGTAGCCACAGAGGCATTCAAACACTGCACAGAGCGGCAGTAGCCACAGAGGCATTCAAACACTGCACGGAGCGGCAGTAGCCACAGAGGCATTCACGGAGCGGGATGCCAGTGGCCAGTAGTTAGTGTTCCACCTTCACGGAGTGGAAGGATGGAGGGCTGCTATCTCCAAAAAAATTTAAAAAAATAAAAAAACAAACAAAAAAATAAAAACAGGGGTGGGTAAGAGTATGGGGCAAGGGTGTGGCCTGCTTGTTACAGCGGTTGCTACCCCTAATTGATCTGGATGTCACTTGGATGCAGATACGGCGCTGCTCTCTAAATTGGTGGTGGGGTGGAGGGGAATTAGGGCTGGAGAGTACTGGAAGCCAATAGCAAAAGGTGAGAGAGAGAAAAAGGGGAAAAAAATGGATAAAGTGCGTAGCTTGCTGGGCAGACTGGATGGGCCGTTTGGTCTTCTTCTGCCATCATTTCTATGTTTCTATGTTTCTAAGTAAATTTGTTTTGTTTATCCATTGTTGCACTACATATACTCAGTCTGACTTTTTGCAGTTTCCACTTCACTTTTAATCTACACACTTCTATTTATCCATTCCTTAAGAAATATAAAAAAAAATAATTTGAAAACTAGAATAAATATAATAAATGTTTCAAAACAACTGATAAATAGAATAACATCCAATCATTTTTTAATTATTTTATTTGATTTATTTATTAATTTTAAAAATTATTTAAAATTCTCCAAAACCAGTAAAATATTTCAAGTAGCAGATACATCACATAATACCCAATAATTAAAATGGCAGTCAATCAAGAAAGATAAACTTAATAGGCCACCTTTACTTACCCTCTCCAGCAATGCTTCTACTCCTTTCACTTGCAAGCCAGTAGCACACACCAGAAGCAGCAGTGGCTGCTGAAGCTCTATCCTCACAGTCCGCTTCCTTAGGGCTCATGACTAGTCTGTCTCACACACACACACACACACACACACAGTTTCTATCTCTCACACACATCAGTCATCTCACTTACCAGACTCTTTCTGTCTTTCACACATATCAGTCATCTCCCCAACCAGTCTCTCTCTCTTTCATTCTCTCACACACATACCAGTCACTTCCCTGACCAATCTCTCTCTCTCACATACACCAGTCACCTCCCTGATCAATCTCTCTCTCACACTCACATGCCAGTCACCTCCCTGAGCAATCTCTCTCTCACACACACACACAGACACCAGTCACCTCCCTGACCACACTCTTTCTCTCAAACATATCAGTCACCTCCCTGACCAGTCTCTTACTCTGTCACACACAACAGTTACCTTCCTAATCAGTCTCTCTCACACACTGAGAAGGTGTTATTGTTTGTAAGGTTTTGGGTAGACCCTTGGACACTGTGGCAGATAACCACGCCCACAGGGGAAGTCAAGTGAGGGGCCACAGGTCAGGCTCAGCTTTAGGACACACAACACAGAATTATCTTTTATTAAATAGAGTTGAGAAGCTACCAGAGGTGGCAGTAATGAGTAGAGATGAAGCCCGGCTGGGCTTGTAGTCCCTCAGGACACTGGAACCGCGATCCCTCAATAGCTGTGCTGTAGTGGAGAGAAACTGAGATAGTGAGTACAGTGGAGCATACACAGGGTTCTGGTATGGAGCCTCGTTGGTTGATTACTCACACAGTGGTTTCTCCCGGAAGGTAACACAGAAGCTGGAATAGAGGCAGGCCCTCGAGGAGTGAGTACCTGGTTCCAGGGAACAGCTCTGAGAGAATCTCGATGGTAACTCACTGATGGTGTAGGCAGCGGTTTCTTCCAAGCAGAAGTGAGCTCAGGCAGCGAGTCCGGGAACATGGGCCCTCGAGGAGCGAGTACAGGTTCCAGACAGTGACCTGAAAGAAAAGAGAGAGGCCCCAGAGGAGCGGGTATCCCGATAGAGTAAGTCCAATAAGGAGAGGCAGAGTAGCTGAGAGCGAATCCCATCCGTAAGGAGTCCCTTGCTAACTCATTTAGCTAGCAAACAGAGTAGGCTTTTGTATCCGGGATGCGTGACATCATCACAGGGGGACGCCCCTGAGGTACGCGCCAAAGAAGGAATAAGAAGCAGGGCTGCGTGGCACGCGCGCCCTATGCCAGCTGAACAACATGGCAGGATGCAGAGCCCAAGCCAGACTGGGGACGCCGGAGAGGGTGGCAGGCAGACACCGCGGCAGGCAGACGTCCATCAACTGCGAGAGGAATCGCCAAAGAGGTGAGGGTGGAGTAGAGACGTCGGGCAGCAACAGTCGTAACAGAAGGGCAGCTGGTGTGCTGCTATTAAAGCAATCATGACAGGCTGGGAACTACAGCATAAGAACATAAGAACTTGCCATACTGGGTCAGACCAAGGGTCCATCAAGCCCAGCATCCTGTTTCCAACAGTGGCCAATCCAGGCCATAAGAACCTGGCAAGTAGACTCACAGGGGGGAGTGGCCAAGATGGCGACAGACTAAGACGTGTGGAAAGCTCTCTCCGTTACCTGATATTTTGTTTCCTGGTTTTCGATCTCTATTTTCTGATTACATGCCTCACACCAAAAGAAAAGCTAGGCTTCGTGAAAGCCTAGCTGCTGCTGAGAGTTCGAATATTTTCAGCCTACAATTGAGAAGTTTTTTACATCAACGCCGACGGAGCCGGGAGCGAGGGCCGCAGCAATCGTGGAAGCTGAGCGAGCTTCATCGATAATGGCCGAGGAGATCTCGCTGAGTCCCGGCGCGCCTGTGACGCCGTCCCCACCCCAGCGGCTGAGAAGCGAAGGAGAGGAACTACTGCTGGGATCTTTGGAGAGTCCCTCTGATATACCTTTACAGAGAGAAAACAACCAAGGAGGAAATCGAGGAGGGGAAGAGAAAGGCGACAGAAGGGAGAGCCTGAAGGTTCTCTCACAGGGAGCTTACCTTCCCCCGCTTCGAGAACCAACCAGCCCCGCTGAATCGCCTGAGGGAGAGACTCGGGACAATGATACTGAGGCCACATGAAGAGGTGAACAGATCCAAGTAAGACCTTTTTTGGTTAAACCAGCTAAAATATCGATGGAAACTTTGTGGGAGGCGTTAGCCTCGATAGAAAGTGCTATTATTGGGCTTTCAAGATCTGCCTTTGAAATAAATAAAAATACTCGGTATAATGAAGAGAGAATAATTAAACAAGAAAAAACAGTCTTGGATGTGGAAGAGAAAGTGAAACAGATTGAGAAGAAACAACTGAATTTAATACAATCTGAAAATGTCCAAAATAAAAAATTGGAAAATTTAGAAAACTCCCTGCAGAGTACAAATATAAGAATTGTGAATTTTCCCATCATACCACAGATATCACCAGTGGAATTATTCAAAATCTATTTAACTGAAAAGCTGAAAATTCCAAAGGAGGCACTCCAACTGATTACTAAAGCTTATTTTTTGCCTCAGAGGAAGGCTGTAAAAGACCAAGGAAGTATGGGAGATCAGACAACTGCGATGAATCTGACAGATATATTGGAATTATCTCAAGAAGACATAATTACTAAAAGAGGAGTGTTATTAGTAACTTTTGCCTTCTTAACCGAAAAGAATAATATATTTTGAATGTACTTTAGGAATAGTGCAGAACTTTTTCATGGACAAAAAGTGTGGGTGTATCCCGATATTACTAAGGTTACACAAGACAGGCGAAGGACATTTTTGAGTTTGAGAGCTGAGGCACTAGCAATATGTTCAAAATTTACTGTTAGATATCCATGTAAATGTCATGTTAAATACCTAGGTAATGATTATATCTTTTTTGAACCTTCGCAGTTAAAATTCTTTTTGGATGCTCACCCAAAGGCGACCTGATCAGTACATTAGGCAATTGAAGGCTAAGAATCTTAGTGTTTCCTTTTACTTTATTCCCTATTATCGCTTCTTGTAATAATGGCCGACATCCCCCCATGCATTCCTTTTTTCATTTAGGTTGGTAATGTTGGCTTTTTGCAAATAACCCCAATGGGATTATGTTGAAAATGTTTTTTCCTGTTTTTTCTCGGTATATGTACCACCTATAATTGCCTTCACATTGTAATACTATGTGTAAATTTTGAAATGCAGAAAAATAAAATTAAAAAAAATAAGAACCTGGCAAGTACCCCAAAACTAAGTATATCCCATGCTATTGATGCTAGTAATAGCAGTGGCTATTTTCTAAGTCAACTTGATTAATAGCAGGTAATGGACTTCTCCTCCAAGAACTTATCCAAACCTTTTTAAATCCAGCTACACTAACTGCACTAATGACATCCCCTGGTAACAAGTTCCAGAGTTTAATTCTGTGTTGAGTGAAAAAGAATGTTCTCCGATTAATTTTAAATGTGCCAAATGCTAACTTTATGGAGCGCCCCCTAGTCCTTCTATTATCTGAAAGAGTAAATAACGGATTCACATTTACCTGTTCTAGACCTCTCATGATTTTAAACACCTCTATCATATCCCCCCTCAGTCGTCTTTTCTCCAAGCTGAAAAGTCCTAACCTCTTTAGTCTTTCCTTATAAGGGAGCTGTTCTATCCCCTTTATCATTTTGGTTAACCTTCTCTGTACCTTCTCCATTGCAACTATATCTTTTTTGAGATGCCTTGACTAGAATTCTACACAGTATTCAAGGTGCAGTCTCACCATGGAGTGATACAGAGGGATTATGACATTTTTCATTTTATTCACCATTCCCAACGATGTCAATGTATTATCCACTATGACGCCTAGATCTAGCTAATAATATGGAACCTAACATTGTGTAACTACAGCATGGGTTATTTTTTCCCTATATGCATCACCTTGCACTTATCCACATTACATTTCATCTGCCATTTGGATGCCCAATTTTCCAGTCTCAAAAGGTCCTCCTGCAATTTATCACAATCCTCATGTGATTTAACTACTCTGAATAATTTTGTATCATCTGCAAATTTGATTACCTCACTCGTCGTATTCCTTTCTAGATCATTTATAAATATATTGAAAAGCACCGGTCCAAGTACATATCCCTGAAGCACTCCACTGCCCACCCCCCCCCCCCCCCCTCCATTGAGAAAATTGTCCATTTAATCCTACTCTCTGTTTCCTGTCCTTTAACCAGTTTGTAATCCACGAAAGGACATCACCACCTATCCTATGACTTTTTACTTTTCTTAGAAGTCTCTCATGAGGAACTTTGTCAAAAGCCTTCTGAAAATCCAAATACACTACATCTACCGGTTCACCTTTATCTACATGTTTATCAACCCCTTTAAAAAAGTGAAGCAGATTTGTGAGGTAAGACTATCCTTGGGTAAAGCTGTGCTGACTTTTTTCTGGGAAACTACAGACCAGTTAGCCTGACTTCAGTGCCAGGAAAAATAGTGGACTAAATATCAAAATCACAGAACATATAGAAAGACATGGTTTAATGGAAAAAAGTCAGCATGGAAAATACCCAAGGCAAGTCTTGCCTCGCAAATCTGCATCACTTTTTTTAAAGGAGTTAATAAACATGTGGATAAAGGTGAACCAGTAGATGTACTGTATTTGTATTTTCAGAAGGCATTTGACAAAGGTCCTTATGAGAGGCTTCTAGGAAAAGTAAAAACTCATTGGATAGGTGACGATGTCCTTTCGTGGATTACAAACTGGCTAAAAGACAGAAAACAGAGTAGGATTAAATGGACAATTTTCTCAGTGGAGAGGAGTGGGCAGTGGACTGCCTCAGGGATCTATACTGGGACCCATGCATTTCAATATATTTATAAATGATCTGGAAAGGAATACGAGGAGTGAGGTAATCATATTTGCAGATGATACAAATTTATTCAGAGTTGTTAAATCACAAGCGGATTGTGATAAATTGCAGGAAGACCTTGTGAGTCTGGAAAATTGGGCATCCAAATGGCAGATGAAATTTAATGTGGATAAGTGCAAGGGGATGCATATAGGGAAAAATAACCCATGCTATAGTTACACAATGTTAGGTTCCATATTAGGTGCTACTACCCAAGAAAGAGATCTAGGTGACATAGTGGATAACACATTAAAGAACATAAAGAAATGCCATGCTGGGTCAGACCAAGGGTCCATCAAGCCCAGCATCCTGTTTCCAACAGAGGCCAAACCAAGCCACAAGAACCTGGCAATTACCCAAACACTAAGAAGATCCCATGCTACTGATGCAATTAATAGCAGTGGCTATTCCTTAAGTAAACTTGATTAATAGCAGTTAATGGACTTCTCCTCCAAGAACTTATCCAAACCTTTTTTGAACCCAGCTACACTAACTGCACTAACCACATCCTCACGGAGAGGCAAAATAAGTTTGCCATATGCTCATATTTTGGTATGGCTTAAAGAGAAGATCAGACCTAACCAACCTGATTCTATAATCGGTATTGAGCTAGCAGATAAGCAAGATCCAGGTATTTTTGAAGTGATCAACACAATAAGATTCATGGGCCATGCAGTATACAAAATATGAATCTCTCTGTATAAAGCAATCCTAAACTATTTAGCACAAAAACAAATATGGGAAACAGCAGCTACTTTCCCCGCCCCAGATGATGGCCAAAAGATAAACGGATCCTACTACTTATCCTTTTCAACAGCTGCAATTTCCAGTAAAGTTATGCTTCACTATGATGATAAACAAATAAATATTAAGGGCAATCTTTAGAAGATATTGATTTAAGATACCACCCAGTTATGTATGGCTAGCTCCAGAGTTGGTAGTCAGAAGGTTGTTATATACCAGCGCCAGCAGAAAACATAAAAATATGTTGTTCAATAAAAATCATTTGTTTATCTGTCAAATTTGAACTATTGCTCCACTTTGTGAAAAATGATAGGAGTTGGGTGGCACTTTATAAACTAACCAATGTATTGAAGCAAGAGCTTTTGAGGACAGAGTCCACTTTGTCAGATGCCACCCAACTTGTCATGTTTGCTACATCAGACTAACACTGCTATCCTTCTAAGAATTTTTCATTACTTTGTGTAGTATCATTATTATAACACAGAACATGATTACATGACCATACAGCCCAACCATCCCACCCAATTTTGCACCATGTTCTTTTAATTTTAATAGAACTCGCAATTACAAAATAACCTGGGTGAAGAAAGGGTACTTCTGCTAGTATATATTACATGTCAAGAAAAGAAGAAGGCACATTCATCAGTTTAACATAAGGAAAGCATATATCAATCTCCTAACACAACTGCCTACCAATACAGCCGACCTCCAGACATATCAACAACCTGCCCACAAAAACGTCAGCTTAAACACCTTTGAACCCGTCTCTTCCACGGAAATACAAACCATCCTGAGAAGAATGAAACCTTCGTCTCATCCTGCAGACCACATCCCCTCCAAACTACTTCTATCTGTTCCAGACACAATAGCCACCTCATTGAAAAATATCATCAACTGCTCTCTAGCCCAAGGAACCTTCCCAGATGATCTCAAAATGGCCTCAATCTCACCGCTCCTAAAGAAACCTAACCTAGACCCGAAGGACCCTAACAATTTCCGCCCCATAGCTAACCTCCCATTCATCGCCAAGATCATGGAAAAACTAGTGAACTCCCAACTCTCAGATTTCATCGAAGACAACAATCTTCTCTTCACACCACAACACGGCTTCCGAAAAAATCGAGGCACAGAATCCCTCCTCACCTCGCTGACAGACCATATATTACTGGGCCTCGACAAAGGAAACTCTTTCCTATTGATCTTGTTAGACCTATCCGCAGCGTTCGACACTGTCAACCACGCCATCCTCCTAAACCAGTTGTCGTCCATAGGAATCTGCGGCACCGTCCTATCTTGGTTCAAAACCTTTCTCAATAACAGAGGTTACAAAGTTAAACTCCAAAACAAGGAATCCTCAAGATTTGACTCGGCCATAGGAGTCCCACAAGGTTCTTCATTATCTCCGACTCTATTCAATATTTACCTGCTTCCTCTCTGCCAACTTCTCACTGACCTCAATCTAAAGTACTTCCTATACGCAGATGATATTCAAATCATCATCCCCATCAAAGACTCATACTCTAAAACTCTTGACTACTGGGAATCATGCCACCAAAAAATCAAACATCTACTCAACAGCCATCACCTCATCTTAAATTCCTCCAAGACAGAAATCCTACTCATCTCTCCTGAGAACAATACACCTAACATTGCTCTTCCTACCAACCTACATACCACACAAGTTAGAGACTTAGGAGTGTTATTGGATAACCGGCTAAACTTCAAGGCACACATCAACAAAACAACCAAAGACTGCTTCTTTAAACTCCAGGTTTTGAAAAGGATAAGACCTCTCTTCCATGCTCAAGACTTCAGAACGATCATCCAAGCAGTCATTTTTTCAAAATTAGACTATTGCAATTCCCTATTGCTAGGTCTGCCCTCTTCCTATTCCAAACCATTACAGATGGTGCAAACTTCAGCAGCCCGACTACTAACAGGCACAAGAAAAAGAGACCACATATCACCCATCCTGAAAGAGCTACATTGGCTACCCGTATACTTCCGTATCATGTACAAAGCCATATGTATCATTTTCAAAACTATACATCAAGGCACTTCCCTCGATCTTCAATTCCCTCTCCAAGTATACAACTCGACAAGACCTACCAGAGATGTTTATAGAGGCACACTCCAAGTTCCCCCTGCGAAAACGACTAGACACATTACCCTAAGAGATCGCGCCACCTCCACAGCTGGCCCCCTTCTGTGGAATTCCTTGCCCACAGATCTCAGACTAGAACCCTGCCTCCTAACTTTTAGGAAAAGACTTAAGACTTGGTTATTCAAGCAAGCTTTCCCAGACACAATTTAATGACACAATCCAAGGACACAATCCAAGGACTCCTCTAAAACATTCAGCTATTAATCATGCCATTTGCACATAACTTGTAATTTGACTTGTATATCGTTTAACCAGTTTATTCTTTCCTATTTCTTCCTCTTCACCAAGTTTTGCTACCCTTGTTAATTGTAACTGTACCTTCGGTCACCTCAGTTCTAGTTTGATGTATTTAATGCACTCCCGTTTCATGTAAACCAGCAAGATATGTTCTCATGATTGCCGGTATATAAAAACCTTAAATAAATAAAAATAAAAATGGGTCTGATTTTGTAAGGCTTTTCTCTTCTTCTGGGTCTATGGGGAAAAAAAATCGTATATCTGCACACTCAGTATCAAAAGAAACCACTGCATTGATCAGTCAGTCTACAGAATTCTTAATGAAGAGATGTTATAGCTTTACTTGCACAGACTATATTTCTACAGTATAAGAACATATATGCTTTAGCCACATTTACTTACAGAATCACAAAATCCTACTAGGTAACGGTGCAGAAATAAGGAAAATGCATAGTATTTGTTGTAGTAAAGTATCTTTCTTCAGCGATTGATGCATGTTCAGAATAAATTCACCTTCCACAAACTTTCCCAACTGTAAAACTGAATTTAATGAAGGCAGGATTTTTATCAACTTGCAGAAACTCCTTCTGCCAAATAGTCCAAACCCACACATTTGGTAAGGCTGCATTATTTTCTCAAAAAGTAACCAAATACACTAATTTCAAGAACCTCATGTACTTCTAATTTAAAAAATAAATAAGCAAA
Organism: Rhinatrema bivittatum; assembly: GCF_901001135.1. Classification (NCBI taxonomy): domain Eukaryota; kingdom Metazoa; phylum Chordata; class Amphibia; order Gymnophiona; family Rhinatrematidae; genus Rhinatrema; species Rhinatrema bivittatum. The sequence goes on from NC_042621.1 coordinate 41,771,428, forward strand.
CATGCTTGGTCTATTCTGATGATGTCTCTCAAAGATGTAATAACCAAAAATAGCTCTATAACCTAAGGGGGGCAAAGGAACTCGTTTTATGATTCCCTTTGCAGTAGCATCTCCAAATGGGTTTGCTCTGTGAGTCCCGTGACGGGAATGAAACTCACTCCTTAGCCAAAGCATGAGTAGCACAATACCAACGGCTTACATTTACTGCATGTGATCTTCTTAATACCTGCACTGGGCCAGAGAGCTTCCTTCTGGAGTTCACTTGGGTGTAGTATGTGCATGCAGCCATATCAAAGGGCACTTAGAAGTTCTTTTTAATAAAGCCAGTGGCACCCAGTACAGCTGGTATTATTGCAGTATCTTTCTATCACATTTTCTTTGGCCCGGATTCATCTCTTGGTATCTAATGATCTTCTGTCACTACTACTCTGTTTTTATTTTATCCACTCCATCCCTGCTCCTCTCCCGTTCCCTCCCAGGCTGCAACAGGAGAGAAGATAGTGGCTAAGCAGGGAAGAGGTGGGGGACAGAGGAGAAAGCCAGAGACTACCCAGCTGCTGTGAGGAGCCCTCTCTCCCCGGTGCCAGGGAGGAAATTTGGCATCTGGGCACCACTGCATATTTCTCCATCCCGGCCCTCGCCTTCAACACTCACCTGGACAGCACTTTGGTCTAAACCCCGAACCCCTTCCTCTCCACCCACCCAAGCTCTTAAGGCCCTGGAGGCGAGGAGGAAGACAAAAAGTTTCTGCAACGCTGCTCAGGCGCTCGGCAACGGCTAAAAGCAGAGAGGAAGTGAAAGGAGCTTTTACTGCCTGTTCGAGAAATCCAGCCTACCTTTCTTGCAGCTCGATACTGTAACGTGCGGTTGGAGATTCCCCGTCTGTAACCCACTGTGGGCGCACAATTCGGACGTGTAAGGCGATCCTGCGATACAGTCTCCAGTTTCACGCGTCCTTAGCACTTCTTGAAACCGACCCGTAACCCTTTCCACACCCAGCATGTATATATGTAAATGAACGAATTAGCTATTTAATGAACGAATTAGCTATTCCCCTCCGATACTGTGACGCGCGCTCCGATTATCTCCTTTGTAACCCGCTATTTTGCCGCGTCCTTAACCTGTTAGTTTACTGCCTACCCTCTACCTGGTGTTAGTGTGGTGTTTGAACAGCTACGTACCGGACTGCACCATGGACGACCTCCATATATACTAACATTTGCAGCGTAAAGTTGTTATATATATATATATATATATATATATATATATATATATATATAAATACCTGTCACTTTCCGAATCCCCCATCTCCACACGGGCGGGCGTGCAGTCATCGAGGCGGCGGCGGGAGCTGGCGGGCGGGTGGGCGCCCGTTCATCCAGGCGGCGGCGGCGGGAGCCGGCGGGCGGGTGGGCGCCCGTTCATCCAGGCGGCGGCAGGAGCCGACGGGCGCGCGTTCGATCCAGGCCGCGGCGGGAGCCGGCGGGCGGGTGGGCGCGCATTCATCCAGGCGGAGGGAGCCGGCGGCGAAAGCGGCCTCCGGCAGCCCACGCCGGCAGTGAATGAATGCACGCCTGTGTACGCCCGTGCGATTTTGGCGCTCAAGGCGTGACGTCACGAAGTGACTGCCTTGAGAGCCGAAATCGCACGGGCGTACACAGGCGTGCATTCATTCACTGCCGGCGGGGGTTGCCGGAGGCCGCTTTCGCCGCCGGCTCCCTCCGCCTGGATGAATCCGCGGCCTGGATCGAACGCGCGCCCACCCGCCCGCCGGCTCCCGCCGCCGCCTGGATGAACGGGCGCCCACCCGCCCGCCAGCTCCTGCCGCCGCCGCCTGGATGAACGGGCACCCACCCGCCCGCCAGCTCCTGCCGCCGCCGCCTGGATGAACGGGCGCCCACCCGCCCGCCGCCGCCTGGATCGAACGCGTGCCCACCCGCCCGCCGGCTCCCGCCGCCGCCTGGATCGAACGCGCGCCCACCCGCCCGCCGGCTCCCACCGCCGCCTGGATGAACGGGCGCCCACCCGCCCGCCGGCTCCTGCCGCAGCCTGGATCGAACATGCGCCCACCCGCCCGCCGGCTCCCGCCGCCGCCTGGATCGAACGCGCGCCCGCCGGTTCCCGCCAGTAAGTTTACTTTTTTTTTACACTTTATTCCCTTTTGTTTAAATTTTCGCCCTGCGCCTTGCTTCGGGAGGGGGGGAACCATCCACTTCCTGGTACCTGTCATTTCAAATGTCAGTTGAAATGACATTTGAAATGACAGGTACCAGCGCACCCAGGATACTGTATAGGCGCTGTATTAAGCGCCTATACAGTAAAATTGGTTGCGCGGGCCTAACGCTTCCCTAACGCTTTGCAGACGCGGCTTGCATTTGCAAGCAATTTACATAGAGTATTGAGCGGTATGTAAAGAGAACTGTGCGTGCGGGGAACGAGGGTGCGCCCGGCACTGCCGCACTCTTTCTAACGCGGCCTTACAGTATCGACCTGTTGGTTATATAATCTCTCGGCAAGGCTTCTCCATGGATCCAGCGAAACTAAAGGGAATCCGAGATTGGCCACAGCCGATGGGCCTCAGAGCGCTCCAGTGCTTTTTGGGATTCCTCAACTACTATCGTCATTTCATCCCACACTATTCGACACTGGCTGCCCCATTGACAGCCTTGACTCGTAAGGGTCAGGACACACGAAATTGGCCTCCTGAGGCCGTCGCAGCCTTCCATTGCCTGAAGGAAGCCTTCCATAAGGGGTCCTGTCTGCACCATCCCGAACCACCCATTCCTGGTCGAAGTTGACGCCTCTGCCATTGAGGCTGGGGCAGTGTTGCACCCGTCGGTCGCAGACGGCTGCAACTTTTGCTGCTCACCTCTCTTTTCCCGGCTACAGCAATACTCAAGGCCATGGCGGCCTCAGCATGCAAATGCCACCTTCCTCGACGTCCCTGGGATGGCATGGGCGATCCCATCTGCCATCTGAGTCGGGGATTACTTAGGGCACATGCGCACCAGGCCCTCTCTTATCTATGCCATGGCGAGAACCTTGGGGGCGTCCCCTCCACATGACGTCACCCACCAGAAGTATTTAACCCAGCCAGCCTATGCTTCCTACGAATTAGCAAGGACTTCCTTCCTGCTTATTCCACTCCATTCGGAGACGCTTCGCTTCACTATTGAACTGCTTCCTGAACTTTGAACACCTTAGGTACCCGCTCCTCGGGGGCCTTGTTACATTCTGGCTATCCGCTCCTCAGAGGGCCTTCCTGCCTGAGTTCCTGTCATCCCTATTCAGGACTCCGCCAGTTCAGCCTTGTGAGTAGTATCATCGCTTTGATCATCTTGCTGACAGAACCGCTGGCGTATCCCAGGCTCGGGCCACTACCGTGCTTTCCAGCTACCTTTCTACACCCCAGAGTAAGTACCATCATCTACTTCGCTCTTTTGACCTTCTGCACCTCTCTGAACTACTATTCGCTGATCCTAGGCATACCCCGTGTTGCGGGCCACTACCGGATCCATTCCAAGGAATATCATCTAGAGAGGAGTTCCCTGGCATACTCTGCTCTGCGGACCACTACCAGGGACATTAACATTGAGCAGCCTTACTACTCCGGATTGTGTCTTCTCTCTACGCTGTGGGTATCACCCACTATTCCAGTACAATAAAGTCTCTCATAACTGTGTCTGTCTCTGCTGAGGCCACGCCCATCATAGCGAGTGCCAACAGGGCTCCTCCCTGTGGGTGGCATCAGTTCTCACTATGATCCAGTGTCCACAACCACACCAGATTATAACAGGCAGTTCTGAGTCAACGCACCACCTCTGGAACCGTAGTTCCCTGTTCTTTTTATTCCCACAAATTTTCATCTGCCAAGCAAAATTACAGCATCGGGGATTAGGAGCTGCTTGCCATAAAATTGGCTCTTGTAGAGTGGCGCCTGTGGCTAGAGGGTGCACAACACAAATTTACTATGTTCACCGATCATAAGAATCTGGAACATTTGAGTCAAGCACAACGCGTCGACGCCTGTCAAGCCTGATGGGCCTTGTTTTTCTCCAGATTCGATTTCGAACTCCACTATCGCCCAGCTGATAAAAACCTCTGGGCTGATGCCTTATCATGATCCTTCGAGTCCGAGGACACTCCGGAAGAACCTACACATATAATAGACCCGACCTGTATTTGTTTATCTGCCACTCATCCAGTTCCTACTGGAAAGACAGTCGTGCCCCGACGACTCCGAGAAAGAGTTCTCCGCTGGGCACATGATTCCAAATTCGCCAGTCACCCAGGATGAGCATGAACCCTGGCACTGCTCCAGAGGTTCTTCTGGTGGCCCACCATGGTCTCCAATGTAAAAGCATACATCAAATCCTGTAACATCTGTGCACAGCAAAAACCCCTGGTAGGTCAACCTCGGGGTCTTTTACAACCACTTCCAGCACCCGAAGAACCGTGGACTCACTTGTCTATGGATTTCATCGTGGATCTGCCGCCTTCAAAGGGTCACACCGTAATATGGGTCACCATAGACTGATTTTCAAAAATGGCCCATTTCATCCCTCTAACAGGCCTGTCTATGGATTTCATCGTGGATCTGCCGCCTTCAAAGATGTCAGATCCACGCCTCCCCTTCCCCACCCTATCCTCCCCTTCCCCACCCTATCCCCACCCTATCCTCCTCTTCCCCACCCCTCCAACCTCCCATCTCTAATCTAGCCCCCCTCTTCCCCCAGCTCTTCCCCACCACCCCCCCACTTTGTTAATAGAATGCACATAATAGAATGTATAGAATGTATATAGAATGTACATAAAGCCTGCTACTTGTAAATAAACCACCCTCAATCCCTCCTCCGTTCCCTGTATACACATAAAGTTCCAATTTACTTCCCTGCCCCACTCCGTCCCTCCTGCCCCCAGTTATAATATCAGTTACAATGTAAAGCCCAGTTGGCTGAATTTTCTGTTGTCTGGAAACCGATGTGATGTCTCGTGCGAATGTCGGTATAGAAAAATGTTAAACAAATAAATTAAATAAATAAATACCATCTATTCCAGAGCTAACATGATTATTCTTCCACCATATCTTAGACTGCACGGCTTACCCAAGGACATTGTTTCTGATCGAGGTCCTCAATTTGTTGCCAGGTATTGGCGCTCCCTCTGCCGAAAATTCCGTATTAACATCAGCTTAGTAATGCCTATCATCCACAAGCCAACGGGCAAGCTGAGCGAATGAATTGCTCCTTGAAGGCCTTCCTGCACGCTTACATCAATGACCGACAAGATAATTGATCAGACCTCTTGTCCTGGGCAGAGTTTTCTCACAACTCTCACATCGCCACTGCTATTGGAACATCACCATTCTTGGTTGTCTATGGGAAACAACTACGACCACCACTGCCATCTCCTGTGGCACAGGCTACTGTGGATGCCCTTAAAACGTTATGGGAACAAGACAAATCTCTGCTTGCGTCAGGCCACTTCCCGGGCCAAGAGAACTGCTGACAGTTGACGGCACTTGGCTCCTGAATTTCTCCCTGGCCAGAAAGTCTGGTTAAGTACTCAGTATATCCGACTTCGAATTCCATCTCAGAGATTTGCTCCTAGATATATTGGTCCCTTCTCTGTCACCCGACGCAATGGACCCCTTACATACCAGCTTCGGCTGCCTCCTTTGCTGGGAATACATAACACATTCCATGTATCGCTTCTAAAACCTGTGATCTTATCTTGGCCTGCCCGGAAACCCTTGAGCCACCTCCATTGGTGGCAGAAACCGATACGACGTATAAGGTCCATGAAGTCCTAGAAGTCCGCCGTAGGGGCCGCCAGTGGGAATACCTCCTTTCCTGGGAGGGTTATGAACCCAAAGAGAATTCGTGGGAACCAGCTCAGAACATCCTGGACAAAACTCTCCTCCTGAATTACCATTGTGCCCATCCGGGCAAACTCTGACCTCCAAGAGGGGGGCGTAAAGGGGGGGGTACTGTTACGCGTGCCATCCGCGGCACGGCCCCCTCACCTTCTGACATGGACTCCAGCTCCTGGTCCCTCCTCGCTAGCGGCGGTGGGCTGCCGGCTCCGACTTCGGGCCACCCCCGGTGCCTCCGGCTCTGCCATGGTTCCCATTGTTGCCAGTCAAGATATCAGTGTTCATCGGGCCTCTCCATGTGGTCCATGGAGAGACGCCGCCACCAGCGCCACACCCCTCCCTAGGCGCGCGTGTGCGCATCGCTAATCCTTTTGAAGGGCCTGCCGCGGGAACCTGACCGCGGCCGCAAATGATGACGTCAGACTCTCCAGTGTATTTAAGCTCAGGCATCACTCCATAGTGTTGCCTTTGCAACAGGTCTCCTCATACTCCTCGTACTCATTGCTGATAGAGAATCCTCTCTATTCCGTATTCCTGACCTTCATTGTTCCTGGTTCCTGTCTTCATCGTTCCTGCCTTGTCTATGTGTTGGACTGACTCTACGGATATCGACTTTGCTTTGTTTGACCATGCTTCAGCCTATCTCCAGACCCAGACCTCCACTATGCCTGACTACTCTTCTGCCTATCTCCAGACCCGGACGGACCTCTGCTACGCCTGACTACTCTACTGCCTATCTCCACACCCGGACCTCTGCTACGCCTGACTACTCGACTGCCTATCTCCAGACCCAGACCTCTGCTACACCTGACTACTCTTGACTTCTCCGTGCTCAGACCATCGCCTTGATTGACTATGCTATAGACTTCTCCGTGTTCAGAATTCTACATTGCTTGCCACGACCTCTGTTTGCCGCCGGCCCTGATCCAAGCCTGTCATTGATGCTTCTCCTAGCCTACTCCTTGGACGTGGACATCAGGCTTTGGCCTATCTTTGCTTGAGCGCCTCCAGCCACTCTCCATCCCATTGGTGCCCGAATTCCAGTACCGTACCCAGTCCAGGGTAGGACTACGCCATCTATCGACTGCTGTCTCTGGGCTGAACCAACTTCTCTCACTAACCTACCTTGAGGCCCACTTAAATCCTGCCAGCCCCAGCACCCAAAGGCTCAACCCACAGGGAACGAGGGCTGGTATAGGTGAAGCTCCAGCGACCTCTACCTTCAGCCCACTCCACCTGCCGACGGTGGGGACCCGTAGGTCCTCACCTACGGGTTGCGTCAACCCCACCTCGGCCCAAGAGTCCACCTCCGACGCACAGGCAGCCTAAGATCTAGCTGACTCTGATTGTTTAACCTCAGTGTAACCACGCTATTCCTTCACTGAGCTGATGAAGAGGCAGGGTAACTCTTAAAAGTTCATCACAGATGCATTAAATTAGTTCAATAGGAAGGTATCACCTAGAACTTGTTTAATGACTATTAGTTCTACAAACTAGGATGGATTTGATCCATCATTGCCCCAAGCACTGACTCAGTGACACTTTCCCCCCTCACCCCAAGCAAACCTCCATGCTATATGCAGCATCCTCAGACCTTGGTTCTGGCTCCATTTGCAATCCTCACAGCACAGTGAGCATGGGAATGAAGCCTGCACTCACAAGCCCTCCTCCCTGCATGGAACCCCAAAGAAGCTTGGGTCCCCATCCTCCCTATGCTATGCTGAGATCTGGAGAGGAGAGAAGGCAGTGGTTGTGGCAGCAAGAGAGACGCTTTCCAAGCTTCAGAGTAGGATTGCAGGGTGGTGGAGGAACAGGAAATCTACCACCCCCAAATTTTGCTGCTCTAGGCACAGACCTAATAGGCTTGCACATAAATCAGAACATCAGACCAAAGTTATTGAGCCCAGCATCTTCTCTCCCACAGTGGCAAGTCCAGTCATAGTCCACTCCCAGTGATGTGCTGGTTATCCCACATCTACTTGGTTAATAACTGTTTATGGACTTTTCCATCAGGAACTTCTCCAGTCCTCTTTTCAAGCCCACTGTGTTAGTTGCTTTGACCACATCATCAGGCAATAGATTCCATAGCTTGACTGTGCACCGAGTGAAAAAATACTTCCTGTGATTTGTTTTAAATCTGTCAGTTGTTAGTTTCATGGAGTGTCCCCTAATCCTAGCGTTGTTTGTTCTATTTATTTTATTTAAAATATTTATTTCCCGATAATAGCGAACCTATCGTGCTAAGCGGGTATATATAGAATTCATAACAAGTCAAAATACATGTTTCCAAAATAAAAACATTAACAATTAAAACTGAAATAAAAAAACATAAAAATGCAGAGCAAACACTATGCACAATTGTCAATGTTCCAAAAACAAAAACGGCTTTCACTTGTTTACGGAAAACCGTTATATCAGTGAATAAACATAAAGTAGTAGGAAGTGAATTCCAAACAATAAGACCTATTACAGAAAAAGCCCAATTTCTTGTTTCCTTCAAATGGGTATCTTTGATAAATGGATCCCTTAACAAACCCATATCATGTGTTTGAAGGGTATGAACTGGAGAATAATAGAGGTGTGAATCGTGTGCCCGATCGTCTTAACGATCGAAATCGTCTGGCAGGAGAAGAAAATCGTGTTTGGCACGATTTGTTAGTTAAAAAATCGTTTTTTCCGATTAGTTAGTGCGCACTAACAGAAAATGATACAATTTGACACTTTTCAGGTCAGTTAAGGTCAGTTTAGGAATGAATATGTATTCCTATTGGCTGCCCTCTTATTTATTCATGTTACCAAGGTTCCCACTGACAATATATTTTATTTTATTTATTTATAACTTTTTCTATATCGAAGTTCAGGTAACAGCATTACTTATCACTCCGGTTTACATTGCAACAGATATTAAACAATGACAACAGGTGTCTTACAGAGAACAGGGAGAGAATAACTTGGATAACATAACTGGGAACAAGAACATTAAACTATTAATGTGAAAACAAGCCCATGGAGTGGGAGCTTAGCTATTGGTGTCTATAGTCTGTGGGAGTTGGAGTATTTAGCAAGTTATGGGAATGCTTGACCGAACAGCCATGTTTTGAGTCTTTTTTTGAATGTGCTGAGGCAGTGTATCAACCTTAGTTCCGGAGGGAGAAAATTCCACTGCTTGGGACCTGCTGTTGATAGAGCTCTTTTACTTAACGATGTTTTCATAGGAGGCACGTGTAGAGTTCCTCTCTGTGCTAATCTTAGCGGTCGGGAAGATGTGTGAAGTTGGAGAGGGATTCTGAGGTCCAGTGGGGTGTTGTTGAAAATGGCTTTGTGGGTGATTGATAGAAGTTTGAAGAGGATTCGAAATTTGACTGGGAGCCAGTGGAGCTTTTTTAGAATTGGTGTTATATGGTCTCTTTTGCTGGATTTGGTGAGACATCTTGCTGTTGCGTTCTGTAACATATATGGGGGATGGGAAATGGAAACAGTTGGTAGCTTGACAAAAAAAGTAATGTGATCAGTCAATGTGATGAGAACTTGTGCCCTATCCCTGATACCGGGAGTGTTGTGATCTTCCTGCATGCAGTGCCGTATCCCTGATACTGGGAGTGTTGTGATCTTCCTGCACGCAGTGCCCTATCCCTGATACCAGGGGTGTTGTGATCTTCCTGCATGCAGTGCCCTATCCCTAATACCAGGAGTGTTGTGGTCTTCCTGCACACAGTGCCCTAACCCTGATACCAGGGGTGTTGTGATTTTCCTGCACACAGTGCCCTATCCCTGATACCAGGGGTGTTGTGATCTTCCTGCACTCAGTGCCATATCCCTGATACTGGGAGTGTTGTGATCTTCCTGCATGCAGTGCCCTAACCCTGATACCAGGGGTGTTGTGATCTTCCTGCACGCAGTGCCCTAACCCTGATACCAGGGGTGTTGTGATCTTCCTGCACACAGTGCCCTAACCCTGATACCGTGAGTGTTGTGATCTTCCTGCACGCAGTGCCGTATCCCTGCTCAGTGCAGGAAGATCACAATACCCCCGGTATCAGGGATAGGGCACTGCGTGCAGGAAGATCACAACACTCCCGGTATCAGGGTTAGGGCACTGTGTGCAGGAAGATCACAACACCCCTGGTATCAGGGTTAGGGCACTGCGTGCAGGAAGATCACAACACTCCCGGTATCAGGGTTAGGGAACTGTGTGCAGGAAGATCACAACATTCCCGGTATCAGGGATAGGCACAAGTTCTAGTCACATTGACTGATCACATTACTTTTTTTGTCAAGCTACCAACCGTTTCCATTTCCCATCCCGCCAACCATCACCTCAGTGGGAACCTTGGTAACATCAATAAATAAGAGGGCAGCCAGCCAATAGGAATACATATTCATTCCTAACTGACCTGAAAAGTGTCAATTTGTATCATTTTCTGTTAGTGCGCACTAACCCGATTAACAATTTTTTAACGATAAATCGTTAGAATTCCTATTGTATTCGTGTAATGCATGGGTTTATTTTTCACTATATGTAACACCTCTCACTTGTCCACATTAAATTTCATCTGCCATTTGGATGCCCAATCTTCCAGTCTTTCTAGGTCCTTCTGCAATTTATAACAATTCCCTTGTGATTTAAGTACTCTGAATAATTTTGTATCATCTGCAAATTTGATAACCTCACTCGTCGTTTTCCTTTCCAGTTCATTTATAAATATATTGAAAAGCACCGGTCCAAGTCAGATCCTTGAGGCACTCCACTGTTTACCTTTTCCACTGTAAAAATTGACCATTCAATCCTACTCAGTGTTTCCTATCTTTTAACCAGTTTGTAATCCACGAAAGGACATTGCCTCCTACCCCATGACTTTTTAGTTTTCATAGAAGCCTCTTATGAGGGACATTGTCAAATGCCTTCTGAAAATCCAAATACACTACATCTACTGGGTTACCTTTATCCAATCATATCTTCTCTTAGTTGTCTCTTCCAAGATAAAAAGCCTGAATCCATTTGTAACCGTCTCTTTTTAGTCAGTAAGGAGGTCCAGACAACTGATCCGTAAAGATAGACTTTTATTGCCAGCAAGATGCAGCTAAGACAAAGGCTCAGTACAACTGCATGCCCCTCCCCTCCAGGAGCAGACTCTTATGCACTTTACAGTTCTTATCTTTTACACATGCGTTCTAAGCATTGCTGAGCAAGCATATTCCGGCTGAAGGGGCTACTGACCCCCTCCCTAGACACCCTGGAACTTTCGTGAAACTTCTCCCATGTTCTGCAGGAGAGGCTGCTGGGACTTGCAGTTCTGGAAAGGAATTCGCGAGTCTGCAGTAATACAGCCCATCACATAATACATCCATTGTTCTAATCTAGGTTACAGCAGTGAAAGCTTATCAGAGAATAAGAACAGCGAAGCCAAAAAAAATGAAAATGTGCAATGTGCTGACAGAGTTTCTCAATGTCCTAATTACAGCTGTATTGCAGACTGTAAGTAAACCCGTCATGAAGCAGGGAATTCTGGTACATGAAGTCCTTTGTCAGGTTGAAGCCTTCAGACTCCTTCACATTTAGCCTTTCTCCATAAGGGAGATTTTCCATCCCCTGTATAATTTTTGTCTCCCTTCTCTGTACCTTTTCGCTGTGCGCTATGTCTTTTTTGAGCTGGAGGAACCAAAACTGCACAAAGTATTAAAGGTATGGTTGCATTACAATATTCTCAATTTTGTTCTCTATTCCTTCCCAAATAATTCCTAACATTCTATTTGATTTTTGGAACAGTGCCCCACACTGAGCTAAAGATTTCAAATACTGTCCACAAGGATGCTGAGCTTACTTTCCTGGGTGGTGACTCCTAATAGAGAACCCAGCATCGTGTACCTGTAGTTGGGATTATTTTTTCCTACTTGCATTACTTTGCTCTTGTTTACATCAAATTTCATCTGCAATTTAGAAGCCCACCCTCTTAGTCCCCCTCTGAGGATCAGTAAATACCTACAGGACATGAATGTAATCCACTATGAAATTCCAAAAAAAGGAATATAAAACAAATAGAAAAATAGTCTGACAAGGTTCTTTTGCAGTTCTTCACAACTCGAAGCAATTTTGCGCCAACTGCAAATTTGGTTACCTCACTTGTTGTTCCTTTCTCCAGATCATTTATGAATTGCTAAATAGTCCACTACAGACCCCTGAGGCACTCCATTAATGGCCTTTCTCCATTTGGAAAACTGACCATGTAGTCCTACCCTCTGTTTCCTATCTTTTATAGAGATGTGAATCGGAACCGGAATCGGTTCGGATTCCGGTTCCGATTCACATGTGGGTTTTTTTTCATCGGGCCCGATCGCGGTTTTGTTTATCGGCTGCGCCCGAGCTGATAAACAAAAAACCCACCCCGACCCTTTAAAACTAGTCCCCCCCCCCAAAAACTTTTTACAGGTACCTGGTGGTGCAGATGCACAGCCGATTTTAATATTTTTATTTTAATGTGCAGCAGGTGTCATGTAATGCGTGCAATGAGGGGGGATTTTTAAAAAATATGCATGGCGACATGAGTAGGCCTTTCCAGTTCCCTTCCAGTCCGCTCCAATTCAGAAGCAGACTGGGAGGGAACTTCCCTATCCCCCTATACCCTTCTTACCTTTTCCCCTCTCCTCCTCAACCCCTAACCCGTACCTAGCTAGCCAAACTTTATTTGTTTTCAAATTTACTGCTCCTTCTGAGCAGAAGTAACTTCCGCTCACTGTCCCAGCAAGCCACTGCCCCACCCCTGCCTGCCGAGACCCCGCCCCCAGCCCACCCCTTTTGGATGGCCCAGCACTTCTGTGTGTTCCAGGAGATACACGCATTGCCAAGCCATTTCTAAAATGCGCTCAGCACGCACACTGCCCGGCCACGTGCGTATCTCCTCTCCTGGATTTTATACGCATGGGCTTTTTAAAATTAGGGCTTATATTAACTGGCTCTAGGGTTGCTAACTGGCTCCAGATTTTCAGGACAGGTTAATCCAGGCCTGGCTTTCCCTCCTGAGAGAGGCTGTGTGCACATAGTGCTCCTGAAGCAGAGAATTCAAAACCTTTATTTTCATATATTGTGTTTACTTAGCTTTATAATTTTGATATATTTTGTTGAGGAACCACTCCTCACTTTTAGTTTATTTTATTTATTTAGACTTTTATTTGATTTGTTTGTTTGAGGGAAGGCAGCTCCTCTGCCTTCCCCTGTATACAGACTGCAGCCTTTCTTCCTTTTCCCCATTCACTACACACACAGGCACACTTTTCTTAGTTTTAGGGTGAGTTTTGTTTTAGGCAGAGTTAATTTCAAAGCACATTTCGTTTCTTATTTTCTTTGCAGTTTTAAATTCTGTTGGGCTCTTTCCTTCAGCCTCCCATTGGAGCTGAAGGGAGAGTTTTATTTCAACTGTTTTGTTTGACTTAGTTATTTCATTTCAACCCTTCCCCCATAATTGCCTTTATTTTAAATTGTATTTTAGTTTTATAAGTTATAAAAGCAGCAGCTCTTACCTTTTATTTTCTTTAACTGAACTCTTGGGCTCCTGAAGCTCCTGGAGGGGGAATACCTCAGCTGTTCAGTCAAGCCACAAGCTCAGAAATCAGACACCTGCTGCATCAACCCTCCCGGTAGAGCAAGGAGCCAAGCAAGTAAGTTTCAGCTTTAGTTTTCTTTTTTAACACTAAATTCCCTGTGCACAGGGTTATTTTTTGAACTAGCTTTCCACATTTATTTAATTTGCAGTTATATATTTGAGAAACATTACATTCAAATAAATCCCCTTCATGTCTTTTTTTATTATTATTTTATTTTATAGGAAGCTGTTTCAGTCCCAGTCCCTATTACCAAATGATCAAGAAAAATAACAGCCTGGGAAATGAGGAAGATGCAGTCTCAAGCAGGCCCCAAGAAAGCTAGGGAAAAAAAGGTGTCAGCTGGAAGACAATACCAAGGAACATCCGTGACTTTCTGGCTGGCACCCCAAAAGCTGCAGCTGCCTCCTATTGTTGCACCACCTCAAAATACAGCATCTACCCTAGCAACAGCTAATAATGACATCTCTGCTGTTGCTGGGTACAATACTCCTGTCCCAGCACTGGTTTCTGCTAGGGCAGAGGCCCCTTTTTGGGGGGATCCTTTAGTGGTTGGTAATATTTTGCCAACCACTGAAAATACCATTCCTGCCTCAGCACTACCCAGCACTGAGGCAGCCATTCTGCCCAACGGTACCCTTCCTTCCACCTCAGAGGTGGCTGCATCGCTAGCCCAGGAGACAAGCTGAGACCCTGCTGCTACAGATATTATTAAAACACCTCAGGCAGCAGCAGGGTACAATAAGGATAAAGCTCAGAGCCCAAGTTCCTCCCCGGTCATTGCATCCACCTCTGCTGCAGTCAAACCACCACAAACGAGATCCTATGCAGTTGTGGTATCAGGCACAGCAGCTGGTGGATCTGCCGGAAGGAATGTAGTACAAGCACAACAGCTAGGATCAGGCAGTAGGGTCCCATACCCAATACAATGTCACCTACCCCTTCCATGGGCTAACCCGGAGGCATGGGGTAAGGTGTCTAGCAATGGGAGGGGCAAACATCGAGGACCACGTCATGGCACTGGCCAATGTGGTGGGTCCTGCAGCCACTGTGGTGCCTAGCAGGATGAATGGAAAAATACTATTTTTCCTCCATATGCTGGCTGCCACACGTACAGCAACTGTAAAGGGCATAGTGGTGGAGGGGGGTTTCATACCAGTTGAGCCTCTGGAGGTCCCCAGAACCAATGTGGTACTATCAAATGTGCCACCCTATATCACCCTATATACCAGAGGCAGTAATAATGGGTCACCTGTGCACCCTGGGGGAGGTTCACTCTCCCATCACTGTGATACCCCTGGGGTGCAGGCACAGGACTATACCCCACGTCCTGTCCTATAGACTGAAGGTGATCATGAAACTGCCTCAGGGAAGGGAGGCAGTGGAGGGCTCTTTTATTATCCCACATGAGGGGGCCCCACACACTATCTACTACAGCACAGAGGAGGTGAGGTGCTTCCTGTGCCGGGAGGTGGGGCATACTCACAAAGTATGCCCCAAGGCAAAGAAAGCCAATGTCTGCTGCCCCAAAACTACCATCCTCTGCTGCCCCCTCATTTGAGGCTGCTACTAACACATTGGCAGCTGCAAAGCCCTCCACCCCAAACTCCACCTGTGCCTCTGGGGGCCAAGGTCCTAGCAGCCCTACCACATCTGCAAGGACCCGCCCAATTGACACCACTTTGGCCTTCCCCTCTACTTCCAAAATTGCAGATGCCCATCACCCCAACATCACTGCCAGTGCCAAGGAACAGCAAGCCTTGATGGGGGGGCTCTCTAATACCATTTCAGAGATCCCCAGGAACATCACTTGCAGAACTCCTACTGCCAACTATGGCTATAAGGTGGCAACTTCCTCTAGCATGCCAAAAAAAAGCTACAAAGAAACTAACAGGGCATGCCGAAGCGACAGTGAAAATGCAGTCCCTCCACTCACCATCCCAAAGAGGCCTGCTCCTCACCCCAATACTGTTGAGGCAGCCATCCCTGCAAATTCCATCATGCAAGGGACTGCATCTAATAAGAATGTGGCTGCCACCCCAATGCTACCACTATCATCAGAGGTCTTAACTGCCCCCCCCCCCCCCCACCCTCATTTTCAGCAGAGGTGGGTGCAGAGATTTGGCCGCTGCTGAAAAGATAATGTAGTGGCTTAAGGAAGGAGAACAACTGCCTTTCCTGTCAATATTCACATCTGAGACCACCCACATGGAGGAAACATCGAGCCCTTCCATGTCACCTCTCCCCTTGACAACACCTCCGCAGAAGGAAAAGGGGAAATAAAAACTGGAAAGAGGGAAAGGGAAGAGCCAGGGGTGGACTGGGTGTGGGGTAAGTGCACAGGGGAGGAAAAGCCTGCTCCCAAAGTCAGGAGGAGGATGCTGGTGCCTTATGGGACAAGGGACTTGGGATCAGACTCTGAGAATCCTGGCCCAATTACCAGCAAGGGCCTGGAGCAGAGGCCTGAAACATCGGACCACAAAGCTGTTACACCATCAGAGGTCCAATCCCCGAAACATCAACTCTCGTGAGCAGAGCGAGTCCTCATGCAGATTTCCTTTGGTGAGATGCCCCCTCTGCCATCGTGGCTCGGGGGGGGGGGGGGGGGCAGAAAATCCTCCTCCTGGCAAAACTGTCAAGGAAACCTTTCACCCCTCTCTCCCCAACCACTACCAGCCGGCCTGCAAACCTCTGAATTTCAGGCGGTTGAGAGGGAGAGCCCCTCAGGGTTACTCACTGAAACCCATGATGAGTTTGATGAAATAGAGCTAAATGCCAAAGAGAGACTACCGAATGTGGAATACAGATGCATAATTGAAAGAAAAAGGAAGAGGCAGAAACATGATGATGATAGTAATGTACCTGACACTGATGGGCTACTCACACCAAGAGACACGTTTGGAACACAAACGTTCCTTACCATTATTGATCAGTTACAGGCTAGTTTGAGCAAATGAGCAGTAGTATATAAGCTTATTGCTAATATGTTTTCTTTTTTTTTTTTTAATAATTTCTTTATTTTATTTATTGTTTTTATATACCGACATTCGATCTCAATTGAGATATCACACCGGTTTACATTCAGGTACTGTAGGTATTTCTCTATCCCCAGAGGGCTTACAATCTAAGTTTTTGTACCTGAGGCAATCTAGGGTAAAGTGACTTGCCCAAGGTCACAAGGAGTGACAGCAGGGCTTGAACCGTGGGTCTCCTGGTTCATAGTCCACTGCTCTAACCACTAGGCTATTATTGAACATAGGGCAAACTAACAATATGAAATGCTCGCCTTCATTATTGTAAAGACATATTTTCCTTATTTTAATGACCCTCAGCCCCTCAATTCCTCGCCCCCCCCTTCCCCCCACCCTGCAGAGAATCCCAGCTCCTCCCCACATATATATAATATATAGCAAACCAAACAGTATATAAGTATAAAAAGGCACCTGCAATAACATGGAAAAGTTTGAACTATTAACCTTTGCAGGAAAAGCCTGTAGGGGACTGAAGCGATGTGGTCCCAATTCGCAAAAAACACAAAAAGCATGACGTAAAATGTCAACGGGTAAAGCACCCGAACTCTGAAATCAGTATATCTTGATTAAGGTTTAGCTGATACTTCCAAGGGAGCAAGAGCTCTGGTACTATCCGGAAGAGCGTCATAGTACGGACCCCAAATTTCTCGAAATAGTTGTCTCTTGCGTGGAGTAAAAAGTTTATACATGGATCCATGTTCCAGTAAGTATAGTTCCGTCATCAAGGTTGACCACAGAGCTGTGGTAGGTGATTGCGGTTCAATCCACTTTAGGAGAATACACTTTTTCACTATCAGACAGGCTTTAGATATGAGACCTATGTTATCCACATTAAGACTGCTCTCTCCAATGTCATTATTCAGAATGCAAAAAGAGCAAGACCAGAGAATGTCAGTATGAACCATTCGACCGAGTCTGGCCCGTATAGCTTCCCAAAATGTAGCTATGTCTTGAAATTCCCAAAGACAATGAATCAGTGTGGCACCGGACAAATTACATTTTAAGCAATTCGAGGAAGGTATGCGACCTATCTGGAATGCCCTCGCCGATGAGTAGACAATACGGTGGAAAATCCTCTGCTGAAGTTCTCATAGAGTAATATTATTCGTAATTTTAGCGATAGACTGGTAACAATGAGCAAGCATCCGTTCATCCAGCTCTTCCCCACAGTCCTGAGACCACTTAGGGAGCAGTCTAGTAAATATAGTACACTCTGAAACAGTATTATAAAAGTGATACAGGCACGATAAGGAGCCCTGCTTAACCTTGAAACATTCCATCAAGTCATCATATGGCACATTAGTAATCGTTCCCTCTGCCTCTAGCAGCGCTGACTGCACCGCTGCCTTTAAATGAGCATACAGAAGGAAATGATGAGACTGAAAACCAAATTTCTCCTGACAATGGGCAAAAGAGTACAGCCGGCCCGTGGCAGGATCCAATACAGCACGCAAGGGCCAGTTAAAAGGTAAGGAGAAGTCGTGCTGAGCAGGTAGCAGCAGCCGGGACTCCGGAGTGGTGTTCCGCAAGGGGAAATGTGGAGAGGTACGCGTTGATAAACCCAAGAGTCTGCGGGTAGACCCCCACACCTTCCTCATTGTAGAAACTAATCTATGGTGCACATGGAATTTTAAACTCGAGGGAGGCAAGGTATGGATAAGATAACCAGGATCATATGGATAACACAATTCCTGTATCAGTAGGGGGTCTGTATATTCCTGGTTGCCCAGAAGCTAATCCCCTAAAAATCTTAGATTAGCAGCCCAGGAATAAAGTATAAAGTTGGGGAGCCCATACCCACCACAAGTACGTGAGGCAGTCATCGTAGAGTAAGCCAACCGTGCTCTCTTATTATTCCAAATAAATTTACGGATGGCCTCCTGAAGTACCTTATTATCCCTGGAAAGAAGTACCCAAGGTATCATGGATAATTTATATAGTATTTGAGGAGCAATAACCATTTTAACCACCGCGATACACCCTTGCAGAGACAGGGGAAGATTTTTCCATCCTACTAGTTTTTTACTTGCTTTATCAATTACCGGGGGCACATTTAAGCGATACCATGCCCGGGGGTCAGTATGTATGATTATACCTAAATATTTGATAGTGGTCTCAGCCCATTTTACAGGAAAGTCTGGCTATGTGCTCCGCAAGGACCCACTCAGATCCAATGCCTCAGTTTTATCCAGATTCAGTTTGAACCCCGATAAAGCTTGGTAGGATTGGAAGATCTGGATAGCTTCTGGGAGAGCCCAATGGGCATTTGACAATAAAAGTAAGATGTCGTCGGCAAAGAATAAGTCAAATAGGTCTGGGAGCCCACCGAAATACCCGTCACACTGCCGGGGAAATCTTCAATCGAGAAACTAAGGGTTCCACTGTTGGAATGAACAGGAGAGGGAAAAGGGGGCACCCCGGTCGCGTCCCCCTCTGCAGATAGAATTCCTCAGATAATTGGCCATTGACCATAATACGGGCAGGCGGATTAGTGTAAAGTAAAGTGATGTACTCATATATTCTACCCACAAAACCCATTTTAGAAAGAACTTGCCTCAAGAAGGGCCATGCCACCCTATCGAACGCTTTTTCAGCATCGCAGGTGACCAGCAGGGGTTCACAAATTTTGGACGCCTTGGAAAGTTCCAGTGCAGCCATCACTTTGTGAATATTTACGGTAGATCTTCTTCCGGCCACAAATCCTACTTGATCAGGGGATACTAACATGGGTATTAAGGGCTGTAATCTTGTAGCCAAGATTTTTGCAAATAATTTAATGTCCAGGTTTAACAAAGAGATAGGTCTGTAGGAGGATGCCAACAAAGGATCCCTGCCCCCTTTAGGCAGGACAACTATAGTCGCTGCCCGCATTGTCACTGGCATTTCTTGATGGTCTGTCATTGCCTCAAAAACAGACTGTAAAATAGGTGATACTTCTGCACTCAACGTTTTATAAAACAGAGATGTCAAACCATCAGGGCCTGGTGCCTTATGGGCAGGCAATGAACGGATTGCTTCACTAATCTCAGCCACTTCTATAGGGCGCTGCAGCCTCATCTGCTGAGCTTCCGAAAGGCAGGGCAAGGGTAGCCTCTTCAAAAATTCCAGTATATCAACCTCTTCCACTGGGTCAGCTGAATATAACTGACGATAATATACAGAAAATATTTCAGCTATATCTGATGATGCCGTTTTAATTTCACCTGCCTCATTTTTTAAATTGGCTATAAATTTAGAGGAGTCTTGTGCTTTTAATAGGGAGGCAAGCAGACGCCCAGCTTTGTTGCCAAAGTGGAAAAAGAAAAACTGCCTTTATCCCAGAGTCTTGGCTGCTCTAGTGTGTAGTAAGGAGTTTAGAGCTACTTGCGTCTCCCGATATTGGGCAAGTTTTGTGGCATCCTCCTGAATATTAATTTGGCACTTAAGACATCTCATTTTCTTTTCTAAAGAGATAATGTCCTTGTCAAGCTGTTTCTTCTTAAAGCTAACATAACTAATAACTTCCCCACGGAGAACACATTTTGCAGTTTCCCATAGTAAAATAGGCTGAGAAATGTGGTTGTGGTTGGTCTGCAAAAACTCTCTCCAGCACTTCAAAAGAAACACTGGAAATTCAGGATCATTGGCCAAAGAGGCAGGTAATCTCCATTGACCCGAGGAGGCTGTCACCCGTGGATCATAGGTGCCCAGGACGGGGCAATGATCTGATATCACCAATGGTGCAATATCTGAACCTGTGAATCTAGAAAAAATGGATTCAGAGATGAGAAAGTAATCTATCCGTGAGGGTGTAGGGTGGGCTCGGGCGATATGGGTAAATTCTCTCTCTCCCGGATGCAGGGTCCGCCATAAGTCTAAAAGAGCCAGATGCTTGCACAAAAAAGTGGGGCCCTTGTTCTCGCTAAGTGCATGTCCCCCCCTGGCCGGTTGCCGATCCAATTGCGGATCAACTGCAAAATTAAAGTCTCCCCCGATGACCATGGGAAACTCGCCCAACTTAAGAAGGAGTGAGAGTAATGTAGTGTAATAGTGATGGTCATTAGGGATGTGAATCGTTTTTCAACGATTAAAATTATCGTCCGATAATGTTTATATCGTCTTAAATCGTTATAGAACACGATACAATAGAAATTCTAACGATTTATCGTTAAAAATCGTTAAATCGTGTTAGTGCGCACTAACTCGAGTTAGTGCGCACTAACTCCCCGTTAGTGCGCACTAACTCGATTTAGTGCGCACTAACTGAAAATGATACAAATAAACACTTTCCAGGTCACTGAAGGTCAGTTAGGAATGAATATGTGTTCCTATTGGCTGGCTGCCCTCTTATCTATTGATGTTACCAAGGTTACCACGGAGGTGATGGTTGGGGGGATGGGAAATGGAACTGGAAACTAACGAACACCAACAGAAAATGAAACAAAGTGTTCACACTTCCCAGGTCAGTAAAGGTCACTTAGGAATGAATATGTATGTATGTATTCCTATTGGCTGGCTGTGCTCTTATCTATTGATGTTACCAATATGGTTGGGGGGATGTGAAATGGAAACAGTTGGAAGCTTGACAAAAAAAGTAATGTAATGATCAGCACTCACCTGACTAGAACTTGTTTGTTTATTATTTTTGTTAGCAGGCACCTGAAATGCTAGTGCATGTTGAATTTGCCAATCACTGTGCATTTTAGAAAGGTGGTCCTGGCTGGAACTGTACACAGTTCAAATATATGTAATTGATTGTTGGTAAGTGTATATTTTAAGTAGCCACACTGGCACCAGTATGTTTACTTTTCCTCCTACTTAACTCACTAGCTCAGCTTTGTAAGAAGGGCTTCTCTGCTTGTGTGTTGTTTTTGTTTGGTGTGAGGAGAGCAGAAACATCAGATCTTTATTCAATCTACTACAGTCATCTCTTACAGTGCCCTATCCCTATTAATACCAGGAGTGTTGTGATCTTCCTGCACACAGTGCCCTAACCCTGATACCAGTCTGAGACAGCTCCCTCCCTGCATTACTAGTGAGAGGCTGGCTTCACAGACAGGGGGGAGCTGCCTGACCCTCACTCCTGACTTCCCCCATGTCCCAGCTAGTGAATGGTGTGTGGGTGAGTGGGGGGGGGGGGGGGGGGAGGATGGTGAAGTCTGAGACAGCTCCCTCCCTGCATTACTAGTGAGAGGCTGGCTTCACAGACAGGGGGGAGCTGCCAGACCCTCACTCCTGACTTCCCCCATGTCCCAGCTAGTGAATGGTGTGTGGGTGAGGGGGGGGGGGAGGATGGTGAAGTCTGAGACAGCTCCCTCCCTGCATTACTAGTGAGAGGCTGGCTTCACAGACAGGGGGGAGCTGCCTGACCCTCACTCCTGACTTCCCCCATGTCCCAGCTAGTGAATGGTGTGTGGGTGAGGGGGGGGGGAGGATGGTGAAGTCTGAGACAGCTCCCTCCCTGCATTACTAGTGAGAGGCTGGCTTCACAGACAGGGGGGAGCTGCCTGACCCTCACTCCTCCGGGGTATTGTGATCTTCCTGCACACAGTGCCCTATCCCTGATACCAGGGGTGTTGTGATCTTCCTGCATGCAGTGCCCTATCCCTATTAATACCAGGAGTGTTGTGATCTTCCTGCATGCAGTGCCCTATCCCTATTAATACCAGGAGTGTTGTGATCTTCCTGCATGCAGTGCCCTATCCCTGATACCGGGATGTGTGCAAGAAGATCACAAAACCCCCGGTATCAGGAATAGGGCACTGTGTGCAGGAAGATCACAACACCCCCGGTATCAGGAATAGGGCACTGTGTGCAGGAAGATCACAACACCCCCAGTATCAGGGATAGGGCACTGTGTGCAGGAAGATCACAACACTCCTGGTATTAATAGGGATAGGGCACTGTGTGCAGGAAGATCACAATACCCCTGGTATCAGGGTTAGGGCACAATTTCTAGTCACATTGACTGATCACATTACTTGTTTTGTCAAGCTACCAACTGTTTCCATTTCCCATCCCCCATATACTGTCAGTAGGAAACTTGGTAACATGAATAAATAAGAGGGCAGCCAATAGGAATACATATTCATTCCTAAACTGACCTTAACTGACCTGAAAAGTGTCAAATTGTATCATTTTCAGTTAGTGCGCACTAACTCCCAGTTAGTGCGCACTAACTCCCAGTTAGTGCGCACTAACTCCCGTTAGTGCGCACTAACTCGAGTTAGTGCGCACTAATCGGAAAAAACGATTTTTAACGATTTTTTAACTAAAAAATCGTGCCTAAGACGATTTTCTTGCCCTGCCACACGATTTCTATCGTTAAGACGATATGGAAAACGATTCACATCCCTAATGGTCATAAGTATTAGGAGCATAGACAGAGAACAAGATAATTGGTTGGCCCATCAAAATTCCCTTCAAAATAATGAATCTGCCCTGGGGGTCCACCACCTCCTCCTGTAACTGAAAAGAAATGGATTTATGGATAAGAATGGCCACCCCTCGACTTTTTGAGGTTCCCGTAGCATAATAGACTTGTGCAACCCATTTTTTCTGCAACTTTTTGTCCTCCTCCTCAAGTAAATGGGTCTCCTGTAGAAAAACCACTTGCGCATGGAGTTTAGCCAATCTGGCTAGCACTTTCTCCCATTTGATAGGGGTGCCCAGGCCTGCCACGTTCTATGTTACTATCTCTACTGCCATAATCCCAGATCAGAAGAAGTGTGACGGCCTGTAGGCTCCCCTATAAGGAAATCCATCAATAACAGCAAAAGATATGCAAAAGACATAGATTTGACCATTGGCAACCACATTTTGAACAAAATACGCCAGCGGAGCATGAGATTCTCTGCAAGTACCCTTCCCAACCAAACTACCCCCGTTTCTATAAAAACCAACCCCTCCTCCCCTCCCCCCATCGCTCGAGGGTCTCATCATGGCCTGTGAGCGATCCCCACTATCTCTCCACCTCTCACGTCAAAGCTCCTATAAATATAGGGAGAGAGATCACTAGATAGAACAATGTGACGGTTGTCACCCCAACCCACAACATAGAAACTGTATACAAACATAAGCGAGAACCCCAGAAATACCCCACAGGATAATAAAAGAAATACACCCCCAGTAGCAAACAGTTAATTTGCGAACTGCATCAGCACAATCCCCAGATAAATATCTGAGCTTCAGGTCGATATCAATGGGCGACTGCATTAGGGGCAAAAATAAGATCTCACAAAAATAAAAGAGTTCAGTCTTTAAGTGTGCCCAAGAAAAAAACAGTCGATGTGTGGCCAAGATTACAACTGGCATGTCATAAGTGCCAGCAGTAGAATCACCCAACGCAGCCCCGAGGACAACAGCCCTTTGTTCATGGTGATGGCGTCGTATCTGAGGACTTAAGATTCTGCACGAACGTGCTGGCGTCTGAGGCTGAAGTGAAAAATTTTACCTGACCTTGATGTGAAATCCGGCGGCGCGCTGGAAATAAGAGCGCAAAACGAATCTTCCTGTTGACCAGCTCCGAGCATACACCATTGAAAGCTTTGCGAAGGAGGGTGACACGTGGAGAAAAATTTTGAAACACCATTACCCTATGTGAATCATAAAAGAACTCTCTTGCTTTGCGATAATGCTGCAAAACCAGTTCCTTATGGGCAAAATGAAGAAATCTAGTCAAGATCACTCGGGGTCTGCGCGAGGAATCATCCTCGGGCTTCCGGCCTACGCGGTGGGCCCGCTCCATGAGGCCCCCAGATGGGGAAGCCAGGGAAGACACGAAACTTAATAGCCAAGCCTCCAGCAAGCGCGGCAGCTCGTAATCAAGTAAGGACTCTGGAATCCCGACGAAGCGCAGGTTGTTGCGGCGCGAGCGATTTTCTAGGTCATCCACTTTTTCTTCACTAGCCCGGAGCTTCATCTCCAGCGCTGCCACGCGGTCTTCTAGCGCACCTATATCGTCTTCGGCTAGGCCCACACGGCCCTCTACCCGTTCCACTCTCCCATCGAAATCCACCAATGTCGCTCTTACTTCAGCAATCTGTTCAGAAATCTGGTGGAGACGCATATCAAGCACTGTCACTTCCGCATGAGCGATCTTTTCTTCCAGGGGGCCATCCACCGATTCCACTCTCCCCGGTGAGGCAGCCATTTTGGAAATGGAAGTTTTCACTTTCTCCTTTTCCTTGCGGGTCACATGGGAAGCCATCCAGGATGCATAATTGTAGAAATCTGCTATCTGTAAGTTCACAGATGCCAAGCCAGTAAATGGGGCGCAAAAAAGGTCCGGGGTAAGCTCGATGAAATGGGATTAGGCCAGGGTGACAACTGGAGCTCTGATAGCTGCCTCCTATCGAGCCCACCACATCACATGATCTCTCAAGTTTTCTTTTTTAATTAATTTAGAAGCTTCAGAAGAGAAGCTGTTTGAGGGTGTAAGATTGATGAAAAAAAATACTGAAGACATTGACCTAAGCCTTGTTGGAGAGTTTATTTATTTAACTCTTTTCTATACCGACATTCATGATACGAATCATATCATATCGGTTTACAAGGAACAGGGGTTGTAACATTAACATTACCATTGAACAAGAAGCAAGCTATTCCATACTTATGTTAAGACCATTTATCCAGATAAAGGCAGCTTGAGCTTTCTTAAGTTGTATTGAGTTAAAAAATATAAAGAATCCCAAAAAGTGGAACACAGGGAGGATTATCTGGTGAAACTGAGGGAGAAGAAAAAAGTAATCAAGAAAGCAAAAAGTCAGGCAGAGGAAAGGATTGCCAAGGAGAAAAGCGAGTTGACAAAACATTTTTCAGATATATCAGAGAAAGGAGAAAGGTACATATTAGACCAGGAGATCACCGACCTTTGTGATCCTCAGGGCAATGAGGGATCCTAAGGGAAATGAGGGACCAATTAAGATCAAACTGAGGAGGAAATCTCTCCCTGATCATGGGGAGAGCTTTGAAATTCTCAGCAGTGGGGCAAGAAGGGATGATGAGCAGTCAGATGATGAGTTTGTAGGTGGTGCAGAGCCTGCAGACTCTGAAGCTCCCATCATCCTGAAGTAGGAGATCCTTCAATTTCTGGAGGGGCCCCTGCATCTGAGAAAGAAGGAGCGCTTGGCAAAGGAGAAGTGGCCAGATGCAGAGTTGCTACTGCGATCAGCCTAGGCCATTCTCCGAGCCAACCATAGGGTCAAACTGTACGAGATAGCTGGAGACATCCGTCTCCGTAAGTTCTACAACAGCCTTAAGCTCTTCAAGTAAGGACTTCAGAATAACATCGACAGGATGGCTTTTAGCATAGGCACATTCAATGTCAACAGCTGTAGGGTGGGGCTTTGGAGTCTCCAGATACTCAGCTTCCTGTGAGGGGAGAAGTATGCTGTGAGCTTCCTTCAAGAGACCCATACCACTCCGGCAGATGAGACCAACTGGCTGCTGGAGTGGCGCAACAGTGTCTTCTTTAACCACCTCACTGCTACAACTTGTGGGGTGGTGACACTGTTTGCGGAGATCTTTCAACCTGATGTGCTTTATGTGAAGGCCACCATGCCAGGAAGGCTGCTGCATGTCAGAGTTTGGCTCGAGTGCGGAATCGTTAATTTCCTTAACATGTACACTCCGAGTGCAGGGCCCAGTAGGCAGCAGACCTTCAGTCAAATGTTAACCTATCTTGACAGCTTGGAGGTCAATGAAGCTATGGTGCTGCACTCTCGAGGCCCTGGATAGGATCAACCAAGAGCCACACCAGAGCTCATTGGCTGTCCTGAGGGAGTTAGTCTGCCACTTCTTCCTGGTTGACATCTGGCGAGAACACTACCCCCGAGTCCTCTGACACCTTCACCTTTGTCAGGGTGAGAGAAGAATGGTGTCCCAATCCTGAATCAACAGTCTCTATATACCTGATGTCACGAGCCCAGTCCAGTGCCATTAGACTGGCGCTGTTCACGAATCACAATGCTGTGACTGTAATGGTAGGGTTGGAGTCAGCGGAGCCCTGAGTAGCCTATTGGCATTTTACTGGAGGACCTGGGCTTTGTGACATCGGTTTGGGAATTTTAGGATGACTGGCATGGCTACAAGGTGGACTTCTCACTGAATCGGTAGTGGGACATGGGGAAGGTCCATCTCAAGATCCTCTGTCAGGAATATGCCAGAGGCGCTAGCAGGAGGCGTGATGCTGGGATCAAGTATTTAGTGGGGGGAAGTGCTTGATCCTGAGAAGCGCTTGCCTATGCTTGGGAACCAAGGTCTGCAGAGCCTGTACACTAAGAAGAAGTGCACCTTCTGGGACCTAGCTGAGCATCGGAACCGCTTACATCAGGTTATGAATCCAAATCCTTCAGGAAATGGATTGTGGCTCACCCTTCTTCTATGAGTTGGAGACGAGAAGGGGGACCAAGAAGCAGATAGCATGCCTGCTGTCTGCGGACAGGTGTCTCCTTAACAATCTGGACAGTATTCAATCCAGAGCTAGAGAATTCCACTCAATACTCTTCACTCTGGATCCCACCGACCCAGACACCTGCAGGGTTTAATATAAGGGGCTTCCCACAGTCAGTCAGGGTGACAGGAAGCGACTCGATGCACCTCTTGGAGTTCTATCATCACTTCTGGAGTGAGCTACAGCCTGACCTTCTGCAGGTCCTAGATGGAAGCCCTTGAGACTGCTCTCATGCTGCCACACAGTGTTAACTCTGATACTTAAGAAGGGGGGGACCTGCGTGATGTGAAGAACTTGTACCCGGTCTTGCTGCTCAGCACAGACTATAGTATCACAGCTAAACCATCTCTGTTAGGATTCGTGGGTTTTGTGGACCCTTGGCCCGAGGTGAGAGTTGATACCACCTGAGGGGAGGAACCCCACAGGTCCTCACCATCGGGAGGCAAGGCCAGCTGTAGCAGGAGGTCAGGTACTAGGGGCAGAGAGATAGGGCATCCTGCATCACAGCCACATGATCAGAGGAGCTTGTAGAGAGGATACTGTGAGGGGGTCCCGAGGAGCGGGACCCCTGAGACACAGTTCGGAGGGAACCCACAGTACTCAGGCAGGACTGGAGATGCAAGTACCAAGGCGGGATCCTCTGACAGAGGAGCGTTAGGCAGGCCCCGAGGAGTGGGGAGCGTGAGACAGGAACTGCAGGAGGAGTGCAGGAGAGACTATCCCGAGGGGCGGGACAGCATAGTGAGCGAAGCTCTGCTGTGAATGACGTAGGCCGACCTGAGGGAGCGGGGCTGCACATGATGGAATCTCTGGTAGAGAAACAAGGCTCTGCCCCAAGGAGCGGGGAAGTGCGGAGTACAGTCATTTCAGTAGAATGTAGGACCTGCTCCGAGGAGTAGGGAGGCACGGAGTACAGTCACTTATGTGGAATGTAGGCACTGCCCCGAGAAGTGGGGGACAATGGAGTACAGTCCACTATGTAGAATGTAGGCACTGACCCGAGGAGCAGGGAAGCATGGAGTATAGTCACCAGTGTAGGACGTAGGCACTGCCCCGAGGAGCAGGGAAGCATGGAGTGCAGTCTCCAAGCAGGAAGGTGGTCTGAAGAGCCACCTTGAGAAGCAGGGAAGCCGGCAGGCAGAATCTCTGGAGGGCGTAGGGGATAACCCGAGGAGCGGGAAAGCCTGGAGACAGGGTCTCCAACTGGAGTGCGAGCAGGCCCCCGAGGAGCGGGTACCCGAGCTAGAGTCCAGAGCCGCAGGCAGATCTGATGCAGGAACAATGGGTCCGAGGAGACAGGAGCAAGCACTAGGCAAAGGAACTCATTGCCAAGTCAGCTAGCAAGGGGCGAAGGAGGTCCTTAAGAATCCCATCAGATGTCATCAGATGGAGACGCCCCTGAGGGTTCCTGCCATTGGGCCTTCAAAGGGAGGCCCAGTGGTGCGCGTGTGTGCCTAGGAAGGCCCGGAGTCAGCGTGGGTGGTGGCGGTGTCCCGGCTGCCATGAGGAGACTTGAGAATCCAGAGATGAGTGGCGGTAGCGGCTAGCCCAAGCCACGAGCTGACCCAGAGAGGAGAGCAGACTAACACATGTCGTGAGTTGAATCGGTCACAGCCGTCTGCGACCAATGGTCATAACAATCTCGCTGCAGCTTAAGCTGTGCTAGCTGACATGATTCACCCCAACCTGATCGTGGTTAGGGTGATCCTGGGTCGGAACATATTTGATAACATCTATTTGGTCCGGAATCTGATCCATCTCATTCGCAGGACTGGTCTGCCAATCGCCCTTCTCACTCTAGACCAAGAGAAGGCGTTTAACAGGATGGTTCATAGATAATTCATGGAAACCCTGCAGGCATTTGGTTTCAGCCCACTCTTTGTGGGTCTTCTCCAACTCCTGTACAGCTCTGCAGAGTGCCTTGTGAAGGTCAATTGGTCCCTAACGGCACCTATGGCATTCAGATGAGGAGTACATCAAGGGTGCCCCTTGTCGGGGCAACTGTATGCACTGATCATCGAGCTTTTCCTACACCTCCTACACAGGAGGCTCATCGGGCTGGTACTGCAGGAACCCGAGATGCAGGTGACTCTTTCGGCATATGCTCCAGACCTGGTTGATCTAGTGAGGATGCAGGAGTGTCAGCAGGTGTACTCTGCTGCTTCCTCGTTGAGGATCAACTGGGCCAAATGTCCGGGCTTTTAGTAGGATGACAGGAGGATACAGTCCCCAAAGCTTTTCGCCATCTAGCTTGGAGTAGGGACACGTTGCAATGCCTAGGAGTCCACCTGTCAACTGCAGAGACCACAGACCCTATTAACTGGTGTGAGTTGGAAGACAAAGTGGGCACTTACCTGAGGTCATGGATGGATCTCTTCAAGTTGCTATCCCTCAGGGGAAGGGCCCTGGTGATCAACCAGCTATGGGCAAGCATGCTCTAGCATCAATTGATTGCCCTGATTCTGACCCCCTTGGCACAGACTCAGAGGAGATTGCTAGATTTCTTCTGGGCTGGGAGGCACTGGGTCTCTGCTGGTGTTCTGAGCCTCCCACTGGGAAAAGGTGGGCAGAATATGGTATGTATTCAAATCCAGGTCCGAACTTTCCGCCTGCAGACCCTGCAGAGGCTCTTTTATGCAGACCCACCTCCACAGTGGCGCACACTGGCCTGTTACTATCTTCGCCAGTTGTGCAACCTACAATATGACTGGCAGCTTTTTGTACTCGTCCAAGAGGTTATGGCAGAAACATCTTGAGGCTACCAGTCTTCTATCAAGATCTGATTAAAGCCCGGAACTTGATCTCCTTGACCAGAGAAGCCATGGCAGCCGTGAGCGTGGAGTTTCTAGGCAAGCCTCTGCTTTTCAACCCATGCTGGGAGCGAGAATGCTCAAGTCCCCCATGGTTCGCAGCCGACTAATGCTGGTCAGGATCACAAAGGTCGGCGATCTCCTGGTCTATAATAACCGCGAGTGGGTGATGCCAGAGGCCCTAGCCCCATCTCAATGATCTTGCAACCCCTCGTGTCACCCGTCATCTACTCCAGGAGATCAGGCCCACCATAACACCCAATCAGTGCTCCTTCCTTGAGGGGGTTCTGCAGACCGGACGACCCCACCAGACTTAGAGCCCCGTACATCCAGATCTGCTTATCAGTTTCATGCCCTGCAACCCCCCTCAGCCTCTCCACTCAGACGATCCATCTGATTTCATCCGGCACATTTCTGCACCATGCCGAGGCGCATGATCTACTTACTCGTGCTGCACACCATGCACTTCCTTGTCCTCATCTCCTGTCCAGATACCATCTGGCGGAATGTCCTTCTACCATTTGAGGGCGAGAAACTCCGGTGGGCATCTTTCCATTCCCAGCATATTCCAAGGCCCCCCTGGAACTGAGCTGGAGAATTTTGCATGGTGTCTTCGGCACGGATGAGTTTTTAGCCCATTACACAGACCCCTTACCATCCTGTCACTTTTGTGGGATATCAGAGTCTGTTTTTCATGCTTACTTCTTTTGTGCCAGACTGCAGCACCTTTTTGTTTTCCTTAAGAACCTGCTTTTGCAGTTCTGGCTCCATTTCTCCCCCCACGGGTTTATTTTTGGACACACTATGTCCTGGATCCCAGCTCATAGAGCAAGGGACCTCCTCGTCAACCTCTTCCTGGCCGTTGCAAAAATGGCCATCTACATGACCTGGAGACAAAAACTGGACGGGGAGCTACTCATGGATTGCAAGGACTTATTCCTTCGAGCAGAGCACTATTTCGCTGTATCTACTGGCTCAGTAAATGCCTTTGTCAACCAGTGGACACTAAATAATGTGTTCTACTCACCCCCTGTCCCCCCGGATTATGTTTTACACTTCAACATTTAATTTTCTCCAGTGCTCTGTATTTCATTTTTTAGTTACAGGCACATTAACCGGTTTATGTTGAATTTTAGTTTAGATTGGTCTTTTTTCTTGGTTCTCCTCAAAGGCTTCCAAGGTTGTATATACTGCTCTGGTACCACCACCAGGTGGCATCAGACTGTAGCTGATCTCAAATAGGCCTAGTTTTACCCCATTGTATGCTGGAACCTATTCTGATTTCCCTATGGCAAGGAAGGCCCAGTGAGTAAAGGCATGCAGGGGGAAATAAAACCAGGACTGGATCAACCTGTCCTGAAAATCTGGAGCCAGTTGGCAACCTTAAGTACACTGAGATCTGCCAGGAGAGGAAGGGAGGCCTGAATGGTGGTTCATTGGATGGGTGAGGGCACAAATGTATGCTTGCCTATGGCCCGGTAAAGGATCACTTTGGTCCTACCCCAACCCTTGCTCCTGTTCTTGTCTAGATCCAAATGCATTTTTTATTAGAAATTGTAGGGGTGCTCAATGACATCAGGCCATCAGATATAGTCCTGGTTTTACCCCAGGGCATCTCTGGACTTGAAGAGGACAACTTTGAAAGTCACTGATACATGTAAATAGAGATTCACCTACCTAAAAATGACCTTCCTCAATAGGGTTGCCAACTAGCTCCAGATTTTCAGGACAGGTTGATCCAGTCCTGGTGTTACCCCATTGCATGCTTGCACTTATTCTGATTTCCCTATTGCATTACCTAAGAAAAAAAAGACCATAAGTATCTGCAAGCAGGGGAGTAAAACCAGGACTGGATCAACCTGTCCTAAAAATTTGGAGCCAGTTGGCAACCCTAACTGATTCACCTTTGTCTGCATGTTTATTTACACCCTCAAAAACATTTAGTAAATTAGTAAGGCCTGTCTACAAAACCTGATCTTTAAATGTCCCGACCAATCTAGACCAAAGTATCTGACAGACCTACTTGGAAGATAGGAAACATCTAGGGCAGGGGTGGGCAATTCTAATTCCCCAAGGGCCACAGACTGGTTGGATTTTCACGATATCCCTAATGAATATGCATGAAATAGACTTGCATACAACCGAGGCAGAGTGCATATAAATCTTTGTCAAGCCTATTCATTAGAGGAATCCTGAAAACCCAACTGGTTTGCAGCCTTTGAAGACCAGGGTTGCCCATCCCTGATTAAGGACACTGCAGCTGTTGCAGCAATGCCTGCTAATGTCTCTCATTCTGGAGACGGCTGAACTAAAGGAGACACAGCCCCAGAAATGTGGAACGTAGTGCCCCAGCACCTCAAAATAGGAGACACTTCTCTAGCATTCAGAAAAAAAGAATGAAGGCCTTAAAGATGATAACTTTTTAAGCCAGATCAACGTTTTTGGAAAGGGAACTCAAAATTCAAGTATTAAGGCTGGGATCTGTCAATTCTATTTAATTGTTGAGGCTAATAATGATTGGGGTGGGGGGAGTGCAGTGGGTTATGAGTTGAAAGGGATGGAAATTTTTCATTGCTAATCATTGTTTTTTTTCTATACGTGTGCACTTGTGTAGAGGTTGATTTTTATCGTTCCCCGCTTTTAAGGTTTACGGTAGTTAAGCGGCTCATCGAACGACAAGAGAAGACATAAAAATAATTATCTAAATTTTATTTATTTATTTATTTATTTATTTATTTATTTATATATTCCGATTTTCGCACAGTACCTGAATGTAATCCGCTTTGAAGTGTGAAAAGCGGAATATAAAAAATAAATACATAAAATAAATAAATTTCACCAGCTAGTGGTGAAAGTTTACACTAACCAAGTATATTCCCATCCCCATCCCCCCTTGACCAGCCCATGGTCCTGGGGATGCTTACACTGGAAGGTTGGGCCTAGTTGCCTGACTCCCAGAGCCCATAGCAGTAAATCTGTACAGGAATGAGCTGAGCCTGAAAGCGCAGAACTGTTTCCTTCTGCTGGCGTGGCCAGAGTCCAGACCTTGGGGAGAGAAAGTCACCCTTCCATTAGGAGGCCAGAAATGATTTCAGTAAATTCCTCTTTTTTGGCACTTCAAAAGTGTGCTGCCTGGATTCCTTTCAGTACTTGACAAGTCACATAAATGCATTTTACATCTTTCTGCAGTATTATCTGACTCTCCCGTCAGACTTAGTCCTTCTCTTCCTCTGGGCATAGGAAGGGGCATGCTGGCTATCCTCTTCCCTGGAATCTCCAGGTGAGGGTCTCGCCAGGGCAGGATTAGGACATCCGGAGGCCCTAAATTACATCTTACATAGCTTGTGCCTCGCACTGTGATCACTGAGGCTCTTTCAGAGCTTTTTTCTGCTACTCAGCAAGAAGGTGGTTTAGAAGGACGGCCATCAGTTACTAAATTACCCTTCACCGAAGCCATTATATCGGGAAAATCCTGGACTGGGAGCATTAATAAAACTTTTATGTTCCATGCATCTCAGGACTTTATTTTCTTTCAATTCTACCAATTAAATTAATGAAATATAGGGCCAGTCATATATTATACCACAGAAGCATTGCTGCACATGTAATCCCACCACCTTTTCCCCTCCTCCCTCACTTTTGGATAGCTGGGAACATATCACAAGATATAACCCCTGCATTGTGTGTTTGACAAATTTAGGAGTAAAAAATTGTTAGCTTGAGTTCTCAGCATAAAATGTGCTTATAAGGTAAAATTTAATGATAAATAGTCCTCATTTTTTTTTTATATACAAAGGTGAGTGGTGAAGCAACTGCCAGCTCCTTGCACAGACCAGTCCCTTCCTGGTACAGGACCTTGCACTGCTGAAAGGAAGGAAGAGATTCCCAGGCATGGAAGCAGATCCTGGCTTTTCTACAGTGAATGTGCTCAAGCATCCACTTCCCATTCTAGATGAGAAAAGACAGGAGAGATTCCCAGGCACAGAAGGAATCTCTGGGTTTTCTACAGTGAATAGGTTCAAGCAACCACTTCCCATCCTAGGTGAGAAAAGACAGATTTCCAGGCATGGAAGCAGATCCTGGCTTTTCCACAGTGAATGTGCTCAAGCATCCACTTCCCATTCTAGATGAGAAAAGACAGGAGAGATTCCCAGACATGGAAATGTTCAAGCATCCACTTCCCATTCTAGGTGAGAAAAGACAGGAGAGATTCCTACTCATAGAAGGAGTTCCTGTTTTTTCTACAGTGAATTCGCTCAAGCATCCATTTCCCCATTCTAGATAAAAATATTGAGCACAGCATAAGTTGAACTCTTGCCCAAGATGTAGAAGAAGAAAGAAAGTATGATCTGGTAAGGCAGGACATCCTTCCCTTACACCATTCCAGCTGCGGTGCCGCAGTGGCAGAAGTAATTCTTCCAGAGGATCACGTTGGGTTATAGCCATAACACCTCTCATTCCACATCTGTCCCAGCTTTAATGCCTCATGCCACTGGGGACTTCACAATGCATGGAATACATTTGCTAAAATAGAAAACAATAAATAAATTAGGATGGCATTTTCCTATATAACAAACTTCTTATCTGTTCATCACAGAATACACCCTCCCCTATTCAGCACAAAACATGTTTTTCCTGAGTCAGAGTGGGGGTGTAGCTTTGTGTGTGTCAGAGTGGGTGTTTGTCAGAATGTATGTGTGTGTGTGTGTGGCTGTGAGTGTGTGTCAGAGTGGGTTTGAGTCAGTGCGTATCAGATTGGGTGTGGGTGCCTCTGTGTATGTCAGAGTAGGTGTGTCACATTACGTGTGGCTCTGTGTGTGTGTGTCAGAGTGGGTATGTGTGGCTCTTTGTATATTAGAGTGGGTGTGTATCACATTGCATGTGTCTCACATTACATATGGTTCTGTGTGTCAAGAGTGGGTGTGTGGCATAATGTGTGTGTGCCTGCGAATATGTGTATCAGATTCAGTGTGTGTCAGAATGTGTGTGTGTGGCTGTGGGTGTGTGTATCAGAGTGGATGTGTGTCAGAGTGGCTATGTGGCTCTGTGTGTGTCAGAGTGGGTGTGACTCATTGTGTGTGTGTGTGGTTGTGAATGTGTGCATCAGAGTCGGTGTTTGTCAGAATGTGTGTGTATGGCTGTGTGTGTGTATCAGAGTGGATGTGTGTCACATTATATGTGGCTCTGTGTGTGTCAGAGTGGGTGTGAGTCATTATGGGCCAGATTTTATAACATGCACGCGGGCTTAGAATTGTTCGCGCGAACAAATCTACGCTCGATTTTATAACATACGCGAGCTGCCGCATAACATGCAGAGCGGCCTCGGAGGGAACTTTCCTTCTGCCCCCCCCCCCCCCCGCACCTTCCCCTCCCTTCCCCTATCTAACCCACCCCCCAGCCCTAACTAAAAACCCACCCTGACCTTTATTGAAGAAGTTACGCGTGCCTCTGGGCAGGCGTAACTTGCGCGCGCCGGTTCTCCATCCCCCGGCCTGGTGGCTGTTCCGGAGGCCTTGGTTCCACCCTCGGAATGCCCCAGGGCCGGCGCCCTGCCCACGGCCCCGCCCCCGGAGCCCATTTTTTCAAGCCCCGGGACTTATGTGCGTCCCGGGGCTAGCGCGCGCTGCCAAGCCAATGCAAGATAGGCTCGGCACACGCAGGGGGAGGCAGGGTTCGGTTTTTGGGGGTTGTGCGCATATCTTACGCGCACAACCCTTTGAAAATCTACCCCTATGTGCGTGTGTGGCTGTGAATGAGTGTATCAGAGGTCTGTGTGTGTGTGTGTGTGTGTGACATTATATGTGGCTCTGTGTGTGTCAGAGTGGCTATGTGGCTCTGTGTCAGAGTGGGTGTGAGTGATTTTGTGTGTGTGTGTGTATGTGTATGGCAGTGAATGTGTGTATCAGAGTCGGTGTTTGTCAGAATTGTGTGTGTGTGCTGTGTGTGAGTGTATCAGAGTGGATGTGTGTGACATAATATGTGGCCCTGTGTGTGTCAGAGTGGATGTGTGTCACATTATATGTGGCTCTGTGTGTGTGTTAGAGTAGGTGTGAGTCGTGTGTGTAGCTGTGAATGTGTGTATCTGAGTCGGTGTTTGTCAGAATGTGTGTGTGTGGCTGTGTGTATCAGAGTGGATGTGTGTGACATTATATGTGGCTCTGTGTGTGTCAGAGTGGATGTGTGTCACATTATATGTGGCTCTGTGTGTGTGTCAGAGTGGCTGTGAGTCGTGTGTGTGTGTGTGTGAATGTGTGTATCTGAGTCGGTGTTTGTCAGAATGTGTGTGTGTGGCTGTGTGTGTGTGTATCAGAGTGGATGTGTGTGACATAATATGTGGCCCTGTGTGTGTCAGAGTGGATGTGTGTCACATATTATATGGCTCTGTGTGTGTGTCAGAGTGCGTGTGAGTTGTGTGTGGCTGTGAATGTGTGTATCTGAGTCGGTGTTTGTCAGAATGTGTGTGTGTGGCTGTGTGTATCAGAGTGGATGTGTGTGACATTATATGTGGCTCTGTGTGTGTCAGAGTGGGTGTGAGTCATTATGGGCCAGATTTTATAACATGCACGCGGGCTTAGAATTGTTCGCGCGAACAAATCTACGCTCGATTTTATAACATACGCGCGCTGCCGCATAACATGCAGAGCGGCCTCGGAGGGAACTTTCCTTCTGCCCCCCCCCCCCCCGCACCTTCCCCTCCCTTCCCCTATCTAACCCACCCCCCAGCCCTAACTAAAAACCCACCCTGACCTTTATTGAAGAAGTTACGCGTGCCTCTGGGCAGGCGTAACTTGCGCGCGCCGGTTCTCCATCCCCCGGCCTGGTGGCTGTTCCGGAGGCCTTGGTTCCACCCTCGGAATGCCCCAGGGCCGGCGCCCTGCCCACGGCCCCGCCCCCGGAGCCCATTTTTTCAAGCCCCGGGACTTATGTGCGTCCCGGGGCTAGCGCGCGCTGCCAAGCCAATGCAAGATAGGCTCGGCACACGCAGGGGAGGCAGGGTTCGGTTTTTGGGGGTTGTGCGCATATCTTACGCGCACAACCCTTTGAAAATCTACCCCTATGTGCGTGTGTGGCTGTGAATGAGTGTATCAGAGGTCTGTGTGTGTGTGTGTGTGTGTGACATTATATGTGGCTCTGTGTGTGTCAGAGTGGCTATGTGGCTCTGTGTCAGAGTGGGTGTGAGTGATTTTGTGTGTGTGTGTGTATGTGTATGGCAGTGAATGTGTGTATCAGAGTCGGTGTTTGTCAGAATGTGTGTGTGTGGCTGTGTGTGTGTGTATCAGAGTGGATGTGTGTGACATAATATGTGGCCCTGTGTGTGTCAGAGTGGATGTGTGTCACATTATATGTGGCTCTGTGTGTGTGTTAGAGTAGGTGTGAGTCGTGTGTGTAGCTGTGAATGTGTGTATCTGAGTCGGTGTTTGTCAGAATGTGTGTGTGTGGCTGTGTGTATCAGAGTGGATGTGTGTGACATTATATGTGGCTCTGTGTGTGTCAGAGTGGATGTGTGTCACATTATATGTGGCTCTGTGTGTGTGTCAGAGTGGCTGTGAGTCGTGTGTGTGTGTGTGTGAATGTGTGTATCTGAGTCGGTGTTTGTCAGAATGTGTGTGTGTGGCTGTGTGTGTGTCAGAGTGGATGTGTGTCACATATTATATGGCTCTGTGTGTGTGTGTCAGAGTGCGTGTGAGTTGTGTGTGGCTGTGAATGTGTGTATCTGAGTCGGTGTTTGTCAGAATGTGTGTGTGTGGCTGTGTGTGTATCAGAGTGGATGTGTGTGACTTTATATGTGGCTCTGTATCGGGTTGGCTCTTTGCAAGGAGTAGATGCTACATTCCCTCGATCTTGCACTATACAGAAGCGCATGTCCTTGCTGACAGCTTGATTCATAAGCTCCAGGGTGCAGGGGGAATTAGGCACCAGCCGCCTGACGCTCTCTCTTCTGTTTAAAAAAAGGAGAAGTTGAGCTGGGCCGCTTCAAGTCATTGTACTGCTGGGATAATAAGGTATAAAGATGCCTTCAAAGAACTGATTTCCTACTTTTAACTCACTACTAACCAGGCCTCTTTGTGAGGCTCTCTGGAACATGCATTCCCCATCCCACTCAGACAAAAGAGTGGTGAATTCATTAAACTATTTAATTATGCTTCTTTATTTTTCTCCATTAGCTAGTCCTGCCAGCACTATGGGCTTTCCCCAGCTAACACATCGGCTCTTTTCATTCTTTGCTCAGTTTACAGGATAAAAGGTTATTTTGGGGGGGGGGGGGCGTCTCCTCCCCCCCCTCCTAATAGAAGTCCTGCAAACAGAGGCAGTCCCTGGGCACGGGAGGCCGGGTAGTGGCACCAGCAGCGTTCAGCATTGCGAGCACATAACCCTAGCCAGCCTCCAAGGCGGCAGCAGCAGCAGCCAAAGAGCACTATCCAGGCCTGGAGCTCTTTTCTCTGCTTTTTCCATTCTTCCTTTTCCCAGCATTGCTGGTTATTGAGCTCACTGTCCACAGACTGTGACTCAATCTATAGCTAGCGCTTTGACACCAGTGCCGTAAGGCAGCCCGGGAAATCCTGCTCGGGCTACAAACTTTATTGATTTTATAGATTTCTCCCAAAGTTGTGATAATGATATATCATTGTTAAATTTGGTAGAACAAACTGCTTTCCCAATCTGTCAATGCGAACACTGACACCAATTCACAGCCTGGTTTAGAGCCTTTTCTTTCCAGGAGTCAGCGATGGCAGCAGCTCGCCATGGGTTCAGAGCTTGCCAGCCGCCCTCTGCTGACCCGCAGCAGGCTGGGTGGCCAGGCAGCTCTTTGCTGGCTACAATTAGCCAGCTTTGCAGCTTTTTTTTTTTTTTTTTTTTTTTATTATTATTATTATTATTATTCTTTTGAAATTACTGAAATGAAAAAGCCCATGCAATTCATATCACTTAGCTTCTGCATAAAGCGCAGGCATGTCATTGATTTCATTATCAGATGCAATTAAAATATATACAGAAAAAAAATAAAGATTAGGGATTTTACATTTAATCACACTTCTTCCAGCTAATTCATCTTTCTGGAAGATAATTGTTAGTTTTTGGAAGGAAGCAGGAAAGTGCTACTGCTTGGCACTTGCACAGCTCTCTGGATGCACTTCAGCTGCCCATGCTCACCAGCAGGAGGAAATGAAATCCACCTTTAACACAACCTCACAAAATCATGGGTCTCCCTCCCCTTCCTCAGATTCCGGGCCTCACTTTTACTTCCTCCAGCAATGCATTTTTGTTTCCTTTTTTTTTTT
This sequence comes from Rhinatrema bivittatum, assembly GCF_901001135.1. Taxonomy (NCBI): domain Eukaryota; kingdom Metazoa; phylum Chordata; class Amphibia; order Gymnophiona; family Rhinatrematidae; genus Rhinatrema; species Rhinatrema bivittatum. The sequence continues at coordinate 41,810,454 of NC_042621.1, forward strand.
CCAGCCGTTCATAATTGCAGTGCTCTGAATGTGCAGGGTTCTCACACAGAACGATGGGCTCCCCTCGCTCCTCTATTTGTTCAACTCCTTTGGGAGGAGCAATTTACAGAAAGCATTATCGATTTTTGCCATAATAGGTACAGAGATGCTTCACTATCCCTACTCGCTCCCTGTCAGACCCTCCCTGTGTATTATTTTAGCAAATCTATCAGAAGATTGAAAAAAAAGTGATGAAGATTAAAATGATTTTCACCTGGCCGCGTCCAGCTCGGGAAATGAATGCCACTGTTTTCCTTAAAGGGAATTGGGGTATCAATTCAAAGGGAAAGAAAAAGATGAAATGCAGACATCTGGAGCTTGCCCACCCTCCTTCCTTAGGATTCTTGTTTTTGGGGGTTCGGGGGTATCCCTGCTCAGTGGGGAGAGAGCTGCCTTTAGAAATTCGGGCTGAAGGTGCGGCCACCCCCTTTATCCTGTCTTTTCTGCTCTCTTCGTTATTTGCTGGGTAATACTTTTCATTTGGGGTTTTGCTTGGCTGAAACTTGACCAAAGTGCGAACGAGAAGGGAAGCTCTGTGCAGACTGGGTTTGGAATACGTAAACAGATTAGAAAAATGTTTCTTACAAATCCGGTCTAAACATGGCCCTAGTGAAACAGCAATTCAAGATGCTGGACTGTGGTTTTCTTTTCAGCTGTGTTAACATTCATTGCTGAGCTCAAATAATTGTTTAAAATATCCAGAAATATCCTATGCCAGCCAGTGTTCCCTCAAATTATTGAAAGACTGCATGCGCAAAAATGTTCTTTCTCTGCAAATTTTTATAAGCCAAGTTCAAATTTGTACATTACGAGCCAGTGTAATGCAAATCATATTGGGATTTTTTTTGTGCAAGCTATGTTTTGCTGCGCGTGTGGGGCACACGTACACAGCCTAGAGGGAACAGCGATGCCAGCCTCCTCCACAGGGGCATCTGCTTGGCCATTGTGCATGGGAGTGGAGGCGTGCGGGTGCAGGGTGCTTGGACTCAGTGCCTTGCACAAGCAGCCACACCTGATGCTGCTCTTCACGGTGTATCCATCCAGCACTCTGCATCATGGATTTGAAAAGTGGTATTCTTAATCTCTAAAGAAATGGTGCAGAGTTAGTTACCAGATAATTCATCTTCAAAACCTTCTTGCTCTTTGAATGTTGATTATCCTGTTGGCCCATATTTTACTGTTAAGTTTTTAATTATTTTCACTATTACTGTCATCGTTTTTTAATCATGGTACTGCTACTCCTCACGTTACTGTTTCTAGTGCTCTCTGTACCAAACAAAAGGAAATGCTTGACTTCCTGCACTTTTTAAGTTATATGTAAACTGATGTGATATGCAAATCAAACACCGGTATATAAAAACAAATAAACAAATAAATAAATAAATACATAAGAACAATGAAATGTGAAGTTGTGGAAAAGTGAAACCTCGACATCACAGTGCCTGCAAACAAAAAGGAAGAAAATATGAAATCTGCACAGGACAGTTCCATATTTGAGAGTATATAGACCCTAAACAGCAACTATGAAATACTGCAAAATAGCTGTACATGTAGAAAATACGCCCAGCCAAGGAGAAAGGCTGAGATGCAGGCACACAGACAGTGTCATCTTTGTCACTATGTCCCTATGGCGTAGTTGCAGAAATCGGACTGACATGCAGGACATCCGCTGTGGTTCCTGGACTCAGTTTTTCATCAGCCCAGCAGAGGCATCACTCACAGCCCCTGAGGAAAGGCGTTCCAGTTGCTGGGCAACAGTAACACCTACAGGTGGGATTCATTCTACAATGAAAGCCTAATTACTTAACAATAATTGCTGTTCTCTGATAACTGCCAAACAGATAGGCCTCATGACCTGCATCCTATTTGAGTCAGAAAACTCAAGAGCTTTGTTAGGAAGCTTTGAGCAGGTGGAAACCCACAGCTCTTCCGTTGATTGTATAACTCAGCTATATAACTAAGTGATTCAAATGGATTAAAACCAATCCTCCTAAGGGGAAGGAGTGGGTTGTGTGGCTCACTATATTGTCATAGAATAATTGCTTGTCTATAAGTACTTTTCTTTGGTGACAGCACCACAATGAGTCACACTTTTGAGTCTACCTAAAGGCAAGATGTACTAAAGCAGGGATGGCCTAGTCCAGTCCTCAAGAGCCATATACAGGCCTGGTTTTCAGGATATCCACAATGAATATGCATAAAATATATTTGCATACAATGGAGGCAGTGCTTGGAGGCACTGCGTATTCATTGTGTACAACCTGAAAATCAGACCTGTTTGTGGCTCTTGAGGATTGGACTTGGCCATCCCTTTACTAAAGGATTTTTCCCATTTTGTGTCTATGGGAAAAATACTTAATACATAGGGGCCTAGAAAAGACATGAGGCCTGGTTGGTTGGTATCAGAAAAACAAAATGCTAGGAGGATTTTTTGCTCCAAGTAGCAAACAACATCTTTTTTACAATCCAAAGTCCAACACCACCTTAGGTGAGGCACACCACCCTGAGCAGTAGGATAGAAAAGTTACTGAGGCCTGTAGTTTGCTGATTTTATAGATTGAAGTGACTGTCATGAAACCAGAAGTGCTGGGACCCTATCACAAATGTACTACTACTAGTACTACTTCTTAACATTTCTATAGCACTACTCAACTTACGCAGCACTGTACAAACAACACATAAAAGACAGTCCCCCGCTCAATAGAGCTTACAATCTAATCAAGACAAACCTTCAGGGCAGGGCAGGTGGAAGCACTAGGCGAACTAGGCGATCGCCTAGGGCGCCTAGCATTAGGGGGCGCTGAGCTGCTGGTGGCCGATAAGAAGGCTCATATGGCCGCCAAAGATCGGCAGGGCCGTGGTGGACCTCACGTCACCACGGCCTGAAAAAAAAGGTTGCTTTAAGCCTGCAAATACTCCTCCTCCTTCCTGCCCCCGCGGCCCCAGAAGAAAAATGTTGCCGGAGCCGTGTGGGCAGGAAGTGGGAGGAGCATCAGCCGCGTGCCGGAAGGAAGAGGAGCATCAGCCGCGTGCCGGAAGGAGGAGGAGCATCAGCCACGTGCAGAAGAGGAGCAGCGCTTACGGACCGCCGCGAATCCCACATTGCGGGCGGCCCGAGAAGACCAGGGCCGCTGCAGAGCCCATCCTGCAGTGACCCACGAAGAGGAGGCCCAGAGGTGAGAGAGAGGCTGAGGGTGTGTGTGTGCGCGTGTATGAGATGAGTTGAGAGATTGTGTGTGAGTGAGTTGAGAGACTGTGTGTGAGAGTGAGGACCTGAATGTTTGCTGAGACAGCATGTGAGAGCCTCTGTGTGTGTGTGAGAGAGAGACAGCATGTGACAGTGAGAGCCTGTGCTTGAGCAAGACAGCATGTGGGAGTGAGAGAGAGTCTGTCTGTGTGAGAGTCAGACAGCATGTGCCAGTGAGTGACTGTGTGAATGAATGATTGTATGAGAGAGAGCATGTGACAGTGAGAGCCTGTGCTTGAGCAAGATAGCATGTGGGAGTGAGAGAGAGAGTGTGTGTGAGAGTCAGACAGCATGTGCCAGTGAGAGACTGTGTGTATGAATGTATGAGAGAGAGCATGTGAGAGTGAGAGCCTGTGTGTGTGAGAGAGAGAGAGAAAGCATGTGAGAACTAGAACCTGACTGTGATTTTGAGGGAAGAAGACAGATGGAGAGAAAAGAAATAGAAAAAAAGACAATATAAAAGGAATTGGCAAAAAAAATAAGAAAGGAAAGGTGGAAAAAAAATCCTGTGACCAACCGATTAGAAAACTAAGATCAGACAGCAAAGTAAAAAAAAATAAATTACTTTTTACTGATTGGCACATGTAATCTTTGGGAATGTGCAAGAGTAGCACTTTCTCTAGGCGGATCTCACAATGTAGGAGATCAGCATGGAGGAAGTGGAAGCCCACGGGGCCTGCAGAGAGGAGGCAGCAGAATGGGCTTCAGTGCCAGTAGCAGCAATCAGTGCCTCCCCAATAGCCACGCAGCAGCAGTGACAGTGGCAGCAGAGGAATGAGAGAGGCTCTGAGGTTGCTGGCAAAAGAAAGAGAGGGGGTCTGCCTTTAGTGTGTGCATGTGTATGAATGGGAGTCTCCTGGGGGTGTATGTGTGTGAATGCATGGGTGCCTGCCTGAGGGTGTGTCTGTGTATGAGAATGAATGGGTGTCTTCCTGGGGTTTGCCTGTGTGTGATGCATGTGTGTGTGTGAATGAATTGGTGCCTGTCTGGGGGTCTGTGTGTGTGAGAATGAATGTGTGCATGCCTGGGGGATGGGGAGGGAGTGGTGTGAAAATGAATGGGAGCCTGCCTGGGAATAAGTGTGAGAATGATTGGGAGCTTGCCCGGGTGTGTGTGTTTGTGTGTATGTGAGGGAGCCAGTGAGAGTGAGAGCATGAGTGTGTATGAGAAAATCCAGGGGTGTAAGAGTGTGTGGGGGGGAGTGTGTGTTGGGGGAGAGAGTATCTTACACCTGAGAGTGTGTCAGTGTCTGTGAGAGCGAGAGGTTATAGTGGGTATAAGAGCATGAATGTGTATGTATGTGACAGTGTATGTGTGAGAGAGAATGGACATGTGAGTATGTGTGAGAGAGAGAGGATAACCTCCTAATCCTCGACATATCAGGGTGACTGGAAATCAAGAGCTTCCATGCATGGACAGCAGGGGCTTTTTAAAATCCTTATTAGTTTTAATTATTGGATGTTATTTGATATATGTGCTGTTTTGAAATATTTTATTGGTGTTTGGGAAATTGTAAAAAATGTATATGATTTTAATGAATAGAAATTCCATTTATCAGTAGTTTTAAAATATTCTTTTATTAGTATGGTTTTACTATTATAACTGATGCTTTATGTTTCTTGATTTTATTGTTTTATGAGGAATGGTGGTTCTGTTTTTCCATTATTAATACACAGAGTCTGGTTCTTTGGGGTTTCCATTTCAGTTTTTTCTAATTTGTGCTCCTTTATTTTGTATTCTGTATTTGGTGAGGGTCTGTTTCTGCTCTGTGTGTGTGACCATGATGAGAGATTCTGCTAGCATGTAGTGTCTGTATAGGGATCTATAGCAATTGGGTTTGTTTTGTTTCCTCAGTAGGTGGTGTATTGGTATTCTAGGACCCAGTGTAATATTTACCCTTGCTTATTCTCAGGTAGGGTTATTGTTGTTTGAGTCCTTGGTGTTATTACTGTTATGTTATGATGGGATTGCAGTATAGATTTTGAGTGTCTTTTTTGCAGCAGCACAAACACCTTCCACATTGTGGAAGGTGTTTGTGCTGCTGTTACTGTGAGGTGACAGCAGAATTTGAAAATATCTTTTAGTATGATGAGCTGTAAGGGAAACATTCAAGCTCCATTCTTTGGGGGAATTTCAGTGGATGCACAGAGTTACAGAACTGGAGGTGCAGGATTTATATTGACATTCTGTCCCTTCCTATATATTCCAGACTTCACTCTCATAGCCACATAGAATTAGTTGAATGAGGCTATCAAATAATTTTATAGTAGTTTTACTAGAAGTGTGAAACTGGCCAGCTTTTTAAAATTACACAGAAGACCCTTTGGACTTTTTTATTAACACTTTTTTTTATAACCAATTTTAAAGCAGGATCCATGCTATACCTCTATAGCATGGATCCTGCTATACAGGTATAGAGGCTATAGAGGCTATAGAGGTATAGAGGTATAGAGACATTTCTTCATCACAGCTACCTCTGGCTGTGATGAAGAAATGTCATTTTGGCTTCCCCCCCAAATTCTTCTGTTTAGAGATGCCACTGATTTTCTGTGACCTTAAACATTAGTACAAGAAGGATTAAGTGGGGGGGATGCTGGAGAGACATACAAATGCACTGGCCCCTGGGCGCCGGAGACCCTTGGTGCACCACTGGATGCGAGTCATATGGGGCCGCAAGTGATGGCAAAGAGGAGTGGAGATTTGGCGGGCCGCAAGCAGTGCCCAACCTGCTCGCAACCCAGAAAACCATACAATCAGCAGGCGTGATCGAGAATGAGGTAGGAATTGGGGCCAAGACTGGGGGGTGGCGGCGCAACCCGGGGGGGGGGGGGGGGGGGCGCAAGGGGGAAGGCTCACCTAGGGCGCCAAATCCCCTTCACTGGCCCTGCTTCAGGGTCAAAGAGACTTGGGGAGATCTTTCCTGTGTCTGGGAAATATGTCTTTATGAGTATGAGCTCCTTTCAGGTCCAGAGTTTAGAGAATTTAGAGGAAGCAGCATGAATGGCATCCCTGGGAACTTTCCCCTTGAGATTTTAATCAATTAGTGGGGGGGGGGGCAGGGACATGACCAAGCAGGTTGGGCGGTTTGCACACAACATTTCTCCTCTTTCAATCACACATACTCTAACACACTCACATGTTCACTCTTACACACATACATGCTCGTTCATATTCCTCTCATTTTCACACACATACAAAGTCCCCCTCAGATAAACTCCTCCTCCCTCACATACACTCCCTCCCCCAATACACATGCCCACTCTCATATTCACACACACATACACCCTCACATAAACTCCCTCTCCCCATATACAAATGCTCTCTCACATGTATTCTCTCCCCTCCACACACACACACACACACACACACTCACACACTCTTTCACTCACTATCTCTCCCCACCCCAAATCCACTAAAAGCAGTAAATGTCTCCTTAGGACCCCCAAAACCAATAGGATTCTTCTTTGTTCCTGCCCATGGGAGGCAGGGCCCAATCAGAAGGGCAGGAAGAAGGAAGGAGGCATCTGATTGGCCTGCAGAGACAGAAGAAAGGAAGGAGGCATCCAATTGGCCTATGGGGGCAGGAGAAAGGGAGAAGGCATCCTCCCTGCAGGCCAGTCTGATGCCTTCCAGTCTATGTGGGGCATAGGCTGCAGGGTACCCAGAGTTTACAGGTGTTGGTCTGGAGGCCCAGCAATTCTGTCAGAATTCTGGAGTTTCTTGGTCAAATCCAGAGAATTCCCAAGTAAGCAGAATGGCGACTTAGAGAATCCATCTTTTTTTTTTTCAACAAAATACATTTTATTTTGTAACATTTGTCAAACATTAACCAGCAAAAACATGAATAAGGAACAAAACACTTGAACATGCAGACCCTAAGTCACATAAACTGACCATGTATAATATCCAGTGTAAGGACATATTACAATGCTACAGTTTGTTCTAGAACATCAAATTCCCACCTATCAAACTCCCATCCAACTCATTCACCTACCCAGCAGAAAGCCATCTCTTTCCCAAAATCCACCCAAATCCTACCACAAACTATCGCCCTCTGCATACCTTCAATCATCCATTAACTCACTTCCACTTTATGCCACACATTCTCAAATTCACACTTTCATACCTCAAACATATTCCGTGAAGAAAGCTCCAAACCAGAGAAAATGGGAAGGGAACTGTTTTCCTAGGGGAAAAGATTTTCTATGCACCCCAGTTTACAGAGTACCCCAAGTAGCAGTTATCTTGCCATAGAGTCAGGCTTAATTGATCAAAAAATAGGTTCCACATGAGGCTTGGGCACTTTGCACATAATTATTTTTACAACCAGCCATTCCATTTGCATAGCTAAGGACATTTTAGACTGCCACATTTGTAAAGTGTGGATTTAATCCCCTATCCACCTTTGCAAAATGTATTTGCAAGCGATACACAAAGCCAACTGCAAGAATTTTACCATAGCCTTAGGGGCACCATGAACTCTTCCTTTTTCCTGTTCCTCAATTCTGAGATGGGTCTGAACTCCCTGGTTTTCTGGTGTAGCCCCCTTTTCTAGGTAGTAGCTATAAGGGCAGGGGTCACAGTGCAAGAGCTTAATCCACCGAACCCTGGAGTGGATTCTCTGAGGGAGAGAATAGACCTTCCAAGCCCAAGGCATAATATCAGTCTCTCTTTCTATGCCTCTGTACTGGAGAGTGCCAATAAGCAGGCTGCACACATATAGTCAGAAGCATCAGAGTGGTGTGAAATTTAAAAAAAGCTAAAGTTTAGCTGGACAAACCATCTGAATACTAACCTCTAAGTGACCATAGATACTGATCAGTTTTGGATTTACTGATCTGATTATGGATGTGACAGAAAAAATTTACCTGGTGTCATTTCATTACCCTTGAATAAGCTGAAAGGAAACTGTTTTTTATTTTCGAGTGTAATACTTATACAGCTCGATACAGTAACATTCAGTTGAAGATTTCTCATCTGTAACGAGCTCGCTGCGCACAATTCGGACGCGTAAGGCAAACCAGCGATACAGTCTCCAGTTTCGCGCATCCGTAGCGCTTCTTAAAACAGACGCGTAACCCTTCCCCACCCGGCATGTAAATGAACGAATTAGCTGTATAATGAAGGAATTAGCTATTCCCCTCCGCTCAGGTTATCTCATTAGTAACGCACTGTTTTGCCGCGGCCGTAACGTGTTAGTTTACCGCCTCCCCCTAGTAGGAGTTAGGACTGTGAGTCTAGTAACAAATCCATCGACACCGCTTAAGACACTCAAAAACAATAAAACACAATAAAAAAAAAAGCGATACAGAGATGATCGAGAAAATGTAATGATGTGGGACACATAAAACCTGTCAGAAAAAAAAATAAAAATTTTTAAATACCTGTCGGAGGGTCGCGTGGGTCCAGGCGGCCGGCGGGCGGCGGGAGCCGGGTGGTCGCGTGTTAAATCTAGGAGGTGTTAATTGGCCGGACGCTGTGTCAAAATGATAGTATTCCTCATCTGGTGGTCAGTTTCGATGCCGAAAAGGCGTTTGACCGTGTAGAATGGAGTTATTTGTTTCCACTTCTCCATCAGGGGCTTGTTTCTAATAAAGACTGCCTAGATTACCATTGGCAGCAAGATAAATTAGTACATTGGTTACAGTCAAGGAAATAAAGCCACAAATTACCAAGATGAGGACTATCCAATGTAACTGCTGTGGAGCCTTTATTCTGAGGGAAAGCATCTGGAAACTTAGAGCTTGCCCAATTTGTGCACAACTCTCATCCTTGAAAATGGAGCTGACTGTGATTAAAGATCAATTAGCTTCAATTAAAAGAATTACACCCACATTGCATTACTCAGAAAATAATTCCCCAATACCACAAACAAACCAGGAGTCAAGAAAAGGAGATCCATTAGGCTCAGGTAGGACCCACAGTCACCCATTCTTGACAGAAGAGCAGCCAACAGGTATACCGCCCCACTCAAACAGGTCATCAGGAAATTCTTTAAAAACCAGGAATACAGTTGGCTCTGGTAGAATTAGACCTGTGATGAGGAGACACACAATGTACCAAATGCAAAAAGAACAACAAGCCTTCTCTAAAATAAAAACTGAAGAAGTTCTTGAGAAAAGCATTGCAGTATTACCAGAAAAGAGAGAGAAAACACAATGCATGCAGTATTTAAAGATCCATAAGCAAAAAAAAAATCTAATTGAGATGGAAAACTCTGTCAACAGTGGCACTACCGCAAAAAGAAATAGTGAAGTGAATAACAAATCTCAACAAATATCTCACAAGGAGTCCAGGAAATGCAATAACCGTAAAGAGAGTACCTGGAAGGCTATGACCACAAATGCTCATAGTTTGGGAAATAAAATCCCAGATCTGCAGGCCCTAATGGCTGAGGCAGAATTGGACATTGTTGCTATCACAGAAACATGGTTCACAGAATCTCATGAATGGGATACAACAATACCAGGCTACAACTTGTTAAGGAAGGACAGAGAGGATAGAAAAGGGGGAGGTGTGGCTCTTTATGTCAGAAACAACATCCAAGCAACTGAGCTACAAGGAAGTTGGGGTATTGAAGAAGCTCTATGGGTCGACCTAAAAAACGATGACGGAGCATCCATTTATATTGGAGTGGTTTACAGGCCTCCAAACCAAAAGGAAGAGCTGGACAGAGATCTGGTTAAAGACATCCATAAGATAGGTAAGAAGGGAGAAGTGGTGATCGTGGGTGACTTTAATATGCCAGATGTAGACTGGAAAATCCCATCTGCAGAAACTAAAAATAGTAGAGCAATAGTGGATGCCATGCAAGTATCTTTGTTCAAACAAATGGTGTTGGAACCCACGAGAGAAGGAGCTATACTCGACTTAGTGCTCACTAATGCAGATAATGTCTCAGATGTCCAGGTGGGCGCCCACCTCAGCAGCAGTGATCATCAAACGGTATGGTTTAATATCACTAAAATAATAGGGAAAAGAACCACAAAGACCCGAGTTTTACAGTTCAAAAACACAGACTTTGAGGAAATGGGGAACTACCTGGAGGAAGAACTTAAAGGATGGGAGAACGAGAGAGATGTGGATCAGCAGTGGACCAATCTAAAAGGAGCAATCACCAAGGCAACTGCTCTATATGTTAGAAATGTAAAGAAAAGCAAAAGAAAACTGAAACCTATCTGGTTCTCAATGGAGGTGGCTGACAAAATTAAAGCTAAAAGAACAGCATTCAAGAAATATAAAGGATCCCAAAGGGAGGAGCACAAAGAAGAATATTTGTATCAACTGAGGGAGACAAAGAAATTAATCAAGTTGGCAAAGAGTCAAGCGGAAGAGAGGATTGCCAAGGAGATAAAAAATGGTGACAAAACATTTTTCAGATACATCAGCGAAAAGAGAAAGGTCCAAAGTGGTATAGTGAAATTGAAAGGTGGTAATGATCAATGTGTAGAGAGAGACGAAGAAAATGGCAGAAATATTAAACGAATACTTCAGCTCTGTGTTCACTAAAGAAGACCCTGGAGAAGGACCATCTCTAAACAACAAGAAACTGGAGGGAAGGGGAATAGATGAAAATCCTTTTACAGTAGAAAATGTGTGGGAAGAACTAAAGAACCTGAAAGTGGACAAAGCCATGGGGCCTGATGGGATTCATCCAAGGATATTGAGGGAGCTCAGAGATGTTCTGGCGGGTCCGCTGTGTGACCTGTTCAATAGATCCCTAGAAACGGGAGTGGTGCCGAGTGATTGGAGAAGAGCGGTGGTGGTCCCGCTTCACAAGAGTGGGAACAGGGAAGAGGCAGGCAACTACAGACCGGTTAGCCTCACTTCGGTGGTGGGAAAAGTAATGGAGTCACTGCTGAAAGAGAGAATAGTCAACTATCTACAGTCTGGAGAATTGATGGACCAGAGGCAGCATGGATTCACCAGGGGAAGATCCTGTCAGACAAATTTGATTGACTTTTTTGACTGGGGTAACCAAGGAATTGGATCAAGGAAGAGCACTAGATGTCATCTACTTGGATTTCAGCAAAGCTTTTGATACGGTTCCGCACAGGAGACTGGTGAATAAAACGAGAAGCTTGGGAGTGAGTGCCGATGTGGTGACCTGGATTGCAAATTGGTTGACGGACAGAAAACAATGTGTGATGGTAAATGGAGCCTTCTCTGAAGAGAGAGCGGTTTTAAGTGGTGTGCCGCAAGGATCGGTGTTGGGACCGGTCCTGTTCAATATCTTTGTGAGCGACATTGCAGACGGGATAGAAGGTAAGGTTTGTCTTTTTGCGGATGACACTAAGATCTGCAACAGAGTGGACACGCCGGAAGGAGTGGAGAGAATGAGACGGGATCTAAGGAAACTGGAAGAGTGGTCGAAGATATGGCAGCTGAGATTCAATGCCAAGAAGTGCAAAGTCATGCATATGGGGAGTGGAAATCCAAATGAACTGTACTCGATGGGGGGGGGAAAGGCTGATGAGCACGGAGCAGGAGAGGGACCTTGGGGTGATAGTGTCTAATGATGTGAAGACAGCGAAACAATGCGACAAGGCGATAGCAAAAGCCAGAAGAATGCTGGGCTGCATAGAGAGAGGAATATCAAGTAAGAAAAGGGAAGTGATTATTCCCTTGTACAGGTCCTTGGTGAGGCCTCACCTGGAGTACTGTGTTCAGTTCTGGAGACCGTATCTACAAAAAGACAAAGACAAGATGGAAGCGGTACAGAGAAGGGCGACCAGGAAGGTGGAGGATCTTCATAGGATGACGTACGAGGAGAGATTGAAGAATCTAAATATGTACACCCTGGAGGAGAGGAGGAGCAGAGGTGATATGATACAGACTTTCAGATACTTGAAAGGTTTTAATGATCCAAAAACAACGACAAACCTCTTCCGTAGGAAAATAATCAGCAGAACCAGGGGTCACGATTTGAGGCTCCAGGGAGGAAGATTCAGAACCAATGTCAGGAAGTATTTCTTCACGGAGAGGGTGGTGGATGCCTGGAATGCCCTTCCGGAGGAAGTGGTGAAGACCAGAACTGTGAAAGACTTCAAAGGGGCGTGGGATAAACACTGCGGATCCATAAAGTCAAGAGGCCACCAATGAAGAGTGGGTGACTCGCCAGAATGATGGCTATTGACACAATACCCTTACTAAATAAACATACACATGCTTACTGTGACTCCTACATCGCTCTAAGCTTCAACAGCAAGAGGTAATGGAAAAAAAGGATTTGCACTCATAAAGAGGGGAGTAGCTGGCTTGTTACGGCGGTTACTACCCCAAACCAAATATGCCTGATACTTCACTTTCAATGCATATACAGCATAGCTCTCTGCTTCAATGACAGGGGAGAAGAATAACTGATACTTCACACATCCAGCAGAGCTCTCTGCTACAACGGCAAAGGAGAAGAAAAAGGGTTCGCACTCAAAACGCGGGGAGTAGCTGGCTTGTTACGGCAGTTACTACCCCAAACCAAATGTGCCTGATACTTCACTTTCCATGCATATCCAGCATGGTTCTCTCCTGCATCGGCATGGGAGAAAGACTGATACATCACGCATTTCCAGCATAGCTCTCTGCTTCAAGGGCAGGGGGAAAAAAAAAACAAAAAAAACAAAAACTGATGCTTCACGCATATCCTGCATAGCTTCAACGACAGGGGTGAAGAAAAAAAAGGATTCGCAATCACAAAGCGAGGAGTAGCTGGCTTGTTACGGCGGTTACTACCCCAACCAAATGTGCCTGATACTTCACTTTCAATGCATATCCAGCATGGCTCTCTGCTTCTACAGCAGGGGAGAAGAAAAAAAAAAAAAACCAACAAGAGCTGTACAACATAGTCTAGGTAAAACAAATAAGCATGGGTGTAGCTTGCTTATCGCGGCGGTTACTGCCCCTACTACCCCTAACTAATCAAGCTAGATATTTCACTTGCATGCAGCTCCATCACTGCTCTCTACATTAATGGTGGGGGTGGAAGGGGAATAGAACAAGGAGCTAAGAGTAACAGATAAGAATGAGAGAAAAAATGTGTGAGGCTTGCTGGGCAGACTGGATGGGCCATTCGGTCTTCTTCTGCCGTCATTTCTATGTTTCTATGTTTCTATGATTGAGGGTTTTTTTTACCAAGCTATTCAATTATTATATCATGGACCCCTGGCTGCAATTGTGGCGAATGGCTCCCAATCCGAACCCTTTCCTATTACCCGAGGCACGAGACAGGGTTGCCCTCTGTCCCCGTTATTGTTTGTTTTACAGTTTGAACCATTGTTGCTAGCGATCCAAGCGGCACCAAATATTAAGGGGGTACGGTTTCAGACTGAGACCTTTAAATATGCAGCATTTGCTGATGACCTCTTGGTGCTCCTGACACATCCCAAGGAGTCCCTGTCCTCATTATTGTCTCTTTTTACAGACTTTAGCTCTTTCTCGGGGTTTAAGCTGAACCATGGGAAATCTGAAGCCCTTCCATTTCCCTCGTCCCTTAAGGATAGTTGGGGAACCGATTTTTCCATGACTTGGGCCACATCTCAAATCCGTTATTTGGGTATATTTCTTCCGGCCCAATTAAGTTCCTTATATAACTGTAATGTTACCCCGCTTTTGAGAAGAACAAAAGAGCGGTTGGAGGCGTGGCGTGCTCTGCCACTTTCTCTTTTGGGGCGGCTTAATCTTTTCAAGATGCTTATTTTGCCGCAATGGCTTTTTTTATTTCAAAATTTACCCTTTCTTTTGAAAGCAACCGACATAAAACAGTTGGAGAAGCTTCTGCGGGGGTTTTTGTGGCAGGGGAGACGGGCGCGTATACCTCTTCGCAGTCTTCAGGCACGGTGGGGATCGGGTGGATTGAGTGTGCCCAATCTCCGTCTTTATAACTTAGCCAGTAATCTTAGACTTGTACGGGATTGGCTCACAAGGCAATCTAATTACATCAATCTGTCAGCGGAACAAACTTTAGTGGCCCCGGTTGATTTGGGGTATGTCCTGCAGGGGGGTCATGGTGGGTTCACCTACCCCCCCCCCTGTGGAAGCTCTCTTTACCCCTTTACGGGTAACCTGGCGGGCCACTATGAAATTACTGAAGCTTCCTCCTGTTTGTGCCTATTTGTTGCCCCTTCGGGGGAATCCCGATTTCACTCCAGGCTCAACGTCCGCTAGTTTTCCAGTCTGGCTGGATCGGGGTATTACTCACTTGGGACATCTGTTTGATGGGGATGGTCAGTTATTAACTCATTCCAAGTTAACACAACAATATGGATTGCCCTCGACCCAGGTATTTTCCTACCTACAGGTACAACACTATATTAGGTCCCTTCCCCCACCTAGCCTGGAGCCGAGTCTTTTTGGTTCCGTAGAATCCTTTTTTGCATTGACTGCGTCCAAGTCCCCCACTTTATCTCAATTTTATAAAAAGCTGACGGGGACCCGACATAGCCATGATTTTAGAAGCTCGGTGGCATAGGGAGGGCCGGACAGAGGTTAAAGCGTCTATGATACGTAGCTGTTTTCGCCACTTATCCACTGTCTCCTCCAATACTTATTATAGGGAAATGCAGTTTAAATTCTTGTGGGGGGCGTATATCCCACCAACCAGGGCGGTATACTACCAACTTGTTTCAACGGGCGCCTGTGGGAAGTGCCAGGTACTCGAGGGCAATCTGCTCCACATGTTTTGGGCTTGTTCTCGGGTGAAGAGGTTTTGGATACGAGTGCTGCATTATCTTTCAAATCTATTAGATGTTGTTCTTCCCTGTTCTTTCTGTATGGTATTATTTGGTCAAATACCATTGACTCTAGTCCGGGGTCAAGGGAAGGGTTTTGCTGTGGGGAAAAAGGTTATACTCTGCAACTGGAGGTCTGCCGCTTCACCCTCCTATTGGCACTGGAGGAACCAGTTTCATCAGCTGATGATGATGGACAAGCAGTGGGGGACAACATCCTTTCAACGTGAACGTCGTTTTCTAACTATTTGGGACTCTTATATTCAATCGTTATCCCACAGACTTCGCAGTCAAATTTTGAACGCTTAAGACATCAGTATTCTGGGTGAATTGAATATGTTTCTGGGGTTGCCTGGACTGTTGGCAGGAGGCGAGAGACTGGCACAGGGGGAGGGAGAGGGGGGGGGGTTAACTGATGATAGTTTGATACATGTCAATATACTGTTTATGTTGAAAACCAATAAAAACCGTTTTGCAAAAAAAAAAAAAAAATCTAGGCCGCGGGCGGGTGGGCGCCTGTTCCAGGCGGCAGCGGCAGCGGGGGGACACGCGTTAGTTCGAGACGGCCGGTGGGCGGCGGGTGGTCGCGTGTTAAATCTAGGCTGGGTCCGCACAGGCGCGCATTCATTCACTGCCGGTGGGGGCTGCCTCTCCGGCAGCCCCCACCGGCAGTGAATGAATGCGCGCCTGTGCGACCCCTGCGATTCGGCGCTCAAGGCAGTCACATGCCGTGACGTCACGGCATGTGACTGCCTTGAGCGCCGAATCGCAGGGGTCGCATTCATTCACTGCCGGTGGGGGCTGCCAGGGCAGCCCCCACCGGCAGTGAATGAATGCGCGCTTTCGCCGCCGGCTCCTCCGCCTGGATGAATGAATGCGCGCCTGTGCGACCCGGCCTAGATTTAACACGCGACCACCCGCCGCCGCCCGCCCGCCGGCCGTCTCGAACTAACGCGTGTCCACCCGCCCCTCCGCCGCCGCCTGGAACAGGCGCCCACCCGCCCGCGGCCTAGATTAAACACGCGACCACCCGGCTCCCGCCGCCGCCCGCCAGCCGCCTGGACCCATGCGGCCCTCCGACAGGTATTTAAAAATTTATTTTTTTTTTTGAACACTCAGGTTTTTAGATATTTTTGGTATTTTTTTTTTTCACTTCATGGTGCCTGTCATTTCAAATGTCATTTGAAATGACATTTGAAATGACAGGTACCAGCGCACCCTGGTTACTGTATAGGCGCTGTATTAAGCACCTATACAGTAAAATGGGTTACGCGGGCATAACCCTTCCCTACCGCTTTAAAGCCGCGGCATGCATTTGCATGCGATTAGAGGAGAGTATCGGGGAGTTAGTGAAGAGAACTGTGCGTGCGGGGAGGAAGGGTGCGCCTGACACTGCCGCACTGTTATTACCGCGGTCTTACAGGATCGACCCGTAAATACGGGTCGGAGGGCCGCGTGTTAAATCTAGGCCAGGTCGCACAAGCGCGCATTCATTCATCCAGGCGGAGGAGCCGGCGGCGAAAGCTGCCGGCTCCGCCTGAATGAATGCGCGCCTGTGCGACCCCTGCGATTCGGCGCTCAAGGCAGTCACAGCATTCTACGGAACCAAAAAGACCCCTGCGATTCGGCGCTCAAGGCAGTCACGGCATGTGACTGCCTTGAGCGCCGAATCGCAGGGGTCGCACAGGCGCGCATTCATTCACTGCCGGTGGGGGCTGCCGGAGAGGCAGCCCCCACCGGCAGTGAATGAATGCGTGCCTGTGTGGACCCGGCCAAGATTTAACACGCGACCACCCGCCGCCCACCGGCCGTCTCGAACTAACGCGTGTCCCCCTGCCGCCGCTGCCGCTGCCGCCTGGAACAGGCGCCCACCCGCCCGCGGCCTAGATTTAACACGCGACCACCCGGCTCCCGCCGCCGCCGCCCGCCGGCCGCCTGGACCCACGCGGCCCT
The DNA here is from genome assembly GCF_901001135.1 of Rhinatrema bivittatum. Taxonomy (NCBI): domain Eukaryota; kingdom Metazoa; phylum Chordata; class Amphibia; order Gymnophiona; family Rhinatrematidae; genus Rhinatrema; species Rhinatrema bivittatum. The sequence continues at coordinate 41,827,416 of NC_042621.1, forward strand.
CCGACAGGTATTTAAAAATTTTTATTTTTTTTTTCTGACAGGTTTTATGTGTCCCACATCATTACATTTTCTCGATCATCTCTGAATCGCTTTTTTTTTTATTGTGTTTTATTGTTTTTGAGTGTCTTAAGCGGTGTCGATGGATTTGTTACTAGACTCACAGTCCTAACTCCTACTAGGGGGAGGCGGTAAACTAACACGTTACGGCCGCGGTAAAACAGTGCGTTACTAATGAGATAACCTGAGCGCGCGTTATGGTATCGGAGGGGAATAGCTAATTCCTTCATTATACAGCTAATTCGTTCATTTACATGCCGGGTGGGGAAGGGTTACGCGTCTGTTTTAAGAAGCGCTACGGACGCGCGAAACTGGAGACTGTATCGCTGGTTTGCCTTACGCGTCCGAATTGTGCGCAGCGAGCTCGTTACAGACGAGAAATCTTCAACTGAATGTTACTGTATCGAGCTGTAAGTGTTTAGCCGAATAAAAGTTAACTGGCATGATCTGGGGCAGAGTAAAGTAAACTGTTTAGCTGGATAAATGTTAACCAGATGTCAGAGATGGTCTAGAGGCGTTCTGCGGCGGAGTTAAGTTAGCCAAATAATTTGCCTGGTCATGCCAGAAATCAGTCCTAAAGTTAGCTGAATTTTATCCTGATAACAAGGATTTTATCTGGCTATATTCAGCAGAGACCCTAATGGGTAGCACTCCAGTGAATATCCATGAGTGATGCCTGACTAACTTTAGCTGGATAATCTTTTCTTCTTCCTATGAGTGGAATATAAGGCTTTCCAGGGAGCAATAGAATGGGTTTTCTTATCCCTCCTGCATCTTCCCTTCTGAATACCTGTGCTCCATTGCTTGACACCAAAATCTCCAAGCCTCTCCTTTCCTATTCTCCTGTATGGAGCCTCAGGTTTCTCCTCTCTACTCTCAGTCATTGATTTCAGTTGGTATGCTTTCACTCTCTCAAACTTCTCTCAGATGTCACTTCGATCTTTCAATCTCAAGGATCCAAAAATACTTGTTTTGCTTTCACAGTATATTTAAATATATGTATATATTGTATGTTTCCTTGTCATTGTTGCAACCATTGCTGCCTGACGGCTTCACTCCGCCTACCTTTCTTTTTCTGCGACTCCTCCTGTTCCTTGTGGATGTCTGGCTGCCGCGGCGCCTGCCGTCCTCTCCAGCATCCCCGGACCGGCTTGGGAGCTGCCTTCCGCCATGCTCCTTAGGTACCTTAGGGCGCGTGCGCCGCTCGGCCCTCATTCTTATTTCCTCTATGGCGTGAACCTCAGGTGCGACCCCCTGTGATGACGTCACACTGCCCGGATATTTAAGCCTACTGTTTATTGCTAGCTGTTGAGTTAGCAAGGGATTTCCTACGGATGGGATTCGCTCTCCATACCCAGCTACTCTGCCTCCATCTTCTATTGGACTCTTTGCTGCTAATGGGGTAGCCACTCCTCGGAGGCCTCTCTGCTTCTTTCAGGTCACTATCAGGAACCGGTACTCACTCCTCGAGAGCCCATGTTCCCTGACTTGCTGCCTGTGTTCATCTCCTCTTCTACTTGGAAGAATTCGCTACAGACACCATCTGTGAGTACTACTACCACCATCTACTCCTCAGGGCTGTTTCCCTGGAACCAGGTACTCGCTCCTCGAGGGCTTGCCTCCATTCCAGTGCCAGTGCCATCTCCTACTTGGAACTGCTGCGTGAGTACTTGCCAATGAGTCTCTGCTCCCAGGGATCTGGTACTCGCTCAAGGGCCAGCTCTCCCTATCTTGGGGCTTCTCCACACTGGGGACTCTGTGAAAGTCTTATTGTACTCATTCTCTCAGTTCTTTTCACTACTGCACTGCTACCGGAGGAACCGCTGTTCCAGCGCCCTGAGGGATACTAGCCCAGCCGGGCTCCATCTTCTACTCACTACCGCCACCTCTGATGGCTTCACAAACTGTCTAAATAAAGATATAATCTGTGTTTGTGTGTCCATATTTGAGCCTGACCTGTGGCCCCTCATGGGACTTCCCCCCGTGGGCGTGGTCAGCTGCCACAATGTCCAAGTGTCATGGGTGTGGTCATACTGCCACACTATGTCATCTCTCTGAAATTGTACAGTTTGGGTTCTCTACATGTTGTAGAGCTCTTCCTCCTGATTGGTTGTCTTTTGAGTGATTCTGTGGTTTTTATTGGATCTTTCCTATTTTGCTTATCTCTTTCTCTCTCTCTCTCTATGCCTTCCTCCTCTTTCTATTGGTCCCTTGCTGCTAGGAATGCCTGGGACAGTTTGCCTCTTGTAATTTCCTTCAGTCGGAACTGGAATCTCTGCAGGCTAATAGCGCCTCCTAATTCTCCCTCAAGCTCTGCAGAAGCATTGCTTTCACCATTCACATTCTACAGCTTCTATCTCAGTTCCAGTCTACTGAGCTTCCAGACATCACAGCTGTGACAGTCTCTTCTTTCTGTGTGGCTACTCTTGATGCCTTCTCATTCCATGAGCGTTGAATTGTTCATCATTCTAATAAATATTGTTTGGTATTCAAGGATTGAGTCTTCTCTGGTATTTGAAGCTGGGAATAAGGTTTAACTGACTGCATATGCACTCAAGCTAAGAAACGAGAGCTGAGGGCAGTACAATACTGCAACAGGCAAAACTCCTTCTTCTTTCCACTCCTCTCTCTCAGGCAGGAAGAGTAGTCAAAAATACTTCCCCCAAATTAAAGTCACTTATGCTCTAAAATACATAAAAATACTCAAAAATTAATAAAAGCACAATCACTAGCCAATGGATGTGGGCCAGCAAATTGATACTATTGCTTCATATACTTCTCAGCAAATGGATTTTTGCCAAGACTGAAAAAGAATAAGGGAATTACAAAATCTGATTCTCTTCCTTCAGATTCCAAACAAACAAATGCCCCACTGAGTCTAGGGGCCACCTGCTCCTATGCAGGCAGAAAACTACCATTGAAACAACCTCCAGTGGGGGTGCAAGATGGTACCTGCCTCTGTCCCACACTGCCTTGTCCTAACCACTAGGCCAAAGTGCAGTGGCAATCCCAACGGGTATCTACCCTTGAGAAACAGGAAATATCTGGAGGAACATTTCTGGCTCCTCTTACAGTAGGGCAGATTGAACCATGCATGCCTGCAAGAGGGAAGAGATTTTCAGCCTCTGTAGATTCTGGTGGAGCATGGATGTGGATGTCCTTTTCAGAGAACAAGTCAGAGATATTCCAAAAGACATAATTTGTATCCATCCTTGATGATCTGGAAGACGTAGCTGATTAAGGTTACAAGGAGCCAAGAGTTTGTGAAAACCTCAGCATCAAAGTCTTCCTTCCAGGGATGCCTGCTGAAGCCTGGATTAGAAACATGGCTATCTCCTTTGGGCCAAGTCAAGAACCCAACCATAGTTTTGAGTGGGCGACTTGAAGGGCTTAGAACTTTGACCTCTAGCATGAGGTCTCATGTGGGTTTAAAAGTCTGTGTGTCCCTTTGCCTTGAGGTGCCCTGTGGAAAATGAACTCCATGAAGGACTGAAATTGTATCCAGGGCAAGGAAGGAAATAAAGGGGAATCAGTTCATAAGTCTAGAATATGTGGATGAAAGAGGCTTTTCATAGAGCCTCCGACGGCGAGTGCTGCAGGAAACGACCTGGATCGACAGGTGTCACTGTGAACTTATTCTGCAGTGAATAGGAGGAGGGGAAAGAGAAATAAATGCCAGAAAAATAATGATGCCACACTGTCTCTGCACATCAAGAGAATTTGAAAAGGCTTTAATTTTTTTTAAGATAAAAAAAGGTTTCTTTGCTAGATTAAAGTAGCGATTGTCATTCATATATTGTTTATAAGGTACTCATCTCCCCTTCCGCTAGAGTTTTGGTTGTGATTATCTACACTTGTTAGTCCTGAAACGTTGTCTGCATGTATCAGACGTAATAAAGAGAAAAATGTCCTTACCTGTCAGTTTTAATAAGAGGAGTCAACATGCCTCTATTCAGGTTAAATATTGCCCTGTCACATTTCAATAGAGTCAACAGATTTCTTAAAGAAGACTCTGAAGCACTATGTATGCAAAAAGGAAGAGAAAAGAGACGAAGCCCTGTCAGAAAGTGTCACAGCTAGCTTTATCTGAGAGGCGTGGAGCTAGGACAGAAACTTCTTTTGTAAAATGAGAGAAATTACCACTCAGAACTGGCACTGACAGGAAAAAGGGAGTTTTTTGTTAAAAAAAGAAAACAAAGGAATCTCTAATTTAATAATCACCTGCAAACTGTTATTATGAAGTGAACAAAAAAACACACAATCAAAGTCATCCTTTTAAAGAAACTATGGTGTTTCCAAGCACTTTACTGTAGTTCATATATACAAACTGACAACTCATAAATCTAACAAGAATCTCCAAACTTTAGAAATAAAGTTAGACTAGCGTGAGTAGCTGTGGGTGTACAGGGAAAAGTGAATAGCAGGTGATATGCAAAGAAAAGTGAGCAGCTGCAGGTATACAGGGAAAAGTGAATAGCAGTGTACAGGAAAAAGTGAGTGGCTTTGGGTGTACAGGGAAAAGTGAATAGCAGTGGATATTCAAAGAAAAGTGAGTGCTGTGGGTGTACAAGAAAAAGTGAATAGCAGTGGATATTCAAAGAAAAGTGAGTGCTGTGGGTGTACAAGAAAAAGTGAATAGCAGTGGATATTCAAAGAAAAGTGAGTGCTGTGGGTGTACAAGAAAAAGTGAATAGCAGTGAATATACAGGAAAAAGTGAGTGGGTGTGGGTGTACAGAGAAAAGTGAATAGCAAAGGAGGTAGAGGGAAAAGTGAGTGGCTGTGGGTGTAGAGGGAAAAGCAAATAGTGGTGGAGTACAGGGAAAAGTGAGCGGCTGCGGGTGTACAGTGAAAAGTGAGCGGCTGCGGGTGTACATGGAAAAGTGAACAGCAGTGTATATACAGGAAAAAGTGAGTGGCTGCAGGTATACAGGGAAAAGTGAATAGCAGTGGAAATACAGGAAAAGGTGAGTGGCTGCCGGTGTAAAGGGAAAAGTGAATAGCAGTAAAGGTAGAGGGAAAGTGAGTGACTGTAGGTATAGAGGGAAAAGTGAATAGCAGTGGATATATAGGAAAAGGTGGGTGGCTGCGGGTGTTCAAGGAAAAGTGAATAGCAGTGGATACACAGGAAAAAGTGAGTAGCTGCAGGTGTATAAGGAAAATGAATAGCAGTATAAGGAAAAGTGAGAGGCTGCGGGTATACAGGGAAAAGTGAATAGCAGTGGAGGTGAAGGAAAAAGTGAGCAGCAGTAGAAATACATGGAAAATTGAGCAGCTGTGGGTATACAAAGAAAAGTGAATAGTGGAGGTACAGGGAAAAGTGAGTGGCTGCAGGCACACAAAGAAAAGTGAATAGAAGTAGAGGTACCGGGAAAAGTGAGCAGTTGTAGGTATACAGAGAAAAGTGAATAGCAATGGAGGCAGAGGGAATAGTAAGCAGCTGCAGGTATAGAAAGAAAAGTGAATAACAATGGAGGCAGAGGGAATAGTAAGCAGCTGCAGGTATAGAAAGAAAAGTGAATAGCAGTGGAGGTACAGGGAATAGTGAACAGCTGCAGGTATACAGAGAAAAGTGAATAGCAGTGGAGGTAGAGGGGAAAATGAACAGCTGCAGACATACAGAGAAAAGTGATTAGTAGTGGAGGTACAGTGAAAAGTGAGCAACTGTGGGTGTGAGAAAAGTGAATAGCAGTGGAGGCACAGGGAATAGTGAACAGCTGCAGGTATACAAAGAAAAATGAATAGCAGTGTAGGTACAGGGAATAGTGAACAGCTGCAGGTATACAAAGAAAAGTGAATAGCAGTGGAGGTTTAGGGAATAGTGAACAGCTGCAGGTATACAGAGAAAAGTGAATAGCAGTGGAGGTAGAGGGAAAAGTGAGCAGCTGTGGGTGTACAGAGAAAAGTGAATAGCAGTGGAGGCAGAAGGGAAAATGAGCAGATGCATATCTGTAAGCCAACTTATGCTGCTGGGTGTACACTATCTTAAAATTAGTTGCACACATATGCATGCCTAGGCTGTTTTATAACATGCGCACATTTTATAAAATGGCTGCGTTTCTGAATGTGCGTCGACACACACATGTATACATGTATCCGCATGCCTGCTTGAAAGTTATTGTCCCTAAGTGAACTTATATTTAGTACACATTAGTACCTGCACCAAGCATAATTTAAGAGTATGCTCGTGCTTTGCAAACATTAAATGCCTGTGACATGCACGCATAGGGATGGTAACTTTAAAACAGGCATGCAGGCGCCCATATACATGTTTATATGGCTGTGCAGCCAAATGTGGTTCAATTTTTTTATCCTGAGTGCAGGTACGTGAACATGTTATAAATTAGGCCAAGTGCATGTATGTGAGCTCCTAATTTTAAGTATATATCTGCATAGCAGGGAAATGCTGGTTTTGAGATGCACAGTTACCCCAGACCCCTTAAACCCATCACAGATGCCTGGAAATAATTTTATTAAGACTTATAACTCCTCCATAGCAGAAGTGATGTGTCACTGGCCTGGGCTCATGCCCAGGAGCAAAAGTACTTGTGTGCGCGTCTCTTGGCCACGCCCTGGAACACTTATGCTCTGTGCACATTATGCTCACACCACACTTCTTTTTTGGCCAATATGAGATGTGCATGCATAGGCACTTGGCATGCATCCAGGTGCCTTATAAAATCAGTTGGGCACATGCAAGGGACAGATGTGTGCATGCCCGGCTTTTAAAATTAACCTTCAAGAGAGTGCTTGTGTTTTGCACACATTAGTACCTGTGACATGCACACATAGGGATGGTAATGTTCAAATTGGTGTGTGGACAAGCCCAGGGACACGGCTGTTTCATAATTTGCAAGCATATGTGCACATGTTATAAAATAACTTGGCTGCACACACGTGCACCAAATTTTAAGTGGGTGCGCTCTTGTAATCCTGCTTCTACTGAGTAAGGGGATTTTAAAAGGAGCGCATGCCGATGCCATTCCCAGTTTTACCAGTTCATTCCTAGTTTTTCCAGTTAAGGGATAGGTCCTCCAAATCCTCCTAGTTTGATAGCCTTCACTCCCCCAGTTAGCCCCAGCCCTTAAAACCCCACAGATCTGCCTAGTTTTCTTTATTTTAGAACTTACACCTCCTCCGTAGCAGAAGTAAGGTTACACATCAGGGGACTTCAGAGCACCAGACTCTGACATACCCATGCTCTGCCCAGACCATATCTCACCCCTTTTTGAAAAATTTTGAGATGTATCCAGGTGGCTTTTAAAATCCACTTGGTGCGCATGAGCCTGACTTATTCGTTCATCCCCTAAATGCATGCACCAGGATTTTAAAATTCACCTTTAAGAGCATGCTTGTGCTTTGCATATATTAGTACCTGCAATGTGCACACATTAAGAACGTGCTCATACTTTGCACATATTGGTACCTGTGACTTGCATGCATTAAAAGATGAATTTTAAAAGCCCTGTGCGCATCAGATAATAGAAAGACTAGGGGGCACTCCATGAAGTTAGCATGTGGCACATTTAAAACTAATCGGAGAAAGTTCTTTTTCACTCAACGCACAATTAAACTCTGGAATTTGTTGCCAGAGGATGTGGTTAGTGCAGTTAGTATAGCTGGGTTTAAAAAAGGATTGGATAAGTTCTTGGAGGAGAAGTCCATTACCTGCTATTAATTAAGTTGACTTAGAAAATAGCCACTGCTATTACTAGCAACAGTAACATGAAATAGACTTAGTTTTTGGGTACTTGCCAGGTTCTTATGGCCTGGATTGGCCACTGTTGGAAACAGGATGCTGGGCTTGATGGACCCTTGGTCTGACCCAGTATGGCATGTTCTTATGAGATACGCTTGTGTCTCAGGCCAGTGTGCGCCATGCAGTTTTTAAGAAGAGCCCGAGCACGCGCGTATCTCCAAGTACAAGCAGACTGTGATACATTACAGGAGGACCTTGCAAGACTGGAAGATTGGGCATCCAAATGGCAGATGAAATTTAATGTGGACAAGTGCAAGGTGTTGCATATAGGGAAAAATAACCCTTGCTGTAGTTACACGATGTTAGGTTCCATATTAGGAGCTACCACCCAGGAAAAAGATCTAGGCATCATAGTGGATAATACTTTAAAATCGTCGGCTCAGTGTGCTGCAGCAGTCAAAAAAGCAAATAGAATGTTAGGAATTATTAGGAAGGGAATGGTTAATAGAACGGAAAATGTCATAATGCCTCTGTATCGCTCCATGGTGAGACCGCACCTTGAATACTGTGTACAATTCTGGTCGCCGCATCTCAAAAAAGATATAGTTGCGATGGAGAAGGGCAACCAAAATGATAAAGGGGATGGAACAGCTCCCCTATGAGGAAAGGCTGAAGAGGTTAGGGCTGTTCAGCTTGGAGAAGAGACGGCTGAGGGGGGATATGATAGAGGTCTTTAAGATCATGAGAGGTCTTGAACGAGTAGATGTAACTCGGTTATTTACACCTTCGAATAATAGAAGGACTAGGGGGCATTTCATGAAGTTAGCAAGTAGCACATTTAAGACTAATCAGAGAAAATTCTTTTTCACTCAACGCACAATAAAGCTCTGGAATTTGTTGCCAGAGGATGTGGTTAGTGCAGTTAGTGTAGCTGGGTTCAAAAAAGGTTTGGATAAGTTCTTGGAGGAGAAGTCCATTAATGGCTATTAATCAATTATACTTAGGGAATAGCCACTGCTATTAATTGCATCAGTAGCATGGGTTCTTCTTGGTGTTTGAGTACTTTCCAGGTTCTTGTGGCCTGGTTTGGCCTCTGTTGGAAACAGGATGCTGGGCTTGATGGACCCTTGGTCTGACCCAGCATGGCAATTTCTTATGTTCTTATGTTCTTATATGCACAAATCAAAAAGTTAAAAAAGGGATGAGGCGTGGGCGTGGTCTGGGTGGAGTATGGGTGACATGGGTGTTCCGGAAAATGTGTGCGGAAGTATTTATGCTCATTCCCTACCACTATGGACGGTGTGTAAGTTTTAAAATCAGGGCGAGTCAGCGGAGTTTGAAGGGTCAGGGCTAATAGGGTAAAAGGGAAACTATCTAGCTAGGGATGTTAGAAAGTTCTATCCTTTACTGGGGCAAACTGGGAACAAACTGGGATAACGGGTATTTGGAGCAGCGCATGCTCCTAGCAAACCCCCCCCCCCCCCCCCCCCCCCCCCCCACTTATGTGGAAGAGGTGTCATTTGCACACATGCACGATTATACAGCATACATAAGAAAACATAAGAAAAACATAAGAAAATGTGCATATGGTATAAATTGGCCGCATTCATTTGTGCGCGCCTGCGTGGCTGTTTAAAAGTTGCTTACCCTAACATACTCATACATTGCACTTGTTGGGAGAGGGAGGGGGAAGTAAATTATCACATGTTCCTTTAAACAATGACAATTACCCATGCCCCATGGGCATGCTAAAAGTACACAAGCTATGAAACTTTGCACATCCTGCCCTGTGGAGGGCAATTCACAAACAGATCAATTTCTCCAGGCAAAGGGCCTTGAAAATCACTTCCATTATGTCCAGGTTTCTGGAAAAATAAACTTTTGAAAGTTGTTAGTGTGAAAAAACTCAGGGTTACAAATTTACCACTACAATATCAACAGAGACTGAGGATACTGATGACAATTTTCAAACCCACCTAACCTGGTGCACCTAACTGCCCGGTTAGGAGTGCACACGGGCTCTCACAGCAGATGTGCTTTCCTCCAGACGTGTTTAGGTTGGAGGCACAGAACAAAGCACGCATGTGTGCTATTTTACCTCTTTCCACCACCTACACAAATGGCGGGGTGCAAAGTACTCCGACATGGGAGCTCTGCAAACTGCCTTCTCCATAAACCCAGGAGCGAGGGGCATAAAGTACACAGCCACTAATCAATGAACTCCATACGGTAAATCAAGTCCTAGAAGGCTACTGCGAGTGGAATAACAGACGAATATATGAAGGAAAATCAAGATAACAAAATTGGTCTCAGCTGAAATTGAAAGTTTAATAGATAAGGACGACAAATGACAACATTATAATGTTGAGAAATATCTTATGGTAAAAAAAAAAAAGTCAAGATGTTTCACAAGGTTATATTTTAAGAGGCTTGGAGACCAGACCCTTGCTTTAATTACAGACTAACGGAGGAGAAGGAGAACAAGCATTACCTGGAATTTGCTATTTTGATCGGGGTAGGGCATCCCGCCCGAAGAGAGACTCGAGGACTTCTGGGTTTGCCGATTTCAGGGCGGAGCCGGCGAGAAGGGTTATAAAAACTGACCCCCCTGTGGTTCAAACCCTGAGGAGAAGGAGAACAAGCATTACCTGGAATTTGCTATTTTGATCAGGGTAGGGCATCCCGCCCGAAGAGAGACTCGAGGACTTCCGGGTTTGCCGATTTCAGGGTAGAGCCGGCGAGAAGGGTTATAAAAACTGACCCCCCCCCCCCCTGCGGCGCGCAGCCGATGCCGCATGCGCCTAAGGGGCGCGCGGCTTTACCAGGAAATTTGGTAATCTTGTGAAGTGATTGGTTCTGATTCTTCTTAATAGTAAGTGTTAAATTTCTTTTATTATTAAGATTCTCCGAATCATCCGCTAGCAGGAATCAATTTTAGAGTATTTGGACAGAGTTGAAAACTTTTATATTTCCTCTTGTGATTTTTTCTGGCATCGAGAGATGCCACATACTAAAAGGAAGGGGAAACTGAGGGAGGTGACAACTACTTCCTCCCCAGTAACCCCTTCGCAATCTCAACTTAAAATTGAAAAGTTTTTTAACTCAGCCCCAGAAGTAACTCCCGATGTAGGAGGCGCATTGATTCCTATTGTTGAGCATAAGGAGGAATCACCTGCCTCACTTCTATCTTTAAGTCCGGGAGCGCCAAATACGCCTTCACCTCCCCTTGGTGGACCATCAGTATTAAGACTTTTAGAATTAAAGTAATCTAATACAGGGGTATAAAGAAATGCACAAAGGAGGAAGTGTGGATTCTTGTATTTTAGATGAAGGAAGAGGCTCTGACACACACAGTGGGGTGATTAGTGTTGGAGCGTTAGAATCAGAGTCCGGTATCCCCCAAAGAATTGTAAAACTTCTAAAAATAACATTGGATAATGTCTGGACTGCAATAATGACTTTAGAAAAATCTATTACTACTACAATGTAGTCACAGATGTGAATAAACAAATGTTAAATTTTGAACAACAAAATGAGACACACACAAATGCAGAATATTGATCAGAAGATTCTACAAATAGAGAAAATACAAACTGGTTTAATGCAAGGGGAACTCAAACAGCAGAAAAAAATGGAGAAAATTGAGAATGAACTGAGGAACTTAAACCTGAGAGTGATTAATTTTCCACAGGTTGTGGGAATTTCAGTTCAGGAGCAATTTAAACAATGTCTGGGTATGGTTTTGAAAATTCCGAAAGAATCTCTCTACCACCACTAGCAAAAAATTATTTCCTACCTGAAAGGAAAGGGAACGAACAATATGACCAACAAGACCAACAACAAGGTCTTTTAAATGTTACTGAACTGTTAGAAACATCTAATGAGGAAATAGTTCAAAAGAGAGGTATTGTTCTTGTTAAGTTTATTTTCCCTTCAGACAGGGATATGGCGCCTAAACTGTTTTTAAGAAACAGGTCTGTTAGATACTATAATCAGCAAATCTGGATTTTTCCAGATGTCACTAGACCTACCCAGACCAGGAGAAAGGAATTTCTAGCTTTAAAACAGTTAGCAGAGAAGGTAGGTGCCCAGATGATGATATGTTACGCTAGTAAATGCATGTTAAAATTAAATAATATAAACTATGTCTATTATGAACCTTCTGATTTGAAAACATTTTTGGAGGCTAAGAATTTGTTGGGGGAGATGGCTTCTGAATAAAAGGTATTCGCATAATTTTTTAAATGGGGTAAAATATTCTAGCTAAAGTACGTATAAATATTTCTTTGATATATGCTCAAATTAATAAGTTGATTCCTTCTATTTCATAGCACTTTGAATGTCTAAGTGGATTTGTAAATGTTTTGGTAATTTCAGAATTGTCTAAGATTTCTTAAATTTTACTGTAGAATTTACTATAGACATTCGTATGTGCAAATGATAGTTGTATATCATGAATTATGAAAACTCAATAAAGCTTAAATTAATTACAGACTAACATTGCCAGGATGTTCTGGATATTCTTATGCACTGCGCTTCTGCCCACCCTGAGAAGTAACCATGCTCAGAAAAAAAGAATTCCTCTTGTTTTCTTAATTTCTTTGATTAAAAATTAGTGTTTTGAGATCACGTGATGTGGTGGGCTTGGTAGCTGCGTGCTAGCTGAGCTCCGGCCATCCACCCAACCATTCAGCTTTAATTTGCAAGTTACGCTGACTAGCCCTCCTCAGCCTACAACCAGCTCTTGCCCACTTTACAGTGCTGTTCAGCACTAACGTTTCAGCGGCTTTATGGCAACGAGGGCGGTGAAAAAGGATAAGGAGAAACTGCGGGCCTTGGAATCTAAGATGGCGGCCGACCCTGCGTCGGAGATGGATAAAGAGGAGGAATCCCTGGAAGATAAAATATCCCAAGCGGTTGTCACGGTTCTCGATGCTCGCCTGCACCAGCTATCGGAACAAATAGCGGAGGTACGCACCTCTTTTGCTGAAATTGAGTCCCGGGTGGACAGGGTCGAGGGCCGCGTGTCTCTTGCAGAGGATGACATTGGAGCGCTCGAACGCCGCGTGGACGAGCTCGAAAAGGCCGCTAAAGTCAGGGACGAAAAGCTGGATGACCTGGAGAACCGGTCTCGCCGGAATAATCTCCGGTTCGTCGGCTTCCCTGAAGTATTATTGGATGTGGATATTTCGAGATCGCTGGAGGCCTGGCTGCTTAGCGTGGTCCCATCTTTGGCGTCACCCTCTGGAGGGCTACTCGAGCGAGCGCACCGAATTGGACGCAGAGAAGAGGGGACCCAGGGAGGACGACCGCGTGTGATCATAGCGTGCTTCTTACACTTTGCCCATAAATCGTTGGTACTTCAACACTTCAAGAAAGCCCAGGAATTATCTTATGAAAATCATCGGATCCTGATCTTTCAGGACTTTTCTCCTAGGGTTACTCTATTACGGAAGGAGTTCTCGGGAGTCTGCACGGACCTCTACAAGCGGAATATTCGCTTTGCCTTGATGTTCCCGGCTCACTTAAGAATTACCCATCAAGGGTCTACAAAAATTTTCACGGTGGCGAGTGAGGCCCAGAGCTATGCTCGTTCTTTGCAGAGTGCAGAAACAGCGACACCATCTTGAAGCATGGTTTCTGTTCGTACATGCATCTTTTCCTTTTTCCTTAGTCCTATGTGAAGACAGCGGTCTTCTTCATTTGTGACTGCATTTTGGTTGGACCTAATCTACCAGCGGGATAGGCTGACCTGTACTGGCGTTAGTGAAGCGGACTTCTTATTTTAGTTTATTTTCTGGCATTTCTTTTATTTTCGCCAGAGATGCCGTTGCTCTGAACCTACTATAGGGGCCTTTTGGTATGATTTGGACTATTGCTTCACGGGCTGTGAGCTAGGTCACTGCTTTTAATTTTTGTTATTACCTCTCTGGTGTGTAGCCAGCGTTCTTACTAGCGGTTGGATGGGTGGCTGAGCGCATTAAGTCACTTCGTGCTCCTGTTCCCTTTGGGGAACTCATTTGTTATTCTGGTACATAGTCGTGCTTTATGTATGATCTGTGTACCATGAATGATATTGGTATGGGAGAGGTTTATTCTAGCTTTTGTGGGGGGGGGGGGGGGGGGGGGGGGGGGGGGGGGGGGGGGAAGGGATGTTTGATAGTGCAGCTCCGTGTTACTAAGCTTGAGCAATTTCCAATGTATATCCTACCTGGCGACCTAGTGTGCTGGGTGGTGCGTTCTGCTTGGGAGTACCGATATGTACGGGTAGGCCATCGTGTAGCGCTAGGCTTACAATCTGACTGTATTTAAAATGGCGCAGCAAATTGTAACCTGGAATGTGGCTGGTATGGGTACGCCGATCAAACGGGAAAAAATCCTTACTAGGCTCAACAGGCTCCATACCAAAATTGCTCTTTTGCAGGAAACACACCTTACCCAATCAGAGATAGTAAAATTGAAGAAAAAATGGGTAGGCCAGCTATACTATGCTACAGGGTCATCTAAGAGCCGGGGCGTGGCAATTCTTTTTCATAAGTCGTTGTCTTTTACATGTCAGGCACAGGTGGCAGATCCGGATGGTTGCTTTATCATTCTCAGGGGGTTGCTTATGGGATCACCTATCATTTTAGCTTCCATCTATGCCCCTAACGCCTATGACCATGGTTTTTTTGTGCGCTTAATGGCTGCCCTTACCTCTATAGGGGATCCCCCAATTATTATTGGGGGGGATTTTAATTTTGTTATGGATTATTCCTTGGACAGACACCCGCCAAGGAAGGGACGACAAACTAGTGATAACAAGGGCCCAAATCTTTTATGTAAAAACCTCCACCTGGTGGATCTGTGGCGAGTGCTGCACCCGACAGAGCGGGAGTTTACCCACATTGCTCGGGCTCATCCTGCATGCTCGCGCATTGACTATCTTTTAGTATCTGAAGCCTTGTTTCCCAGGTTCTCTGCCGCAGTTATAGAAACTCAAATTATATCAGATCACAGCCCGGTAGTGGGCACTCTGGGGCAACAGAGTGCGTTTTCTCCCAGTCAATGGAGGTTGCCCTCCCATTTAGCCAATGATCCCGATTTTCCTACATACCTTCAACAGAGATGGGTGGATTTTCTGGACTTTAATCAGCAACATCTTGAGAATCCGTCTCTTTTCTGGGAAACTGCGAAGACTGTCCTTCGTGGAGACATAATTAGTTATGCTAGTTTTAAAAAGCGACAATTAGACAAAGAGATATTGTCCTTGGAAAAGCGTTTACGTACACTGAGGCGCCAACTTATTGCCTCTGGGAGTGATGTATTACTTTCCCAACTTAAGGCGCTACAGACTGCGTTAAATGATTTATTGCATACTAGAGCAACAAAGGCACTCCGGTTCCGTCAATTTAACTTTTTCCATTATGGAAATAAATCTGGGCGTCTCCTAGCCCAATTAATTAAAGCCCAAGAAGCCTCAAAATTAGTAACCAATATGAGGAATGCACAGGGCAAAATTGAAACAACCACGCAAGAAATTGCAAAGATTTTTTCTCAGTATTACCACACCCTGTACTCAGCGGAACCGGTGGTGGAACGTGAAATAGATCACTTTCTTGATGCGTTGCACCTCCCCCAGTTAACAGAGGAGCAATTGGCTGGTCTCCAGAAACCTATTGACCCGGGGGAAGTGAGTGCTGCTATAAAAACCCTTCCTGACCGGAAAGCGCCAGGCCCGGATGGTCTTACTTCTTTGTTTTACAAATCTCTTGCCTCTGAGTTGGCCCCGGTGCTCCAGTTGGTGTATGACAGGATGGCAGCAGAGCAAGTAATGCCTGCAAGTATGCGGGTGGCTACTATAGTGGTTCTCCCCAAAGCGGGCAGGGATCCCACGGTACCCTCGTCCTACCGACCTATCTCATTGTTAAACCTTGATATAAAATTATATGCTAAGATATTGGCGACTAGGCTAAAATCCATCATGCCCTTCTTGATTTCTAAGGATCAAGTGGGCTTTGTCGCTGGGCGACGATCCACAGTCAACATACACAAGGTCTTAACGGCTCTTGAGACTTGTCATTTTTTGCATTTGCCAGACCCCTTATTGGTCACTTGCGACGCTGAAAAGGCTTTTGACAGGGTGGCCTGGCCCTTCCTGAGGAAAGTCCTTGCCAAGTTTGGCTTTACGGGGCGGATATTTGATTACATCAATGTTTTATACTCGAATCCCTTGGCCTGCATCTTGGTGAATGGTGCTCTGTCCGAGGAATTTTACCTGGCTCGGGGTACGAGACAGGGGTGCCCCCTTTCGCCGCTTCTGTTTATTTTGACTGTGGAACCCCTAGTGTGCAGTTTAAACACCTCAACTGCAATACAGGGGGTAGCCGTGGGCTCACAGAAATATCTTACCCTGTTATTTGCTGATGATATTTTGCTGCTTCTCTCTCATGCGCGCACTTCCCTACCAAAAGCGTTACAGATCTTTACCAGTTACCAGACCCTCTCAGGATTTAAGCTGAATTTGGATAAGACCGAGGCGTTAGATATTAGGGGCTCTCTTCGGGAGACATGGCCAGACTTTCCGGTGAAATGGGCTGATTCCACTGTTAAATACTTGGGTATCATTATACATGCTAATCCCTGTCGTTGGTATGCCCTAAATACCCCACCGACGATAAAAAAAGTTGTGGGGAAAATGGAGGGGTGGAACTCTCTCCCGCTTACCATATCAGGGAGGATAGCGCTTATTAAAATGGTAGTTGCTCCACAACTCTTGTATAAGCTTTTGATGTTACCGGTTCTCATTGCCTCTAAGGATCTCTGTATTCTGCAGAAAGCCATGCGTCATTTTCTGTGGAAGGGGAAAAAGGCCCGTCTTTCCCTTCAGTCATTACTGGCTCCGACATGCCAAGGCGGCTATGGTGTCCCTGATCTCAGGACTTACTCCTGGGCAGCCAATCTAAGATTTTTGGGCGACTGGCTCTTGGGTACTGCGGAATACACCGACCCTCACTTGATCCATGATATTTGTGCACCCTGGGATCCTAGTTATGTGTTACATATGACCTCTCATACTTTCCAGACCTTGTCAAAGAAATATCAATTAGTACGTACTGTTAGAAAGATTTGGGGCATCACACGAAGATTGCTGAATTTGTCGGTCAATGTATCCTTCCAATATCCCCTACGGCCTTCCGCTATCTCTCCACTTGCTCACTTCCCAGCCATACATTCATTTCGGACAGCCTCGCAGTGGCCTCTCAAAGACCTTTTAGATCAGTCTACGGGTGTTATCTATACCTTTGCTCAATGCCAGGAGAGATTGGGGTTCAGTGATGCTCACTTTTTACTGTATGCCCAACTACGGGCGAAGGTTTGGGTTATAGTACAAGATGCTAGGGGTGTTATTGACAATGATTGTTATGCTGCTTTGTTAACATGTTTCCAAGAAAAAAGAGGTAATTTATCATGCCTGTATGCGTTTTATTGTGCAAAGCGTACTTATGGCATTTATGAGGCCCTACTGGGGAAATGGTCTAAGGACTGTGGTGAAGAACTGTCTATCTCGATGCTACGCCACTCTTATGCTACTCTTTACCAAGTGACTGGTAACATACCATTGCGAGAGATGCAACAAAGAGTGTTCCACCGGATGGTGTACTCTCCGGCCCGGGCGTATAAGATGGGAATTGCAGCTTCGCCGGAATGTCCGAAATGCCTTCAAAGTCCTGCCTCCCTCATTCATTGTCTTTGGGACTGTCTTCACATTCGAGCCTTTTGGGAGAAGATCCGGGCTACTCTCTCGAGGCTTTTTCACACTGAAGTTACCTGGTCTTGCTCCTTTTGTCTTTTGAACAATGACTGTGGGGATATTAGTACGAACATTGACAACGTTCTTTTTCTTTTCAAAGCCTGTCTTATAGCAAAAAAATGTATACTGTTGCGCTGGTTGGACCGGGACCCGCCTACGGAGTCGTTGTGGGTTGGCCAAATGACTGAGCTTTACCAATTGGAGTATGGGTCCAAATACAAGAGGTTTTCCTACAAGAAAAAGTGCTTCTTTCAGGAGATCTGGGGCCCTTATTATGCTTCCTTACCTTCCCATATTCAAGTGTTGGCTCCCTTGGTCCTGACTCAACTTTAGCAGAGAGCTCCCGGGATCTCTCTCTATCTGATTCTTATGTCTTACTGTGTTCATCTCTGTTGGATTGGCTACTTTCTATTAAGCGTATTGGGGTTGTCTTCTTCCGAGGCCAGAGGCGCTACCCAAGCATTACTGGTTGCTAGCTGATGGTATTGCTCGCTGATAGCAGTCTGTACCTATCTGTCTTACATTTATTCACGGAGAGTTTTGTTTGTTTGTATCGGGGGAGGGGGGGTGGGGGGGGGGTGGGCGGGGGGTTAGGGGGTGATAATTATAAAACCTTTAAGGATTGTACTTTGCTGTTTTCGGTGGTGTTAACCTGATGTTTTTTTTCTGTATTGGTACATCCTTGAATAAAGACAATATTAAAAAAAAAAAAAAAAAAAATTAGTGTTTTAAAGTTTTGTCCTAGAAATAAGTGCAGTTTGGCAGGCCCCACCTTTAAGATGGAACAGTTGGAACAGTCACAGCTGAGCAATACTTCCAAAGCATGTGAGATTGCTGTTTTATGGCTAGTTTTGAAATAAGTTTGCTTACTGACACTAATTGACTAATATAACATTGTAGCATCTACTGATACAGTTCAACAGGTTGGTTGGTGGGCAAGGAACAGGAGAGAAGAGTGCTTAGTCTACCCCATCACAAAGATGACCAGCCACATGTGCCAAGCAGTAGCACAACTTTTCTGGGCACCAAGCCGTGGGGTTGGATTTTTCCAACCTTCCTGCTCTCTCATCCGAGAACAAGCCTTACATGCCCCCTGTCTCTTCCCCCTAAAGCACTTGTGGGAGACCCTGGGACTTCCTGAATGCACCATGGTGCCCCGGGTCTTCACAGACGCTTGGATGTACGTATGATGGCAGAGATAGTAGCACTGGGAAAACGGAGCATCATAAAACTCATCAGCCCACTTTGGCTCACGGTGCTTTCGTCCAGCCTTCCGTCTTGGGAAGGCAGCTGAGGCTCAAGGTTGGAGCTCTCGGGCCTTCCAGGTGGAAGAAGATTTCTTGGGGTGGAAGGAAGATTCTGAGATTGAGAGGATCTCACGAGAAGTGAAGAGTAAGGCTGGGGAGTTGTTCCCATCCTCCTTGTACCTGGCTGAAGGTTTGCAGAGTGCATTTCTGGTCAGGGTTAGTGTAAGGGATTTGCAGAGTGGGAGCATCTACTTTCAGAATTGCTGCTTGGAAGAAGCCAGGCGAAGCTGGTCTGTTTAGGAGAGTAATTTCAAGATCTGCACAACAGGGCAGGTATCCAAAAGGAGAGAGCCCTGGCAGGGTCCCGTCTCCAAAGAGCACCTCAAAGCTAGTGGGTAGGGGAGGGGGGGGGGGGGGGGAAACCCTTTTGGGTGTGAAGCGTTGCAGTGACCAACTTTTTGGATTGTGCACTGCCTTCTGTTTTGCCTGTATGGACTGCACTATTTGCAGGTCTGCACGCGATTGATTTTATTAATCTGCATCAGTTACTCGCACAATACCCGAATGTAATCCATTTTGAACTGTTCAGAAAGGTGGAATATACATTAAAAAAAAATAGCATCTTGAAACTATATGGCAATGTGTCATTCTTACAGGAAGGCATTAGAAGATCACCAGCCAGCTCAAGGACCTTGTAAGACTAACTTCCCACCCCTGGCAGGAAAGCACCCAGGGAGCAGGGGGGATTATTTGCCCCACTGATCCCAAAACATGAACCAAAGTTCTAGCAGGCAGAGAAGCAGGAGCTACTTGTAGCCATTTCACTGAACTACACCAGAGGTTTCTTCCTGGGGATTATTTTACACTCACTAAACAGATAAAATTAGCTCATTGAAAAATATCCTCTCAATTCTGAATTGTTACTATATTTTTTCTCACAGCAGTTAAACCTAATTCTCAGGACTAAAATGGATGTTTTCCCTCTATCGTTTTTTAGTTCACTTCCGTGTCTTGGCGGATTGTTACTTAACTGACACAAAAATTATCTGCTTTCCTTCCAAAATGTCAGTCGAGCTGGCGATATCTGCTCCACAGAGGATGCGCATTATAGAGAGACGGGCCTCCAGAACCACCGGAGGTGAAAGCCTGGGCTTCCCAGAGTGAGCCCAGCACGAGCAGAGCAGAATGATGATAGCAACACCCAGCTACAGTGTTCATTCCTAACAAAAGCACCAAGTACTGCAGAAATACACAAACTCATTCAATATGAAATTTAACCAAAAATAATCAGCACACATTGTAACAAATTATCTGCAGCTCGCATACATTTTTAGTACTGAGAAATGGATCTTGTTGGCAGGGAAGAACATGAGAAGGCACTAGAGATGCGTTTTCATTTGAAATGACATAGACAATGTCATTATTTTTATCTTTTCGTGTCGTTTTTAATGACAAAAAAAAAGAATTGTTTTTTTTTATTTTTACTGTGCACTAATTCAAAATAGTCTGAACTAAATTGAAAGAATGTGCACTAACTCAAATAGGATAGTAACTTTAAACCGAGTGCTCGTGCACCCACGTATGCTGGAATTCTAAATCATCCATGCAAATGTGCACGTGTGATTTAAAATACACCTAACGCGCATATGTGTATTGCTAATTTTAAGTGGTTTCACAAGGAAATGTTCTTTGCATATCTTCCTTAGGAATTTGTTGGCTTTAATGCGAGCAGCCAGTTAGATTTTAAAACATGCTTATGAGAAGGAAATAGCCAGTCCACCGGCTCACCCAGTCTATGTCTAGGTCATCCAGACTCAACCGGTTCTTCAGCCTGCACTCCCCCAGTTTACCCAGACCCCTCACCCAGTCATTTTACGCTAAAATGAGTCTTCTTCAGACTTAGACCTCATCAAGAGCAGAAGTAAATAAGTGCGGGTAGCAGCCTGATGCACGCTGCGGGCATGGGATTTCAAATCCGTATTTATGCATGTAAATATTGGCCCCTCCCCAGAACACTCCTGACACGCCCTAACTACACCCTTCTTCCCCACACATTAGGTTAATCATGCGCATATACGCACATAATTGGGTCGTTTTAAAATGTGAGTTGCTCAGCCCAGATACTGGTGCATATGGGCCTTTTTAAAGCGAGCAACTCTTTTAAAATTCACTCCATAGCGCGTGGTAAATCAAATAGTACACATTTTTTCAAGTTAGTGCATGCTGCCTGAGTTAGCGCGCACTGCAAATGAGATAAATTAAAAAATGAAATCTTCTCTAAATGAAATTTTAAAATAACAGAAATAAACAACAAAAAAAGCCAAAACAAAATGAGAATAAACTGAAATGAAAAATGTTCCATGCAGACCCCCAGATGACACCACGCTCCACTGCCCACTGCTGAGCTCCCTTTACCTCACTGCCACAGACAGAATTATTCTGCAAAGCTCAGTCAGATTTTGTGTCGCTGGTACCGTGAGAGCCATGGGAACAGCATAGGGGCGACCGCCTCTGCCTGCTCAGCCTGAGAATCTGCAAGCCTTGATTAGACATAGAATAGAAAAAAAAACCCCCAAAACAGAGGATCTAAAAATCTTCAAACTCCGACTATTGGTGAGCTTGAATAGGAACAATTTCTCTCAGTCTGAAGTTAAGAAGAGACACTCTGAAATCCTAGAGATCCCCCTAAACCTTAGCAACCTACCGTCTCACCTCTCTGATGGGACCTTTCTAATATGTTGGACTTATTTACCCTTTTTTTAATCAGATTGTGCTCGTTGGGGGCAGGGATCTCTGTTTACCCAGGAGAAGGAGACTGGCCCGCTGAATTTTATATGGAGTCCTGAGAAAGTTCTCCAGAATACATCTCGGGAAATATTTAGAGGAGGCTGGATGAATTCCCAAAGAAAAAAAATGTAGTGGTCAAGATGAGCTGCTTAGACCTGCTGAAATACCATTGTTGGAGCCCTGAAGATAAATGAATTTAGATAGGATAAGTAATAATTTTTGTCTTTCCCTGGATAACCTTTAGGGAGGTGCCAAAGACAGGAGCATTTTCAGGAGCTGTATGTTAAAACAATTTCACCACGACGAATGTTTCTAGGGTTTAAAATGGCAAAAGTTTATTTCATGTATTGTCTAGCAATTTTGTTTTCTCTCTTGTATTAATCATTCGCTGCGTCCTTTCATTTTCTTTTTAATCCCTGTCCAGTGTTTCCTCTCTTCCACGACTCTTGACCTCATCCATGTTATCTAATCCCCTTCAGATTCCCCCATATTTCTTCTGTATTGCTTTCTTTGTGGTGCTCAGCTGGGCTTCTGCTCTCAGAGTATTTTGCACTAACACTTGCCCAGGGCTGACAACTGCCTCCTTTGTTTCAGGACAGGCTGATTCGGTCCTGGTATTTACCACCCGCCTTCACGGACTTGTCATCCTGCTTTTCTTAGGGAAATTAGAATGACAAGAGATAAAACCTGGCCAGGATCACCCTCTCCTGAGCCCCTAGCACCTCCTTACAGCTGACTGCCAGAGGCCGTCACTCCCTTTTCTAAATTTAATATGGAGCCAGTGGGTACTTGCCAAATGAGTATTTTACAATCCAGGTGCTGAAGGGGTTAAGTGAGCATCGCTTTGGGATTTTGACCACAATATGATTCCCATCCCTTCCCATCATAAGGAATCGAAATACAATTTTTCCACCATCCTTGAAGGCATTAGAACATTTTCAGTGAAAAATATATTATTAAAATGAAGTCTGGCACCTTCTCTTGTTGCAGTTATCGGTGTTGGGAAGGCAGAGTGTGGCTGAGATGTTATCAAACTTCTTAGCAGACAACTTCACAATTTAACGAAGCTGAAACATTTTGAAATTAATTGAGTGTGTGTGTGTGGGTTTTTTTTTTATTTCAATTTGCAGTCTTGAAATCTGGATTTCTTTTCCCTATTTATCCATTTTCTAACTAAAGTATATGTAGGGTCCTTCATTTTCAGTTTAAACCGATTGTCATTCATAAATTCCCAGATTTTTCCAAAAGTGGCAATCAGTTTAAACCGATTTTCACCCTAATTTGAGACTCATTAAAGAGCAGCTCCAGCGCTGCAGATGCAGAGTCTCAAGGCCTTCAGCAACTGCTGGAAACAAGAGTGGGCCAAAACTTGACTTGGTTTAATTTATTGTATTTTGTTTGTTGTGCTTGTTTTGCAATGGTATTGTTTTTATGAGTGTTTTTATATAGAAACATAGAAACATAGAAATGACGGCAGAAGAAGACCAAATGGCCCATCCAGTCTGCCCAGCAAGCTTCACACATTTTTTCTCTCATACTTATCTGTTTCTCTTAGCACTTGGTTCTATTTCCCTTCCACCCCCACCTTTAATGTAGAGAGCAGTGATGGAGCTGCATCCAAGTGAAATATCTAGCTTGATTAGTTAGGGGTAGTAGCCGCCGCAATAAGCAAGCTACACCCATGCTTATTTGTTTTACCCAGACTATGTTATACAGCCCTTATTGGTTGTTTTTCTTCTCCCCTGCCGTTGAAGCAGGGAGCTATGCTGGATATGCGTGAAGTATCAGTTTTCTTTTTTTCTCCCCTGCCGTTGAAGCAGAGAGCTATGCTGGATATGCGTGAAGTATCAGTCTTCTCCCATGCTGTTGAAGCAGAGAGCCATGCTGGATATGCATCGAAAGTGAAGTATCAGGTACATTTGGTTTGGGGTAGTAACCGCCGTAACAAGCCAGCTACTCTGAGAGTTCTGGTGTTTCAAGTCCCGCCCCCACCAGCATAAGTGCTGGCCCTCCAGTGCTGCTATTGTGCTGTTTCAAGCCCCACCTCCCCCTCCCACCAAGCAGCTAAAGTGCCTGTTGCTTGCTACCATCAATGCAGCATTTGAAGTGGACCACACCCACCAGAAGCACTTCCCGGCAGGCTCCCTGGACCCACAAAAAAGAAATGCAGTGCTGGAGAGTGCAGGAACCTCAGGCAAGCTGTTACGCCGGTCGGCCACGGACACCAAGGCCGACCGCACTCACCTTCTTCCTGCAGCGACTTCCAGCAATGCTGCGGGCCCTCGGAGAGGCTCGCAGCATGTCGCTTCTCTTTGTGGCCTGCTCCATGGCCCCGGACCCTCGATTTGTGGCAGGAATGCCATCGCTGGACTAGGCCCCATCCAGGGGCCACCATAGGCGCGCGTGCCCGCCCCCAGAGAAATATTTAAAGGACCCAGGGCAGGAACCCTGGGCCGGCCCCGCTGATGACATCACTGATGGGAGCCCTATTTAACTCCTTCATTACCTCCTATTCAATGAGTTAGCAAGGAGTTCCCTCGTTGCTGAATCTGTTTCACCCTTACAGACTTCCTGTTCCATTTACTGCACTTCGGCGTGAGAAGCTCTGGGTACCCGCTCCTCAGGGGCTCTTCCTCATCTCTGGCTATCTGCTCCTCGGAGGGCCTTCTGCCTTGGACTGCTATCTGTTCTCATTCCCTGGGACCTCTCCTGGAACTACCACTCTGTGAGTACCTTGACTCCATGGACCACTACTGTACCAGCCTCATTGTGGGATCCTCTCCCGTGTTCCCCGTGCCTCAGGCCACTACCATGTCATCTCCTCGTGAGGAATCCCTTGGTGTACCCTGCGCTGCAGGCCACTACCGAATCATCACTACTGAGAGACTTCTTCGGCATACCCCGATCTGCGGGCCACTACTGTATCTCCATGTCTGAGGTATTCCCTCTAGGTATACCCTCTCACCTCTCGGCGGCCGAGAGCTCCCATCGCCATCAGTTGGGACTTTGCGCTTAATGTGGTAATGCTTCACACATGCTGGCCCAATGCCCTGAAAGGAAGAAAGTGAGCTCTCATTAAGAATCTGCCAAAATCATAACCCTCGGCCTTACTACAACTTCACCCCTGTTGTTATTGCCTGCCTCCCTGGAACTTCCCTCAGCTTGTATCCCCACTCAAGCCCTAGTGGATTCCAACGCCGGGGGGGGGGGACTTTGTGGCTTGATTGTGTTTCTTTACGAGGGCTTTGTGTTCAGATGTCTCGTGTGCCAACTGTTCCTTCAACTGGGTGAAAACAGCTCTCAAGACGTTCTCCTGGAGGGAACCAAGCCAGGTCTGCATCTCCTGGGATGTCTTGCAGGGAAGAAGCGGTTTTGGAAGGACGATTGCCATGGTTAAAGGTTGAGAAGGCTTTGCGGGTTCTATCCAGTGGGGGCTGCGGTGTTCGGAGACCTGCATAGAACCCGCAAAGCCTTCTCAACCTTTAACCGTGGCAATCGTCCTTCCAAAACCGCTTCTTCCCTGCAAGACATCCCAGGAGATGCAGACCTGGCTTGGTTCCCTCCAGGAGAACGTCTTGAGAGCTGTTTTCGCCCAGTTGAAGGAACAGTTGGCACACGAGACGTCTGAACACAAAGCCCTCGTAAAGAAACACAATCAAGCCACAAAGGGCTTTATATCTGTGCTGGCCTACAAGGAGCAGGAGATCCAGAGGTTACACGCTCTCTTGCAATTCATGAATGGAGGAAGTGTTGCAACCGTCGGTCTTCGATGGTTTCGCCCCGCCTCCCTCTCACTACTTGCGGCTCCTCCCACTCACCTCGGACTACTGGCTGCCGCGGCATCTGTTTTCTGTCCTCTCCGGTGTCCTGGGACCGGCTTTGGTGCTGCTTCCCGCCATGCTCCTCCAAGGTACGCCCTCATCTTTATTTCCACGTTGGCGCGAATCTCAGGGGCGTCCCCCTGATATGACATCACTCTGCCTGGATATTTAAGCCTACAGTATTTGCTAGCTCATCGAGTTAGCAACGGTATCTCTACGGATGGGATTCGCTCTCCGTACCAAAACTACTCTGCCACTCCAGCACTGTCTGGAACTCTTACACCCTTTGGGGTTTGCTAACGGGGTACCCGCTCCTCGGGGGCCTCTTCTGCTTCTTTCAGGTGCTATCAGGGAAACGGTACTCACTCCTCGAGGGTCCATGTTCCCTGAGTCGCTGCCTGCATCTTCAAACCCTTCTACTTGTGAGACTTCACTAACAGTTTCCATCTGTGAGTACAACTACCATCTATTCCACAGTACTGCTTCACTGGAACCAGGTACTCGCTCCTCGAGGGCCTGCCCTCTGTTCCGGTGCCAGACCTCTCGTCTAGTGGAATCTCTGTTACTGCTACATGAGTACAATACTACTCTCTGCACTAAGGGATCAAGTACTCGCTCCTCGAGGGCCTGCTCTCCCTGTCTCGGAGCTTCTCCTAATTCTACCTGGGACTCTGAATGCTTCTTATTGTGTACTCATAACGCTCAGTCTCTTTCCACTACAGCACAGCCTAGCAGAGGATTCACTGTTCCAGCGTTCTGTGGAGACCTGCCCAGCCGAGCTCAACATGTACTACTCACTACTGCCACCTGTGATAGTTTCCAAAACTGTTTAATAAAAGATTCAAATCTGTGTTTGTGTGGCCAGAGTCTAGCCTGACACTGAGGTCCCTCACGGGACTGCCCCTCATGGGCGTGGTCAGCTGCCACAGTGTCCAAGGATCCACCCAAACATCAATAAACGTAACAGGAAGGCACCCCTCTGGGTCTCTCTCGATGCCCTTGGAAATCCCGGGCCCTCCTCAGGATATTTTCATGCCTCGAAGATACTGTCATGCCTCGGGGCTTCGCTGAACTTCTGCTCTCAAAATTGAGTGTCATGGGAGACATCGGGCACATGGGCTACTCCAACCCTCTGGGGGAGGGCCTTGAGTAGGGGGTACTGTTACACCGGTCGGCCACGGACACCGCAGCCGACCGTGCTCACCTTCTTCCTGCAGCGACTTCCAGCACTGCTGCGGGCCCTCGGAGAGGCTCGCAGCATGTCGCTTCTCTCTGTGGCCTGCTTCATGGCCCTGGACCCTCGATTCGCAGCAGGAACACCGTCGCTGTACTTGGCCCCGCCCAGGGGCCTCCATAGGTATGCGTGCCACCAGGGAAATATTTAAAGGGCCCAGGGCAGGAACCCTGGGCCAGCCCCGCTGATGACATCACTGATGGGAGCCCTATT
Organism: Rhinatrema bivittatum; assembly: GCF_901001135.1. Lineage (NCBI taxonomy): Eukaryota > Metazoa > Chordata > Amphibia > Gymnophiona > Rhinatrematidae > Rhinatrema > Rhinatrema bivittatum. The sequence continues at coordinate 41,854,265 of NC_042621.1, forward strand.
TAACTCCTTCACTACCTCCTATTCAATGAGTTAGCAAGGAGTTCCCTTGTTGCTGAATCCGCTTCACCCTTATGGACTTCCTGTTCCAGTTAACATACTTCGGCGTGAGGATGGCGCCCAGAGAGGTAACGCTGTGAATTTGCTCCGGAGATTTCGATTTTTAATCTTTTTTCCTCGGTAAAGAAAATGCCTCCTAAACGAAAAGGAAAGCTAAGGACTTACCCCTCTACTCCTTCGCAGTCCACGGGACAAAAAAACCATCTCACAGTGTATCGAAGGAGCAGTGAAGAAGGAGCTGAGAGGTCCGGCTGTCGGGTCACAGAGAGGAGAATGTGACCCGACCTCGGAAGAGTTATCCCTCAGCCCGCTCGACATCCGTTTACCCCTGGCAGAGCGGGGAACACTGACGCAACATTCGGATCTAGGCCCCATCGGGGGAGTCACTAGAGTTGCGAATTGAGGGGGCTGCAGTGATGGGAACCCTCGCGCCTCCTGGAAAAACTGGAGAGACGACAACAGGAGATGGTCGGAGAAGGAGGGGGTAAGCTCAGAATCACTTAATTTAAGTGCTTCCACTCCAAAGCCAGAGGTGGTAACATTGGACTCGATATGGAGTCTAACTTCAGCTTTAGTAAAGTCAGTTTCAGATTGCTCTGTGAAGATAAATTCTGTATCTCAACAGTTGGAAGCATTAAATAAAAACTTTGAGGGTTATAGATTGGAGACTTCAGAGAAAATAACAACGCTAGAAAATGAAATGAAGAAAATAAAAGTTCAAGTGAATATAATTCAGGATTGTGGGGCAGCTAACAGAAAAATTGAGAATATTGAAAATTTTCTGAGACACTTAAATTTAAGGATAATAAACTTTCCAAGGGTGAACGGAGAAATACCAAAAATTACCTTAAATCGTTACCTGGTTGAAATATTGGAGATAGCTCCGGAGAAAATCCCCCCTTAAAAAAAAGTTTATTTCCTGCCGGTTCGGAAAGCACAGCCAACTCAACAAGTGCCACAGACTGTTTTGGAAAATCTAACAGAATTTCTGGAATCTGCTGGTTATGAGATAGCTGAAAGATCCACATTGTTAATATCTTTCTTTAATGAAATTGATCAAGGAGTAATCATGAAGGCATATTTTAAGAAGATTAAGGAAACTTTTATGGGATCCTGGATAAGAATTTTTCCAGATTTCACAAAAATAACTCAAACCAAACGGAAAAAGTTTCTTGCTCTGAAACCAGAAGTAACAGCCATGGGAGCTTAAGAACATAAGAACATAAGAAATTGCCATGCTGGGTCAGACCAAGGGTCCATCAAGCCCAGCATCCTGTTTCCAACAGAGGCCAAAACCAGGCCACAAGAACTTGGCAATTACCCAAACACTAAGAAGATCCCATGCTACTGATGTAATTAATAGCAGTGGCTATTCCCTAAGTAAAATTGATTAATAGCCATTAATGGACTTCTCCTCCAAGAACTTATCCAAACCTTTTTTGAACCCAGCTACACTAACTACACTAACCACATCCTCTGGCAACAAATTCCAGAGCTTTATTGTGCGTTGAGTGAAAAAGAATTTTCTCCGATTAGTCTTAAATGTGCTACTTGCTAACTTCATGGAATGCCCCCTAGTCCTTCTTTCGAAAGTGAAAAGAACCGAGTCACATCTACTCGTTCAAGACCTCTCATGATCTTAAAGACCTCTATCATATCCCCCCTCAGCCGTCTCTTCTCCAAGCTGAACAGCCCTAATCTCTTCAGCCTTTCCTCATAGGGAAGCTGTTCCATCCCCTTTATCATTTTGGTTGCCCTTCTCTGTACCTTCTCCATCGCAACTATATCTTTTTTGAGATGCGGCGACCAGAATTGTACACAGTATTCAAGGTGTGGTCTCACCATGGAGCGATATAGAGGCATTATGACATTTTCCATTCTATTAACCATTCCCTTCCTAATAATTCCTAACATTCTATTTGCTTTTTTCACTGCTGCAGCACACTGAGCTGACGATTTTAAAGTATTATCCACTATGATGCCTAGATCTTTTTCCTGGGTGGTAGCTCCTAATATGGAACCTAACATCGTGTAACTACAGCAACGGTTATTTTTCCCTATATGCAACACCTTGCACTTGTCCACATTAAATTTCATCTGCCATTTGGATGCCCAATCTTCAAGTCTTGCAAGGTCCTCCTGCAATGTATCACAGTCTGCTTGTGATTTAACTACTCTGAATAATTTTGTATCATCTGCAAATTTGATAACCTCACTCTTTTTTATTTTCCCAGGAACTTATATATATTTTCCAGATCATTTATATATATATTGAAAAGCACCGGTCCAAGTACAGATCCTTGAGGCACTCCACTGTTTACCCTTTTCCACTGAGAAAATTGACCATTTAATCCTACTCTCTGTTTCCTGTCTTTTAACCAGTTTGTAATCTTATATATTGCGGTTCCCGTGTAAATGTGTTGTGAAGTATGAAAACAATAGTTATATATTTTACCATCTTGAGCAATTGAAAAACTTTATTGAAGCTAGAAGAGTACTATCTTCTTAAGTAGAAGTTAAGGATGTCTTATAGTAATTAGCTGCTTGTCTCTGGATTGCCAAAGATTTTGGTTTGATTTGAAAATTTCCTTTTTATGAATCTCCTTTAATGTGCAGAGCACCCCCCCCCCCCTCCTCCCGCTAATGTTAGGGGTCTAATATGTTGTAAATTGTTGGGAAGTTAAAATTGCCTTGTTTATGATATTGGAATTAAATTTGATTTATATGTACTAACATGATACACAATATTTCCAACAAAATTTTGAACGCTTTGTAATTTCGATTAAACTCAATAAAGATTAAATATAAAAAAAAACAAAAAAAGAACCATACTTCGGCTTGAGATGCTCCTCGGGGGCCCTTCCTCGTCTCTGGCTATCCACTCCTCGGAGGGCCTTCTGTCGTGGACTGCTATCTGTTCCCGTTCCCTGGGACCTCTCCTGGAACTACCATTCTGTGAGTAACTTGATTCCACGGACCACTACTGTACCAACCTCATTGTGGGATCCTCTCCAGTGTGCCTTGGGCCGCTACCGTGTCTTCTCCATGTGAGGAACCACTCCGGTATACCCTGTGCTGCAGGCCATTACCGCATCATCACTACAGGACCCTCACCCGTGTTCCTGCCTCAGCAAGCTTGCTCCAAAGGAGAGCGCGGGAGCTCAGCAAGCATGCTGCCGAAGGAGAGCGCGGGAGCCTCAGCCAAGCATGCTGCCAAAGGAGAACATGGGAGCCTCAGCAAGCATTCTGCTGAAGGAGAGCGTGGGAGCTTCAGCAAGCTTGCTTCAAAGGAGAGCACAGGAGCCTCAGCCAAGCTTGCTGCCGAAGGAGAGCACAGGAGCCTCAGCCAAGCTTGCTGCCAAAGGAGAGCGTGGGAGCCTCAGGCAAGAATGCTCCCAAAGGACAGAAGAGATATCTGGAACCACCACTAGTAAGGTGAATGCTGTTGCAATGGGGAGGAAAGAGGGAGATTCTTGGTGGGGGTGTGGGAAAGAAAGGGATATGCTATGCAGGGGATGAGGGTGGAGATAGGAATGTTGCTGAGTGGGTGAGTGGGAGAATCTGCTTAACATTCTTTTAACCGATTTGATTTGTAACTTGTTATAAGAATTTGGGTATATAAAAGTGCTAAATAAATAAATAAATAAATACATTCTTTTATCACCCTGGCTTCTGTCCACCAAAATAATCTCAGCTATTTTCCCAGAAAAATGTCACCTTTTCCACTGATTCTCTCCCATTTTTGTTCTTGTCATAATAAACCCTGATAAGTTCCTGGGAAAATAAAAAAAAAATAAAAACCAAAAATGAAGGTCCTTATGTATTTGCCAGCAATGTACTGTGGAAAAAAAGATGAGATTATACTTCCAATAACTCAAAGCAACTGGCGCAACATCTCCGACTTTTGCATCAGGCACTCACATTCTTGCAGACAAGAGAAGGCCGTACAATTGCACCTGTGAAACAAAGCTCAGTCTTTAACGATCTCACACGTAAATGCACAAGATAAAAGCTAAGAACCACAGTTTTATGGGTAAAATTATGCTAGGCTACTTTGGTGAATTTATTTTACAAATGCTTGCTTTCTATTTATTACCTCTCAATTATCGTACGATAATCCACAGTAACAAGTGAAAGAACAAAACTGTCTTTGCAATGTCCTAATTCTTCTTCAGTTTAATCCACTTCCCTCCATACACATTTTGCTCAGAAACTCTCCCATTCAAAAATCAAATAATTTTTAAGCATAATGAAAATCCGCAAATACCTTCCAGCTACTGATGTTGGCAATAATAAAAGAATGATAATCTGGACCTCTCTTAATGTCAACGCTGGGATGCAAGAGCCAAAACTGAAATCAGAAATACAATCCTGATATTGCTCGAGTACTGAGAGCAGGGGGATTGGGATAAGGCTAAAGTTAATTGCATTTCCAGATGACAAACGTCTCACCTCTGAACTGAATGACTCTTTATAAAAGCTGTAAATCTCAGCTATGATTGCAAATAAAGGTCATGCCCTTTCCGGCTGCCACTTTCCAGATTTTATTATATCCCTCCCCGAACCCTTTTTCTCCCTAAAGTGTGCCCATTGTTCACGTTAGCACCCAGTAAGATGCGGCTTTGGCTCTTTCACTATTTTCCCTCCTTCTGACTACCTGAGTGAGCCGGGACCCCTTGCTGCTGAATGGCTGGTGGGAAAGGTTCGTCTGGAACGACAGCGGGGCTCATCTTACTGTCCAAATTTCCATAGCGGGCCTGTACCCCACAGGTCCAGACATCTGAACACAGGTTTCCTGCACCACGGTGCTGGTCAAGTCACCAGGCCAATCCCCAGGGCGACTTTAATTGATTTACACTTGTAGCCAGCGACACAGTGCGGGGGAAGTTAAAACCTCCAGCGCCCATTCTGCCCAGAAAGTTATCAGAGCACGTGGGATGGCAGGGAGTTACCCATCTACCCAGAAATCATCAGCGGGGGAGGGGCACCTGCCAGATCTTCCCCTCTCCCACTGGCTGCATTCAGCCCTAGTCAATTTTCCATTGGCTCAATTTAGAGGCCTAACCCCCCAAATTAAGATCCTAAATCAGTTTAGATTAGATTTTCTAATATAAGTGGAATATAAGGAATTTTAAATGTGTGTAATTTACTTGTGTAAAATTTACTTGTGTAAAATTTACTTGTGTAAAATTTCTGCTCTAATTTTAGCAGGTGTAGCTGTTTTTTGAAAGGTGTAATTGTATGTGAGGTTGTAGCAGGTGTAATTGAGTGTTGATGATTGGGCAGGTTGAGATTTGTGGATGTTTAGCAGTGCAGTTTGTATGTAGATAGTTTTAGGAGGCATAATTCTGTATGGGTAATTTTAGCAGGTGTAATTCTCTGCAGGCAGTTTATGCAAGTGTAATACTGCTAACAGTTTAGCAGGTGTGATTGGGTGTTTGCTTTAGCAGGTGTAACTGTATTTGGATAGATTAGCAGGTGTGATTGTGTGTGGATAGTTTTAGAAGGTGTAATTTTGTGTGTGTGTTTTAGCAGGTGTAACCGTATGTGTTAGCAGGTGTGATTGTGTGTGTATGGTTTCAGCTGGTGTAATTGTGTGGATAGTTTAGCAGTTGAAATTGTGTGTGTGCTTTAGCAGTTGAAATTGTGTGTGTGAATAGATTAGCAGGTGTAATTGTGTGTAGATAGTTTTAGCAGGTGTAATTGTGTGTGTGGATAGTTTTACCAGGTGAACTTGTATGAAGATAGTTTTAGTGAATGTCATTTGTGCAATTAATTTTAGCAGCTGTAGATGGTGGGTGTTTTAGCAGGAGTAATTGTCTGTGGGTAATATTAGCAGGTGTAATTGTATGCGGATAATTTAGCAGGTGTAATTGTGTATGGATAGTTTTAGCAGGTGTAATTGTGGATAATTTAGCAGGTATAATTGTGTGTGGATAATTTAGCAGGTGTAATTGTGTGAGTGCTTTACTAGGTATAATTGTGTGGATAGTTTTATCAGGTATAATTGTGTGTGGATAATTTAGCAGGTCTAATTGTGTGTGGATAGTTTTAGCAAGTGTAATTGTGTGTGTGCTTTAGCAGGTGTAATTGTGTGTGAATAGTTTAGCAGGTGCAATTGTGTGTGTGCTTTAGCAGGTGTAATTGTGTGTGGATAGTTTAGCAGGTGCAATTGTGTGTGTGCTTTAGCAGGTGTAATTGTGTGTGGATAGTTTTAGCAGGTGGATAATTTAGCTGGTGTAATTGTGTGTGGATAGGTTTAACAGGTGCAATTGTGTGGATACATTAGCAGGTGTAATTGTGTGTAGATAGTTTAGCAGATGTAATTTTGTGTGGATAGATTATCAGGTGTAATTGTGTGTAGATAGTTTAGTAGGTGTAATTATGTGTGGATAATTTAGCAGGTGTATATGTGTGTAGCTAGTTTAGCAGGTGTAATTGTGTGTGGATAGATTAGCAGGTGTAATTGTGTGTGGATAGTTTAGCAGGTGTAATTGTGTGTAGATAATTTAGCGGGTGTCATTGTGTGTGGATAGTTTAGCAGGTGTATATGTGTGTGGATAATTTAGCAGGTGTATATGTGTGTAGATAGTTTAGCAGATGTAATTGTGTGTGGATAGATTATCAGGTGTAATTGTGTGTAGATAGTTTAGCAGGGGTATATGTGTGTAGATAGTTTAGCAGATGTAATTTTGTGTGGATAGATTATCAGGTGTAATTGTGTGTGGATAGTTTAGCAGGTGTAATTGTGTGTAGATAATTTAGCGGGTGTCATTGTGTGTGGATAGTTTTAGCAGGTGTAATTCTGTGTTGGTAATTTAGCAGGTGTAATTGTTTGTGGATAGATTAGCAGGTGCAATTGTGTGTGGATAATTTAGCAGTTGAAATTGTATGTGTCGATAGATTAGCAGGTGTAATTGTGTTTGGATAGTTTTAGCAGGTATACTTATATGAAGGTAGTTTTAGCGAATGTAATTTGTGCAATTAATTTTAGCAGCTGTAGATGTGTGTGTGTTTTAGCAGGTGTAATTGTCTGTGGGTAATTTTAGCAGGTGTAATTGTGTGCGGATATGTCACGATTCTGCCTGCTACACAGCTAGCAGAGGGCATCAGACAGCCTTGCTCAGAGCTGTTCTTTCACTGATCATATGATGCAGCAGTTCCCGCCCTACTTAACCCAGCCTGTTCAATCCCTCCTTGCCTCTTCATCAAGTCACCTCAGCTCCTTGACCTAGCCATCCATGCTTCCTTGCCTTGCTTTCCTGCCTTATAGCCTTCCAAGCCCTTCTGCCTTGCCTTGTGGCCCATCTTGGCCTTTTGCCTTGCTCAATGGCCTCTTAGGCCTCCTATCCTGCCTTGCGCCCTTCAGGCCTTCTAGGTTCACTTAGCCAGCCTTGTACCTTGTTTGGGCTTTCTTGCTTACTGTTGCTTGTCTTGTCTTGTCCTTGTCCAATCCAATTTTTGTCTTGTCCTGTTCTCTCCTTGTCTATTCTATTGCTTGTTTATCTTCTCTAGTCCAGACCTTGCCCTGTCCTGCCCTGTTTAGGCCTTGCCCTGTCCTGCCCTGTTCAGTCCTTGTTCTGCCGTTCCTAGTTCAGTCCAGACTGGCTTGCCTCTGCTTCCAGACTGGTAACTAATCCCTGCATGTCTCCAGCCAAAACCTCCAAGCCTGTACTACATCCAGCTCCCAGCTTGTACCTGCATCACCATGATGTTCTTCAGAAGTCCTCCTCCCTCCAAGGGCTCAACCTATGGGGGAGGTCGCTTCTGTGGGGGGGATCGCAGATTCCAGCCTGCCTGACCATGACAGGATATTTTAGCAGGTGTAATCATTTATTTATTTATTTGTTTATTTATTTATTTATTTACACATTTTATATACTGTCATTCCATTTGTAGATGACAATGGTTTGCAAAGTGACATTCATAATTTTAACTCAACAAGCATTCGAAGATTGGTTACAGAGGAGGAGTTCTTCATAGTAAGGCATTGATATCTGTCAAACAAATTTTCTAGTATATATTAAAAAAAGAATTATACATAGGTAAGGATACGGTTGTTTGAACGAAGGGCTAGGTGTAACATCTTAGTCACTGAGTTAATATGAGACTCTTGCATTTTCTCATTGTTTCATGAATCGATTGGTATTTTTGTCCTTCTTGTTTTTGTGGTTCTCTATATTCTGATGTTTTTAACTTAAATTGTATGCGTTTTTGAATAGCCATGTTTTTAATTCACGCTTACATTTTTTTCTATCTGGTAGAATATGTAATGCCTCAGGCACAGAATTCCATAGCTTTGGACCTGCTATGAAAAACACTTGATCTGCGTCAGATGTGTGGGAATTGATAATAGTCCTTTATTTTGAGATCTCTGTGTTGACTGAGGATTGTAAGTTAGTAGCGTCACTCCTAATAAGCCGGAGTTATTGGCGTGAATGATGTTGAATATGATCATTAATACTTTATAGTAGATTCAGGATTGTACCGATAACCAGTGTAGTGATATCAGCAAGGATGAAATGTGATCATATTTCCTTGATCCTAATAATATTCTTGCTGCAGCATTTTGTAAGATTTGTGTTACGGTGCTGCTTGCGGAGCCCATCCCACGAGCAGCTTCTCACCTGCGCCAGCACCCGACCATTACCCGGCCCGATGCCGCTCCTTCTTCGCGGTCTGTGGCGCCTGGACCGCCGCTTCCGATGCTGCCTCTTCCAGCGGGGAGCCACCTTCCTGTTGCTCCCTGCAGCCTGGGATGCTGCCGACTCTGAGGCCTTGCTCTTCATGGTGGGAGTGCCGCCACCATAGACTCCGCCTCCCTAAGCAGCTAGGAAGCTGCCACCATCTTCGTCTTCTTCGCAGCCTTGGTGCCGCTGCCGACTGCACCTTCGTGGCAGGAATTCTATCGACGCCTTCTCCTGCCTGTCCCTGGGACAGCGGCAGGAAAAGCCTGCAGCCCCACTGGATGTTGTGGTTATGTGTGTTTTGGTTGATCCTTGGGTGCTGTGGAGATGACCACGCCCACAGAGAGGAGCCCCGTGAGGAACCACAGCACTGGGCTAGACTCGTACTACACAAAACACAAATTAGCTCTTTATTAGACAGCTTGAAGAGAGCCACCAGGTGGCAGTAGTGAAGCAGTCAGTAGTTGCAGTCTCAGGGACCTCGGCAGAGGGAGCCCTTCTCTCCTAGATGAAATCAGGAGGTTCCGCAGCAGGTCTCCCAGCGAGGAGATACTATAGATGAGATAGACTGAGAGAGTACTCACTAGGTGTTTGTTGTTGCTATGCGATTCCACCAGGTATGTTGTAGAAGGTACAGGCACCGAGGCAGGGAGAGCAGGCCCTCGAGGAGTGAGTACCTGTTCCCTGTAAGGCACCTGAAATAAAGCAGAGGGCCCACAAGGAGCGGGTACCCAGGTTAGCAGTTACCCCGAAGGGCAGAGAGAGAGCTTCCTGTGGCAGCACAGAAGCGGCAGAGTAGCGTAGACAAGAACGGATTTGAGTCCTTGCTAACTCAAAGAGCTAGCAAATTAGTGAAGCTAATATACCCGAATGGCGTGACGTCAGCATGAGGGAATGCCCTCGAGGTTCGCGCCAAGGGTGGTACAAAGACGTGGGTTGCATGCGCGCACGCGCGCACCCTAGTAGGTACCTAAGAGGAGCAATGGCGGGAGGCTGCACCATAGCCATTCCGGGGACGCCAGAGAGGTCGGCTTGTAGATGCGGCGGTAGCCATCTTTTCCAGGTAAGCGGGAGGAACCGTGAATAAGGTGAGGGAAACGGGGTGAAGCCGTCTAGGACAGATGGACGCAACACTGGATGACCTCATCACTCTGTGCTAGGTTTAGCCCTATAAAAGGGAATCCATGGTCATCTATGCTTCTCTCTCCGGTCAAGGTCCTCCGTGGTCTTCTCGTGTCTTGATGGCTCCTTGTGAGATGATCTAGATGTTCCTGGTCTCCTTCATCTGATGTCGCTGGTCTTGTTCCTCATCGGAGCTCCTTCGTCACCTGTTCCATGTCCTGGTGTTCCATGTTTCTGAAGTTCCTAATGTACCTGATGTTCCATGTTCCAACATTCCATGTTCCTGATGTTCTAGACCTGATCCTGATATTCCCATCTCCGGCTCTTCATCCTGCTTCCAGGTTTCCTACTTGTCCACCCATCCTGGTGTGCAACCTCGTGGTCCGTGACCAGCCCATGGGGGGCTGTGTAGGGCACTTTGTGGCACATGGCCTGTCTTCACGTCTGCAGCACAAGTCTCCAGAAGGCCCTTGTTTTTATCGCCGAGGTATGTTCCTGAATCCGAGTTCCGAGTCTTGAATCCTGAGTCTTGAATCCTGAGTCTTGAATCCTGTTCCCGGTCTTCAGAGTACTTTGTTCCTGCTTCTGTCCATGCCCTAGACTCAAGCCAGAACCTGCTCAGCTTCAGCGTGGGCTGTGACCAGCCATGGGCGGCTGTGTAGGGCTTGCCTCTGTACAGACCTCTCCTGAATCTTCAACATGTTTCCGGTTCCAGTTCTTCACTTTCTCGCCTGGAGTCTGCTTCACTTTCAGTGTGGTCCGCAACCAGCCATGGGCAGCTGTGTAAGGCGTGCTGTGGTGCAGTACTCACCCTGTACTAGTGCCTGAATTCTGAATCCTCGCCTGAGTCTTCCAAGTATCCTGAAACCTCGTCTGAGTCTTCCAAGTTCCTCAAATCCTCATCTGAGTCTTCCAAGTTTCCTGAGTTCCGTGTCTCGTCTTCTTCCTGCCCTCAGCCTCTATCTGGCCTCACGCACTAGTTGTTCCAAGCGGCGGGTCTGGAAGGGCTACCGAGTGGCCAGAGGGCTAATCTTGAGATCAGCATTGCGTTGCTGGTCACCGGTGCGTGCAGGTCCAGTGGAAGTCTGAGCCTGCCTAGTTCCAGTCCTGGATGTTCCTTGTCTTGATCCTGGTCCAGCCTTTTTCCTGCTCCAGCCTGTGCCTGAACACTCTCACCTCCCACGGTGTGTGTCTTGGGGCTCCTCCCTGAGCCGCACCATGGCCCAAGGTTTCACAATCCCTCTTGAGCAAGTGACCACACCTCCGCGCTCGTAACAAGTTGTAATGGTTTTAAGTGACTTTCTGGAAGACCTAGATGTAAAGAGTTACAGGAGTCAAGGTTCTAGAAGATTAGAGTTTGTAATACAGTACCAAGGTCTGTAAAAGTTAATAATGGTTTCAACTGATGTAGTATACGCAACTTGGCATTTTCTGTTTTAATTTTCTGATGTGCATTTTCATTGTGAGGTTCTCACTGAGCTGTACACCTAAATCCTGTATTTGAATTGAGGGATTACTTTAAAAATTACCCAGATCAAGGGCAGGTGGTTTAACTATCGATGCGTTTCTACTCAACCAAATGATTTCTGTAGGGATGTGCATTCATTTCATCTATTTCAGCAGTACACGTGTACCTCACAGACCTTATAATACACAAATAAAAAATGAATAGTATGTGCGTGACTCGTTATTAAAAATATATTCCATTTTTACCTGTGTACTAAAAAGTCTGCAAGGTACAAGCATACTGCCAAAACAGATGAAACGAATGCACAATCCCTGTATTTGTCTGTGGGTAGTTTTAGCAGGTGTACTTCTATGGCGCCAGCTCCACCTCGGGTTAAGGGTCCACCTCTGCAACAGATTGCCAAGGCTATGGACTCGACAGAGCCAGCCGCTCTCCAGGCCATCCGGGCCTGGCCCTGAAGATCCAGGAACAGCAGCATTGGCATTGGCCTCCTCCATTGAGCGCATAAACACCCGATTGGATTTACACCCGGCGGATTTGGCTGTGGGAACGCCTAGACCCTTGCTTTCGAATCTCCCACAGTTTGTCTCGGCCTTTAAACACTGTAAATAAATAAATAAATAAATAAATAAATAAATAAACAAACAGGTTTTTGAGGAACCAGGCAAGTTCCCCGCCATGGGCTCTGATCTCCTGCATTTGCATCAAGGGACTTGCCCCTTAACTGACTAAGCGATCGAATTTCGAACCCTAGCCACTGAATTAAATTGGCAGGGTGACAGCTTACATACCATTTTCCTGGAAGGGTTAGCCCCCAGGATTAACCCTTGCAGCATGAGAACTTTCCACCTGTCTTGAAGGGCTCATCGATCTCACGGGAAGATCGATCGAGGACTCTAAAAGCGGGCCCAGGAGAATCATGTAACCCAGAAGGGTCACTCCAGGGGACCACTCCTCTCTGGCTGTGATCCCCCCTTGCCTTTAGGGAACTCCTTAGAGAAACCAATGCAACTGGGCAGTATTCATCTCACGAATACTGATAAGTCTCGTCACCGCCAGTTAGGCCTCTGCCTCAGTTGTGGGAACTCAGGTCACCTGCTGCCTCAGTGCCCAGAAAGGAAGGAAATAACCCCACGCCGAGAGACATCAGAAGCATTAATCCTTGGTCTTGCTATGGCGTCACCCTTACTTCTATTGCCAGCCTCCTTGGAACAACCCCCCACCTGTTTTACCACCCAGGTCCCAGTGGATTCCAGCGCTGGGGGAAACTTTATCCAGCAGAATCTCGTGGACCAGTATCAAATCTCCTCATGTCTCTTGACACCACCGTTGGCTCTTTCCTCAGTTCATGGAGACTTCCTCCCCAGTTTGGTGACTCAGACTACACAACCCCTTATGCTGAGAATTGGGCCTGATCACTTAGAGCTCATCTCTTTCTATGTCCTTCCTAAGGCCGTGAACCCAGTTATCTTGGGCCTGCCGTGGTTGTGGAAGCATCAGCCGCAAATCGACTGGGCCACAGTCAATCAGATTCAGTGGAGGCTGCAGTGCTCAGAATCTTGTCTAGAACAGGTAGAGTCTCCTCAGTCGCTGATCACGGCTACCGCTCTCCCTAACCTTTTTCTCCCAAGAAAAAGGTCTCAGGAGACTCAGACTAACCCTTGTTCCCTCTGGAAAAACATCCTGTGGGCTGTCTTTACATGGCTGAAGGAAGAGCTAATGCAGAGAACGATTGAACACGAAGTCTTTGTAAATGAACACAATTGAGCCATGAAAGGATTTGTATCCCTTTTGACCTACAAGGAAGAGAAGATCCGGAGTCTGCATGCCCTTCTGCAACAAGAAAAAGGGAGAAGGCCTCCCTCTTCAGCTTTCTCTACCCGTCGGGACCACGGTCACGCCAAAATTGGCCTCACCTCATCTGGGGTCCTGGTTATGGCTCGGAGCAATTCTGAAATGTTTACCCCTCTGCGTTCAGTGGGACCTCAGGCTACGGAACTTGCCATTTTTAACCCGGATGATCATTTGAGCTTTGAAGAACTGAACAGTCGGTGCCCCGGCCACTCACACCCTCAGGAGGGGGACTTTGAGGAGGAGGTTCTGTTGTGTCGGCCAGCTGCGGAGCTCGCAACTGGCCTTCCTCATCTGCCACGCCACACTGCCGCAGCAGGGGTGGGCCCCAGTTCCCCAGGGATGGGGAAGGGTGCCCCTGGCGCAGCTGTCTTCTTCGCGGCCCTGCCGGCATGTTTGGGAGTATGGCGGAGACGCTGCCACCGACTGTTCCTCGTGTCTGCAATCCTTAGGCACACACGTGTGCCCCTTTACTTTATTTAAAGGGCTTGTGTCAGGCAAAGGCTGCCAGCCCTCAGAGATGACGTCATTGATCGGGGCCTACTTAAGGCAAGCTCTGACAGTCAGAGCTGGCCTTAGCAACAGTGCTCCACATTTGTCATGTGTTTGGTTGCTACTCCTTCATTCCTGCTCCTGTTCCTGTGCTCGTTCGTTCCAGTCCTGTGTTCCTGTTTCCAGTTCCTGAGTTCCTGTACCTGTTACCTGTTCCTGATTACCTTGGATGGATTCCTGGCTCTGACCCTCGCATCTCCTGACTGCGCTTTGGACAGATTCCTTGCTTTGACCCTTGCCTGCATCTGACCTCATCTCCAGCCGCCTGTCCTGACTTCAACTTGAACCTGACTTTGCCTTCAACCTCGCTCCATTGGACCCTGCCTGTCCGCTGCTTCCTGGCACCTTGCCTTGGACATTCTTTTCAGGGTTCAACTATGCGGAGGCCCGCCTAAGACCAGGTGACCCCTGTACCCAATGGCTCAACCTGCGAGGAATGAGGGCTGGTATTGGCAAAGCTCCAGTTGGCCTCCGCTTCCCGTTCAGCTCTGCCACCCACGGGGGCTTCCCCCACGGGTAGCGCCAACTCTACCTCGGGCTAAGGGTCCACCTCTGCAACAGCCTGGAGAAGAGTTGGCTGAGGGAAGATATGTTAGAGGTCTACAAAGCCATCAAAGGACTAAAAAGGGTAAATATGAAATGGTTATTTATTCTTTCACATAATACAAGGACTAGAGGGCACTCCATGAAGTTAGCAAGTAGCATATTTAAAACAAATTGGAGAAAATTCTATTTTACTCAATGCACAATTAAGCTCTAGAATACTTTGCCAGAGAATGTGATTAAGGCAGCTAGTGTAGCTGGGTTTTAAAAAGGGTTTGATAAGTTCCTGGAAGAGAATTCCATAAACATTTAATAGTGAATAGCCACTGATTGTTGCTGGCATTAGTAGTATGGGATTTATTTAATGTTTGGGTACTTGTGACATGGATTGGCCACTGTTGGAGACAGGATACTGGGCTTGATGGACCCTTAGTCTGACCCAGCAGGGCATATCTTATGTTCTTATGTAATTGTGTGTGGATGGTTTAGAACATAAGAACATAAGAAATTGCCATGCTGGGTCTGACCAAAGGTCCATCAAGCCCAGCATCCTGTTTCCAACAGAGGCCAAAACCAGGCCACAAGAACCTGGCAATTACCCAAACACTAAGAAGATCCCATGCTACTGATGCAATTAATAGCAGTGGCTATTCCCTAAGTAAACTTGATTAATATTAATATTAATATTAATATCAATCTGTTTAATCCAGCAAGGAACCATTTGCAAAGGGTATAACAGTTTTGGTAGGACTATCATTTTTACCAGCGCACATGTCCCATATAAGTATAACGGTAAGTCCTGCCACTCAGCGAGGAGTTTCTTCACATTTATTTATGGTATCTATCTATAACATTCAGTTTATAAATACATGGATATGTTCTAGCTAGTTGTATACCTAAGTATTAAACTTCTCAGTTTAACACGCAAAGGGGAAATTCCCATGTCATCTTACTGATAAGTTTCTGTTAAGAGGGAATGCAATAGATTTAGAGTAATTAATACTCAATCCAGAGAATTGACCAAAAGATGCTATTGTATCTACTATTATAGGGATTGCCTCTTATAAGAACATAAGAACATGCCATGCTGGGTCAGACCAAGGGTCCATCAAGCCCAGCATCCTGTTTCCAACAGTGGAAATCCAGGCCATAAGAACCTGGCAAGTACCCAAAAACTAAGTTTATTCCATGTTACTGTTGCTAGTAATAGCAGTGGCTATTTTCTAAGTCAACTTAATTAACAGCAGGTAATGAACTTCTCCTCCAGTAACTTATCCAATCCTTTTTTAAACACAGCTATACTAACTGCACTAACCACATCCTTTGGCAACAAATTCCAGAGTTTAATTGTGCGTTGAGTGAAAAAGAAATTTTTCCAATTAGTTTTAAATGAGCCACATGCTAATTTCATGGAGTGCCTCCTAGTCTTTCTATTATCTGAAAGAATAAATAACCGATTCACAATTACCCGTTCTAGACCTCTCATGATTTTAAACACCTCTATCATATCCCCCCTCAGCTGTCTCTTCTCCAAGCTGAAAAGTCCTAACCTCTTTAGTCTTTCCTCATAGGGGAGCTGTTCCATTCCCCTTATCATTTTGGTCGCCCTTCTCTGTACTTTCTCCATTGCAATAATATTTTTTTTGAGATTCGGTGACCAGAATTGTACTCAGTATTCAAGGTGCGGTCTCACCATGGAGCGATACAGAGGCATTATGACATTTTCCGTTTTATTCACCATTCCCTTTCTAATGATTCCCAACATTTTATTTGCTTTTTTGACTGCCGCAGCACACTGAACCGACAATTTCAATGTGTTATCCATTATACGCCTAGATCTCTTTCTTGGGTGGTAGCACCTAATATGGAAACTAACATTGTGTAACTATAGCATGGGTTATTTTTCCCTATATGCATCCCCTTGCACTTATCCACATTAAATTTCATCTGCCATTTCGATGTCCAATTTTCCAGCCTCACAAGGTCTTCCTGCAATTTATCACAATCTGCTGTGATTTAACTACTCTGAACAATTTTGTATCATCTGCAAATTTGATTACCTCACTTGCCGTATTTCTTTCCAGATCATTTATAAATATATTGAAAAGTAAGGGTCCCAATACAGATCCCTGAGGCACTCCACTCACACCCTTCCATTGAGAAAATTGTCCATTTAATCCTACTCTCTGTTTCCTGTCTTTTAGCCAGTTTGTAATCCACAAAAGGACATCACCACCTATCCCATGACTTTTTATTTTTCCTAGAAGCCTCTCATGAGGAACTTTGTCAAATGCCTTTTGAAAATCCAAGTACACTACATCTACAGGTTCACCTTTATCCACATGTTTATTAACTCCATCAAAAAAGTGAAGCAGATTTGTGAGGCAAGACTTGCCTTGGGTAAAGCCATGCTGACTTTGTTACATTAAACCATGTCTTTCTATATGTTCTGTGATTTTGATGTTTAGAACACTTTCCACTATTTTTCCTGGCACTGAAGTCAGGCTAACCGGTCTGTAGTTTCCCGGATCGCTCCTGGAGCCCTTTTTTATGGTTCAACGGTTTTTATTGCTGTTTTGAAGTGTAACAAAGCAACAGGGCTAGAAATATAACCAAACATTGTACATGAAATAGAATTGAGGTACACTTCCACTCAGTAACCCCCAGAGTCAATCTCAGTAACAAGTACAGCCATTATCACAGAAAAATACCCCCCCCCCTCAACTCCTTGGTCCAATCCGTCAATCGCTGTGTCGCAGATAACGCATGGTCCCACTCATTTCGTAGCAAGGTCGTTTAATATGTGACTGCGGATCCGGGGTGAAAGAGAACGAATATATAAGTCCCAAATAGTCAGAAAGCGGCGTTGGCGTTGGAAAGAGGTATGTGCCCAGTGTTTATCCATCAGTAACAGTTGATGTAAGTGGTTTCTCCACTGCCAATATGGAGGGGATTCAGAAGATTGCCAGTGTAACAAAATAATTTTCTTCCCCACCGCGAACGCCTTGCGTAAGAACAGCCGCGGTCCGTGACCACGAAGCAAGGTTTGTGGAATCTGTCCAAATAATATCAAAGTACTGGTAAAGGGAATCTTGACAGACAACAATCCCTTCAAATAACACACCAATCTAGTCCAAAACAGTCGCACCTTAGTACAAGCCCAAAACATATGGTGTAAAGAGCCCTCAGCCACCCCACATCTCTTACATTTCCCAGTAGCGCCTAATTGATAATGGACAGCATGTAGTGAGGAGATAAAAGCTCTCCACAGAAATTTGAACAGCATTTCTCGGTAATATGAATTGGAAGAAATGCTAGAGATTTGTCTGAAACAGCGCTGGAGACCCCGAGCCGTCACCACTTCCCCCCCCCCCCCCCCCCCCGCTCCATTCCAGCGAGCAGCCAAGGTCCCTGTGATGCCCTCCACGTCATCCCGCAAGAGTTTTTTATAATATTGAGCCATGGTGGGAGCCGACCGCGCCGTCAAGGCGAGAAAGGTTTCCACTTTGGTAAAAGACTGGACCTGCCGAATCGCCTGCGGCAGCGAACGTACATAGTGTTGTACTTGTAGGTAAGGAAATATATGTCTATAAGTTAGCCCATAGCCCTCAATGATCTCCTTGTAAGACATGAGCTCTCCCTCTGCATCCAACACATGGCCGAGGTACACTATGCCCTGGGAAGCCCAATCCTGAAAGCCAAAAGTAGAAGACCCGGGGGAAAAGTCGGGATTACCTCTGATTGGCATAAGATAAGCATTTTGGTAAGGAACACCCAAATGTTTAGCCATCACCCTCCACGTATGTCGAAGAGGGGATAGTAAAAGCTCAACCAACGGGGGATAAGCTACTTTAGAGGAATCCGCCTGCAGTACATAACTGAGTGCGATCGGCGCCACCAAGGCTCTATCTACCGACAGATTAGTATATGTTGGCGTTTCCAGGAGCCAATCCCGAACAAGTCGGAGGTTTCCAGCCACATTATAGAGGCGTAAATCGGGCACCCCAATCCCACCTCGTCCCCAGCGAGTCCGTAAAGAGTGAAGGGGAATACGTGCCCTCCGGCCCCGCCACAAAAACTTACGTAAAGCGCTCTCCAACTTTCTCTGATCGAAGGTCTTAAGAAAAATGGGTAAATTTTGAAAAATAAAAAGCCATTTAGGCAGGAGCAGCATTTTAAACAAATTCAGACGACCTAACAGAGAAAGAGGAAGAGGGCGCCAGGTGTCCAGTTTGTCCATAGTCAATGTTAATAAATGAGAGATGTTTTTAGAGTACAATAAGGACAGCTGGGTTGGGAGTATAACTCCCAAATACCGAATCTGGGAGGGCGCCCACAAAAGGGGAAAGGTTGACCCCCAATCAGATTGAAGTGAAGCCGGAAATGACATTGCCTCAGATTTCCCCAGGTTCAATTTAAGGCCCGCAAAGGAGCCAAATTCTGAAATCAACACTAACAAGGATGCTAAGGAGCGGACAGGATCCGTCAGAAAGACCAAAATATCATCAGCGAATGCTGCATATTTAAATGTTTCTGACTGAAATCGGATTCCCTTAATAGTCGGGGCCACCCGGATAGCTGCCAACAAAGGCTCAAGCTGGAGGACAAAAAGCAAAGGAGAGAGGGGGCATCCCTGTCTAGTGCCCCTGGAGATGCAAAAAGAATCCGAAAGGGAACCATTAACTGCAATGGAAGCCTTGGGATCCTGGTACAACAGATGTATCGCCTGCAGATAAAACCCAGTAATACCCACCATCTGGAGGACGTGAAAGAGATAAGACCACTCCACCTGGTCAAACGCTTTTTCCGCGTCTAAACTAACCACCAGATGAGGAATGCCCTCATGCTGACCCAAAGCCATAGCCGTGAGGACCTTTCGAATATTGGTGAGGGCATAGCGATGTCTAACAAACCCCACTTGACCCGGCCCCAACAACCCAGGGAGGAAAACAGCCAACCTGTCCGCCATGATTTTGGCCAGGAATTTTTGATCCACATTTAAGAGAGATATCGGCCGATAGGATTCAGGCCCTGGAGCCCTTTTTAAATATGGGGGTTACATTAGCTATCCTCCAGTCTTCAGGTACAATGGATGATTTTAATGACAGGTTACAAATTTTTACTAATAGGTCTGAAATTTCATTTTTTAGTTCCTTCAGAACTCTGGGGTGTATACCATCCGGTCCAGGTGATTTACTACTCTTAAGTTTGTCAATCAGGTCCACCACATCTTCTAGGTTCACTCTAATTTGGTTCAGTCCATCTGAATCATTACCCATGAAAACCTTCTCCAGTACGGGTACTTCCCCAACATCCTCTTCAGTAAACACCGAAGAAAATAAATCGTTTAATCTTTCCGCGATGGCCTTATCTTCTCTAAGTGCCCCTTTAACCCCTCGATCATATAACAGTCCAACTGACTCCCTCACAGGCTTTCTGCTTCGGATATATTTAAAAAAGATTTTACTGTGAGTTTTTGCCTCTACGGCCAACTTCTTTTCAAATTCTCTCTTAGCCTGTCTTATCAATGTCTTACATTTAACTTGCCAATGTTTATGCATTATCCTTTTTCTTCTGTTGGATCCTTCTTCCAATTTTTGAATGAAGATCTTTTGGCTAAAATAGCTTCTTTCACCTCCCCTTTTAACCATGCCGGTATTAGTTTTGCCTTCTTTCCAACTTTCTTAATGTGTGGAATACATCTGGACTGTGCTTCTAGGATGGTATTTTTTAACAATGACCATGCCTCTTGTACACTTTTTACCTTTGTAGCTGCTCCTTTCAGTTTTTTTCTAACAATTTTCCTCATTTTATCAAAATTTCCCTTTTGAAAGTTTAGCACAAGAGCCATGGATTTGCTTACTGTCCCCCTTCCAGTCATTAATTCAAATTTGATCATATTATGATCACTATTGCCAAGCAGCCCCACCACCGTTACCTCTCTCACTAAATCCTGTGCTCCACTGAGAATTAGATCTAAAATTGCTCCCTCTCTTGTCGGTTCCTGAACCAATTGCTCCATAAAAATGTCATTTATTCCATCCAGGGACTTTAGCTCTCTAGCATGTCCCGATGATACATTTACCCAGTCAATATTGGGGTAATTGAAATCTCCCATTATTACCGCACAACCAATTTGGTTAGCTTCTCTAATTTCTCTTAGCATTTCACTGTCAGTCTCACCATCTTGACCAAGTGGACGGTAGTATACTCCTATCACTATAGTCTTCCCCGACACACAAGGGATTTCTACCCATAAGGATTCAATTGTGCATTTAGTCTCATGCAGAATGTTTATCCTGTTGGACTCTATGCCATCCCGGACATAAAGTGCCACACCACCTTCTGGGTGCTTCTCTCTGTCATTGAGATATAATTTGTACCCCGGTATAGCACTGTCCCATTAGTTGTCCTCCTTCCACCGTGTCTTTGAGATGCCAATTAAGTCTATGTCATCATTCACTGCTATACATTCTAATTCTCCCATCTTACTTCTTAGACTTCTGGCATTAGCATACAAACATTTCAAAGTTTGTTTTTTGTTTGTATTTTCATCCTGCTTTTTAATTGATAGGGATAAGTTAGAATTTTTTAGCTCAGGTGAGATTTTAGTTACAGGCTCTTGGACTACTTTTCTTATTATTGGAACCTCACTGTCGGGATGCCCTTATTCTAATGCATCATTAGTATCCTTTGAAGATACCTCTCTCCGAACCATGCGCTGCTGAGCGACTGTCGGCTTTCCCCTTTGTTCTAGTTTAAAAGCTGCTCTATCTCCTTTTTAAAGGTTAACGCCAGCAGTCTGGTTCCACTCTGGTTAAGGTGGAGCCCATCCCTTCGGAAAAGACTCCTCCTTCCCCAAAAGGTTCCCCATTTCGTAACAAAACTGAATCCCTCTTCCTTGCACCATCGTTTCATCCACGCATTGAGACTCCGGAGCTCTGCCTGCCTCTGGGGACCTGTGTGTGGAACAGGGAGCATTTCAGAGAATGCTACCCTGGAGGTTCTGGATTTAAGCTTTCTACCTAAGAGCCTAAATTTGGCTTCCAGAACCTCCCTCCCACATTTTCCTATGTCGTTGGTGCCCCTATGTACCACGACAGCCGGCTCCTCCCCAGCACTGTCTAAAATCCTATCTAGGTGACGCGTGAGGTCCTCCACCTTCGCACCAGGTACGTATGTTACCAGGCGATCCTCATGCCCACCAGCCACCCAACTGT
This sequence comes from Rhinatrema bivittatum, assembly GCF_901001135.1. Taxonomy (NCBI): domain Eukaryota; kingdom Metazoa; phylum Chordata; class Amphibia; order Gymnophiona; family Rhinatrematidae; genus Rhinatrema; species Rhinatrema bivittatum. The sequence continues at coordinate 41,875,765 of NC_042621.1, forward strand.
CTACATTCCTAATAATCTAATCACCAACTATGACGGCCGACCTAACCCTTCCCTCCTGGGCAGTAGGCCTTGGGGAGATATCCTCGGTGCGAAAGGACAATGCATCACCTGGAGAGCAGGTCCTTGCTACAGGATCCTTTCCTGCTGCACCAGGTTGATGCTCTCCAATGATGAGACCTTCTTCCTCCAAGGCAGCACCAGGGCTGCCAGTCTGAATTTTGGACTTGGCTAATATGTCCCTGAAGGTCTCATCTATATACCTCTCTGTCTGCCTCAGCTCCTCCAGGTCTGCCACTCTAGCCTCCAGAGATCGGACTCGTTCTCAGAGAGCCAGGAGCTCTTTACAATGCATGCACATGTACAATTTCTCATCGGCGGGTAAAAAATCATACATGTGACACTCGATGCAAGACTGGAAAGCCCCTCTCTTGCTGCTGGACTGCTGCCTTCATCTCAAATTTGTTCAGTTCCTACTTAAGTTTTAGGTTGCTATGGGAGTAGGAATGTGTCTAATTAATGTCCTTTAAATATATTAGTGAATTCACTATGGGCCAGATTTTACGATTTACGCATGGGCATAGATTTGTGTGCACAACCCGGCGCACAGAAATCTACGCCCAATTTTATAACATGCGCGGGCAGCCACTCATGAATTAGTGTGAGCAGAGCAATATTTGGGAGGGAAAACATTGTTCAAAGAAACATCCTGGTATTACAGGTCCAGCAAGGAACAGGTGCACAGCCTGACGCGACGGACCAAGTGAAGATACCCAGCACCTGGAGGAGGCCCATCCCATGAGCAGATGCTGGGTCTGGGGGCTCCAGGACTTATACTACAGATTAGGAATCACCACCCAGGAGAAGGACCTTGGAGTCCTTATGAACCATACATGGAAATTCTTGGCTCCTTGTCCGGCAGTGGTCAAAAAGGCAAAGAGAATGTTAGGAATGATCTAAAATGGAGAATAAAAATGAAAATATCATATTGTCTCTGTATCAAGCCATGGGGTGACTGCACCTTGAGTACTATGTGCAGTTCTGGTCGCCCCATCTCAAGAAAGACATTGAAAAGGTACAGAGGAGGGCGATAGAAATGATAAAAGGGGAGGAAATATCTCCCCTATGATGAGAGGCTACGCAGGTTAGGGCTCTTCAGCTTGCAAAAGAGATGGCAGAGAGGGAATATGATGAAAGTTTAGAAAACCATGAGTGGGGTGGAATGGATAAATACAGGACAGTTATTTACCCTTTCAAATAATACTAAAACAAGGGGATGCTCCATGAAACTAGCAAGCAACAGATTTAAAACAAATCATAGCACTTTTTCACTCAGCACATGATCCAGCTGTGGAATCTGTTGCCAGAGGACATGGTGAAGGTGACTAGGTTTAGTTCCTGAAGGAAAGGTCCATTAACAATTATTAGCCAAGTAGATTTGAGAAAACCTTTTCTAACCCAGAGAATGAGTAACTAGAAACAAATCTACTTTTTGGAATTTACTGGGTATTTTTGACCTGGACTGGCCACTGTTGGAGGGAAGATGCTGAGCTCAATGGACCTTCCTGGCATTTCTGATGCTCTTATGACATTAACTTAAAACATTTCCAGAAATATTTCTAAGCTCGTTATGCAAAGGGGATGACACTAGAGAGACACACACACACAAATGGCTTAAATGCTGAGGCAGTGAGAAGTGGCAATGCTACATCCCAGAGCTGGTTAAAATTACTGACTTGGGTAGCTAATTGGCCATGTGCTCAAAAGCAGCCTTCTAATGAGAGCCATCATCATTAATATCATCATCAGGGAGCACAATTCCCACAGAAAGCCATGCTGACTCCACCTCTGGTGTGAGGGAAGATATTCGCTGCCTCATCATCTGTAAACATGAAATCGCTATTTAGCTGCATTCCTGATGTGGCCATCACCATCCATCCTTGCTGGAAATGAGGATAACCAAACCTTTGTGGAAAATGGAGAAAACAACCGGGAAAGAGTGGCAAATCCTAGCCTCTTCTGGGGGCTATTTAAATCAGGAACATACACCTCGGGGTGAACTAGGAGCCGTCAGCAGCTTAGAAAGAGCTATTAGCGAGAAAATGCAGAGCGCGTAGCAGTTTAGCATGGGTCGGAGTTTGCGAGGTACATTAATATGTGATTCAAGATCTTCCCGCACCTCAGAAAGATCTAAATCAGGTCTGCCTCCAGAATCCCAAACAAGCTTACTTGGGCCCTGTAAATCTCCTCCCTCTCCTCCCTCTCCTCCCTTAGCACCCCGCACTTTTCAGAAGGTTTTCTAATCACTGCCACTATGGAAGCCAAGCAGGCCTAGCTCCAGGCCAGAGAGGAAGAAAGGACTCCCCAACAGAAGCAGGCGCCCCCTCCCCCGGATATTCCAATCACTGCTAAGCAGCTCTGTGCCTGGACTCTGACCTGCACCGGAAACCTTGCTCGAGTTAAAATGCCCGGATCAAAGCTGCAGGTGCAGTGCACAGACCCATCTGTACCTCACTGAGCATTAGGAGGTCCTGAACCACTGAAAACTTGTAATTTTGTTTCTGCTCATGGGAAATAGATCCCTTAAATGAACTTCAGTAAAGATAAGATGTAACTACGTCTCTGCTCTGTCTGTTCTTACTATTACTACTTACGGTAACATTTCTACAGAGTTACACGCAGCACTGTGCAAACACACGAGAAAGACAGTCCCTGCTCAGTACAGCTTACACACTGACAAGAGACTTGGGACATTTCTTAAAGCAAGACAATGGTTAAAAAAGAAATGAAAGTTAGTTAATGAGGCTAAAGGCAGACAAATCAGGCCTAAGATTTAAAAGCAGCTTAAACACGGCAAGAGAGGGAGCATGAAGCACCAGTTCAGGAAGACTATTCCAAGCACACTGCGCAGCCAGGTAGAAAGTACAGAGTCAGGGATTGTGGGTAGAAGAGAAGGGCATAGAGCAGAGTGCACAAGGACGGGTTTAGAGAGAAGTAAGAGAGGAGAGGCAGCGAGGAGCTGCAGAGAGAAGGCACTTGTAGGCAAGTTATCCTACCTGTTCGATGTAACCGCATTCTTATATGCCTGTTAATTGTTATAATGTAAACTGAAATGATATGTAACTTTGCTACATGAATTTCGGTATATAAAAATGTTAAATAAATAAATAAATAAATAAGAGGAGGTTGAATTGTATGTGGTTACAGATAGGGAGCCAATGCAGTGAATTGAGAAGAGGAGTTATATGGATGTAATAAATTTGGCGATAGATAAATCATGGAGTTGAATTTAAGGTTAGATTGTAGTGCAGAGATGGCTCACCGGGAGACCTGTGAGGAGCAGGTTGCTATAGTCTAGGCCAGTGGTTCTCAACCTTTTTCCTATCAGGACACATCTGAGAGATGATGCTCACATGCGTGACACACTGAGCACATGACAATCATGGGACTTAATATAAACATATGCTCTGCATCCACAGGAGTCCCTCACTTCCTAACAATGGGTGCAGAACAGAACTAAGACATTTTCCTGTACAACTCACTATACAAAAAAATATTCTGATTCTGGTGTCATCTTAATAACAGGATCACAAACTCCCTCTATTACCAGGTGCATTGTAAAATACAAACAAACCCCACTCTGTACACGTCTATCAAACCTGCCATACCTCAGCAGCACTAAATCCAAGAAATGAAACAGCAATAGCCCTATCCATGAAAAGGCAGCAGTTCACCACCAGTGCAATATAATATTGAGAAAATACAATAAATAAGGCTGATACAAACCTCTAGTAAAGTACCTCATCTCAGTCACATGCACACAGAACACAGACAGACCTGCCTTCACCAAATATAGAATAAAAGACCACAAATTACAAATGTGAAAACAAAACGTGGAATGGAAACCCCAAGACCACCATCTACATGCAGTGCAAAACTGGAGACTAGAAACAAAAATATATTTCCTCCTACACTAAGCAAAGTTCAAAGAGAGAAGAAATGATATTCTCTAAACTGACATAGTATGACCCTTGTATCCAGTCACTCCCCTCCATGTCCCCATCACCCCTCACTTCTTCCAACTACTCAATCATCCCTTCACATGCTCATATCCCTGTCCAACATTCCCGATACCCCCCACCCCACATCCTCTTCCCCATGCTCCCTCTCTCACCTGTTCACCTCTTTCTGCCCTTCCCTCTCCCCTTTCCTACCCAAAATACCTCTGACCACCTCTTTCCTACCCCTTTCTGCTCAGCATCCCTCACTCCCCTTTCCCCTCTCCCCCAACCCATCCCCACACCTCCATCTCTCTATTTCCATCTCTCTTCCCTGCTCAGCAGCCCCCAACCCCCACCCTTCTCCACCTCTCCATACTCAGCAACCCGAACCTCCTTTCCCCCACCCCTGACTCCCTATCTCCCCATGATTCCTGCCCAGCAGACGAACTCTTGAACTCCTATATTCCCATGCCTTCCTGTCCCCTCCTCCTGGTTCCCAACTAGCAGAAAAGATTTGTCCAGTCCAGAGTCTCCCTCCCTCTTTATCAGCAGCAGATGAGGGCAAGAAGCACTGAGGAGAGGAAGATGAGGAGGCAGCAGCAGTAGTGGATCTACGGAGCACGCACCTTTCTCCCTTATGCTCCTGCTTTCACATCCAGGCTCCCTGGGGTGAAGAGAGCAACAGCAGCCTCACTGCCAGGCCAGGCAGGGGAGGATAAAGTTGGTGTCCTGCCGGGCCCATATGAACCGGAGTTGGTGGTATCTCGCTTTGATCTGGGTGAAAGAGGAGGGAACAACCATTCACTGGCCAGGAAGAGGAGAAGGAAGCAAGAGCAGCTTCCTTCATACCCAATAAAAGAGAAGTCAGTCAACTCCTGCCCAGACTCATGAGGAAAGATTAGTCTTCTGTTGGCTCTGCGACACACCTGCCAGAACTTTGCGACACCTGTTGAGAACCACTGTGCTAGAGGAAGAAGGGACAATAATGTGATTTCAAGATTTGAAAAATGAATATGCTCTGAGAGATTTAATTTATTTTTCTTATGTCCAGTTGAAGCATTATATAGTGTCAATACCATCAAAGGCCTTGAAATTATCTTCTTTAGAGTCATTGGAGGAAATCATCAAACATGAAGAGGTGAAGAAGCGCTCTCTATCATCTTTGCATAAAGATTTACGAACATTTGATCCAGAGATCTACCTGAAGATTCCTTTGGCTCGTTGGCTTTTTGGAAGTGGATTTAAGATACAGGTATAGACTTTTTAGACGTGTTTTAAACATCTCAAGCTTTCTTTCAATATGGACATAAGAGTATTACAATACAAATTTTTGAGAAAGGCTTACATTTCCCAAGTTCGTGCATTTAAAGCAGGCATATCTGATATGTAATTTGGAAGAAGGTAAGTTCTCATTGGAGCGGATTTTAAAAGGCCCGCGTGTGCCAGCGCGCCTATTTTGCATAGGCCGCCGGCGCACATAAAGCCCCGGGATGCGCGTAAGTCCCAGGGCTTTCGAAAAGGGGAGGGAGGGGGCATGTCCGGGGGCATTCCCGAAATGACGTGGTGTTTCGGGGGTGGGCCCGGGGGAGTGGCGCCGGCCCAGGGGCGTGGTCGAGGCCTCTGGACCAGCCCCCGGGACCGGAGGACGGAGCGGGGCTGCCGGCCGACGTGCGCAAAGTTACGCCTGCTGAAAGCAGGCGTAACTTTGCCGACAAAGGTAGGGGGGGGTTTAGATAGGGCCGGGGGGGTGGGTTAGGTAGGGGAAGGGAGGGGAAGGTGGGGGGAGGGCGAAGAAAAGTTCCCTCCGAGGCCGCTCCGAAATCGGAGCGGCCTCGGAGGGAACAGGCAGGCCGCGCTGGGCTCGGCGCGCGCAGGTTGCACAAATGTGCACCCCCTTGCGTGCGCCGACCCCGGATTTTATAAGATACGCGTGGCTACGTGCGTATCTTATAAAATCCAGCGTACTTTTTAAAGATCTACCCCATACTGTTTTTGGTCTTGCTCTCAAATTCAACCTTTCCGGACTAAGGTAGCAAATAATATTTCAGAAATCTTGGGCTACAATATAGTGAAAACACCTGAGGCAATGTTTTTTGAACAATTTCCCTTGCTGATTTTAAAGAACAATGGAGATGGTTTATTTACTAGAAAAGCTTCTATTTTGGAGGAATAGAGACACCCCTTTGTTTTGGCAATGGTGTAATTTGTTGCACAAACTGATGCAGCTGGAAAACATGGCTTCCAACATGACTTTTAAGCAATGACAGATCTTCATGACTACTTGGGAAAAGTATATACAGACACTATCTCCAAAAGTGAGGAGCATAGTCCTAAACAGTGGTTCTTAGCTGGTACTGGAGGAAGTCATGATCAGTGTTTAGCATTAAGATCTAATCTATCTTACAGAATGGGACTGTGATATGCCTACAGTGTGTTTACCTGTCACAGTGGTTCATAGATTTTAGTAAAGAAGGGAAGGTGGTAAGGGAAGGGGGAATGAGGGATAAAACTGGTTTTGTTGAACTACAGATACCTCTGAGGTGCATAAGAAGCCCTGTATTTTGAAGGTCTATATGTATCAACTTGTTTTTCAATAAACAGTTTAAACATACAAACTGGTTGACTGATAGGAGGCATCGTGTAATGGTAAATGGAACCTACTCTGAAGAGAGAACGGTGTTAAGTGAAGTGCCACAGGGATCTGTATCAGGGCTGGTTCTGTTCAATATCTTTGTGAGTGACATTGCAGAAGGGAAAGAAAGTAAAGTTTGTCTATTTGCAGATGACACTAAGATCTGAAACAGAGTGGACATGCTTGAAGTAGTAAAGAGAATGAAAAGTGATTTAAGAAAGCTTGAAGAGTGATCGAAGATTTGGCAGATGGGATTCAATGCCAAGAAGTGCAGAGTCATGCGTTTGTGGTGCGGTAATCCAAAAGAGCTTTGTGATGGCGGGTGAAAGACTGATGTGCACGGATCAAGAGAGGAATCTTGGGGTGATAGTGTCTGGTAATCTGAAGATGGTGAAGCAATGTGACAAGGCGATAGCTAAAGCCAGAAGAATACTGGGCTGCATAGAGAGAGGAATAACCAGTAAGAAAAAGGAGGTGATAATGCCCTTGTACAGGTCCTTGGTGAGGCCTCACCTGGAGTACTGTGTTCAATTCTGGAGCCTGTTTCTCAAAAAGGATAGAGACAGGATGGAGGTGACCCAGAGAAAGACAACCATAATGGTGTGGGGGTTTGTATCGGAAGACTTAGGATTTGAATATGTATACCCTGGAAGAGAGGAGGTGCAGGAGAGATATAATACAGACCTTCAGATACTTAAAAGGTTTTAATGATGCACAAACTTCAAACTCTTTTTCATTGGAAAGAAGACAATAGAACTAGGGGTTACGAAATGAAACTCTAAGGGGGATGACTCAGAACCAATGTCAGGAAATATTTCTTCATGGAGAGGGTGGTGGATGCCTGGTGGTGAAGACGAAAACAGTCAAAGAATTCAAAGAGGCATGGGATAAACATTATGCATCTCTAAAGGCTAGAGGATGAAAATGAAGAAAAGTGTGCAGGAGGTCACTCACTGGTGTGGCAGTTACTACCCTTAGCAGAAGGTATGGACATTACTACCCTTAACCAATAAGCCTTGATGTTTTTAATTCAACTGTAACATTGCTCCCCGCTTCGACAGCAGGGGGGGAAAGGGGAATTGAATTCAGAAACAACTGAGGGCCCCGATTTCTACGATCTAAGATACTGATATGCAGATATAAGGGAAAAAGCATAGGACTGTTTCTATGGCCTAGTCCTAAAGAAAATGAAGAAAGCGTGCAGGGGAGTAACTTGCTGATGTGGCGAATACTACACTTTGCAGAAGCATGGAAATTCCTATCCTCAACCAAGAAGCCTTGATGTTTTTAATGCAACTGCAACATTGCTCCCCACTGTGACGGCAGAGGGAAAAGGGGGAATTGGATTCAGACAACAACCAAAGGGTCCCCACTTATATGGTCTGGGGTACTGCAGGCATAAGGGAAAAAGCACAGGACTGCTTCTACAGCAAAGTCCATAAGCAATGCACATCAAGCAGTACTGTCTGAATTTTCAAGGAAGCTCATCGCCCAGTAAAAAATGTTGCTAGATGAAATTTTTATGTGTTATTATAACTGCACAGAGCAGCAGTTACTATCCTTAAGAGAAACATGGGTGTAGCCTGCACGGAGTGGCAGTTGCTGCCTAGGGAAGCTTGCTGGGCAGACTGGATAGACCATTCGGTCTTTTTCTGCCATCAGTACTATGTTATTATGTTACTATGTTTTTGACACTGTTTGTCATCAGATTTTATTGGACAGGATGCATTGCTGTGGGTTAGGTGAGAATGTATTGCGTTGGTTCATATCTTTTTTTACCTGAGTTCAACAGGTTAGACTGGATGATCGCTCTTTCTGTTGGAAGCTGATTTCGGTAGGTGTACCCCAGGGATCAGCTTTATCCTCGGTACTTTTCAAAGCCAGTCTGTGCTATTATTTCTTCTTTTGCAGTGCACCTATATGCTCATGATATTCAGCTGTACCTTTCTGTAAGTAGTAACCGCACTTCATTCTTGGACCCTGCAAGCAGTAAATGTTTGGCTGACCCAGATTAAGCTGGTTCTTGATGTTGCTCTTTGGCTTAAGCCATAGAGCCCCTCCTGAAATAATGCCTGCTTTGTCCCTCCAATCGTATTCCCCACGGAGGTTCAGGATCTTGGGGTACATTAAAGCACAAGTTTTAAAAACTGTTTCTATAAACTCAGGCTGGCTAGTGATTCCTTGATCTCTAATAATAACTTTCACACGGTGTTACAGGCTTTGTTTTATGCACCCTTGATGATTGTGTAGAGACTTCCTAGGTCTCCACTAGACGTCCCTAGCTCAGGCTTTGGGTAGGGAGTGAAGTTGGGAGCAAACCATTCTTAGATGGTAATGTTCATAACATTGACGCATGTGCGTCAGCGTGTCCCCAGGAACACGGCCATCTTATAACTTTCCCGCATATATGCTTGCACTTTCTAAAATAGCCTGGATACACACACACATGTGCGCCCAATTTTAAGTGGGCATGCGCCTAGGAGTGCAAATCGTGCTTTACCGCATAAGTCGTGGAATTTTAAAAGGGACGCGCACCCATGCCATTGCCAGTTTTACCAGTTCGTCCACAGGTTCACCAAGTTAAAAGCTAGGTCCTCCAAACCCCTCAGTTGAATAGCTTACACTCCTTCCAGTTACCTCAGACCCTTAAAACTCTTAGTTTTTTATTTTTTAACTTACACCTCCTCCCTAGCAGAAGTAAACTTACGTGGCAGGGGATCTGGGTGCGTGCCCAGGTGCATAAGTATTTACGTACATATCTCTTGGCCCTGCCCCCAAATGCCCATGCCCCGCCCAGACCATGGCCTCGTCCCTTTTTGAAAACTTTTGAGATGTGCCTGCAGAGGGAGATATGCGTGCATCTGGACGGTTTTTAAAATTTGGTGGGTGCACACAAGCCTGAATTGTACACGCATCCCCAATTGATGCGCACGCCGGGCTTTTAAAATTCACTTTTTAATCAGCCCGTCCCCTGAAGATGTTAAGGATGGTGTCTCCTACCTGCTAACTGGAGGGTGCTTAGCAGTGTGTGGCGCTTTTTGATTGAGTTTGGAGGAGGAGGAAAGTCAGACTCCCTGCCCCACAGCCTGATAACATAGGTAGTACCCTTGCCCAGTTCTCAACCAGCCTGGCAGGGTTCATCTCGGATTTGGAGCAGTTTTGTGACTTTTATATCAAAGGTTTTTTGTGGATTCCATGCCCTGGGGTTGAAAAGACTGGTGACAGTAAACTGGGAATTAGCCCCGGGAATGAGTGTGTCCCCTGCACCAATTCAGCACTAAACACAGAAGCAGGGGGCCACAACTGGTTATCTAGGATTTCCTACATATCAAATTTGAGCAATGCAGGTATTAGAGAGCACAGTCGCACAATTTTGTGCTATTGGGTTTTTGTACGTTATTGCAGGAACTTCAGTAACCCAAAGGACACAGTGTAAGAGTGTCACTATGATTTTTAAAGTCTTGAATTAAGATGGCCCCCGATGTCTTGCTAGAGTTTCTTGTTCCTGATCTAAATTTTAGACTCAGCTGATAAGCATCTTCTGGTGGTCCCCCTCTGTTACATTGGTGCATCTTCATAATGCTCGCAACCGTGCTTTTTCTATTGCCAGTCCCAGTTTTGGAACATACTCCCGTCAGAAATTCGTGACACTTGGACTTTTAAATCATTTCGAAAGAAAACAAACGCATTTTATTTTCGGCAGCTATTTTTAAATGCCTCATGGTTTGAGCTTTTTTATTGTATCTTCTGATTTTCTTTGGTATATGATTGTGTGCATTTTATGCATATGTTTTTGACTGTAGTGTGGTTGTGTTTTAGTTAGTAACAAGCTGGCTGGTATACACGGAACATTAACACTGGCTTTCTACATAAATTGAGCTCACTAAATGGATACAAAGGATAGAGAAACACGTAGCGGTTTGAGTTCCTTGTGAACCTGCTTCTTGGTTACTACATACAACCTAGAAAAATGGAAGACAGAAAGCACATGGGTGATCATGAGATGAAACGCTACCGCAGGCATGATCTGAAGCGCTTTTTATTTTGTGTTGGGTTGCTTACAGATGATACAAAACTTGATAAGAGAACAGAGGGTGGTGGTAAATGGAATTCACCCAGGGGAAAAAAAGGTGATTAGTGACGTTCGTCAGGGACTGATTCTGGGGCTGAGTCTGTTCAATATCTTTGTGAGTGATATTGCTGAGGGATTAGAAACAGAAAGATCTGTCACAGAGTGGACGCGCCTGAGGGCATGGACAGAATGAGACATGATCTTGGAAAGCCTGAGGAGTGGTAAGGGTTCGGCTCTTAACATCCAGTTCAAAAAAGTGCAGAGTCATGAATTTAAGGTGCAGAACTGCAAAGGGAGCAGTACCCGAAGGGAGGTGAGAAAGTGATGAGCCTGACCTTGGCGTGACAGTGTCTGATGCACTCAAGGCGCTGGCCAGAGCCATACATGGAACTTTTTATACACAAAAAGGGGGCATTCTGGCAGGCACTTTGGGGGCCTGTTTATGACTTATACATAAGGGGAGGTCATTTTCAAAGGAGCTACGCATGTAAATGTAATATGCTATCATAGCAATGTTCAAAAGCCCATTTACACGCTATAAGAAAGTGCACTTTAAGCATGTAGATCCTTTTGAAAATTACCCCCCATAGTGATCACGGTGGGAAACCACCATGTCCATGGGCAATTTTGTGCCCTGCTTTGAAACAGGTGAACTTACACAGTGCATCTTAGACACAAGGTGGCTGATATTCAGCCGCTGAGCAGCTACATCTGTTTGGCTAGCTTAACTGTGACATTTAGCGAAGTGGCTAGAGTTAACTGGTTAACCTAACCAACTAACTCCGCTCCTCCAGGGAACACCTATTGCACGTTCCCAGAACGCCCACAACTTAATCGGCTATATTCTAGCAGGATAACTCGTAGAACATAGCCGGCTTAGCCATTTAGATGGATAACTTTTCAGTTATCCGTCTAAACGGCTTTTGAATACCAGCCTCAAGACAACCCAAGTTTGAAGGTTCACTTGTGTTTGTGAACCTAAGGCACTTTTGTTTGTCCTTTAAAATAAGAGTGGAATGCAGCTCATACATGTAATATTGATAATGTGCTATGGGGCAAATGACAGCAAGAGAGTGGTTTTTCAAGTTGGAAACAGGATCAGGAACTGAGCCAGCTCAGAGCAGGATGGGCCAAAATGCCTGACCAGAGTCCCACTTCAGGCTTTACTGGCACTGATCCAGCCCCCTGCACCATGTCTTCCCCAGCTTTGAATACCTTTTTTTTTTTTACCAACGCCCTTTTTGCCCTCAAATGGAGGGATCGACCACCAAAATAATGGGAGATTAAAAAGGAAATGACATGAAAGAATTGTTAGTGTTAAATGTACGTTTCACTCACTCTCAGTCTAACCTGTTCCAGATGTTTCTTGCTCGCCATAGCAAACTTCCTAGGACTGAAACAGAAGCCTCAGCATTAAAAAGCAAAAGCCTTGAAAAAAAAAAAGGTGGATTTATGGTTCTGATATGAGGGCAAACTGAAGAAAAAGCAGCAGGAGCTGAATTTTTCCCGGAAAGCACAGGGTTAAGTAGAATCTGCACTTTCCTCTGCAAGAAGCTAATGAAGGTAATGAAATATGATGTGTAGGATGGCCCCTGACCACTGAGCGCACAATCTCCCCCTCCCACCCCCACCCTACGCCCCTGTGAGCAAAGCCAAAACAGATGTAGTCACTTCTGTGCAATTCAGGGCTGACATCCGTAATGCGGAGCAGGTCACCAGAACGTTAGCATTTAAAACAGACGGCTTGATTTGCGGATTTCTAAGAGATTTTTATATTTTTTTTTACCACTATAGGCACAAAATAGGAGACAGCCCTTTAACCAGTGGCTCACCCTGTGCTCGCTAACAAATGTGCCACACTTCACTTACAAGCAAGAGGCGCAAAGAGAGGGAACGAGCGTGCTGCATTATGAAGCCTAGGCAGTAAAGCTGATCATGCATTGAAAGTAGCATGTAAGGCATAAATGGCTTAGCAGGAAAGCTAAACCGGCCCCTCAACATGCAAAATGAATGCACACCCATATGCAAATTAAGAAAGCTTATATACAAAGGAGGCTTTAGTGGGCAAGCACCTGGTATGCTGTCTTTCATATGCTCCTGCACATGTGCCTGCTAAGGCCTAAAATATAACACCTGCCTCATACCAGATGTTAAATTTTTAGTGTGCACGAAATCCTCTATGCTAACCAGTCCGATGTTAAAGGGTCAGTGAACACAGAGGATTTCATGCCCCCGCCCCCAATGGGATCATTCCCTCCCCTCATGAAGACCCTAAAGGCACAAGTCCCTGACCCATATCCCACCCTCATACATCAAGGCACCCCCCCAACATCATCTCTCCAATGTGAAGACCTGAGCACCCCTGCTCAGGTCTTCCCTCACAATCCTCCCTCACAATCCTCAGGTTTCCCCTCACAATCCTCCCTCACAATCCTCAGGATTGAAACCCCCCCCCCCCCCCCCGAAGCCCTTACTGAGCTCCGCTCTTCACCAGAAGGAGGGGGGGGGGGACACGACAGAACAGCCCTTCCGCTGGCACCACTGCAGTCAGTGAATGGCACCGTTAGGCAGCGCTTTCATCAGTATCACATGCTTCAGCACACGGGCCCTACGTGTACATAGCTACAGTTCTTCCCATGGATCTTCTATTGGTTCTGGGCACTACTGGGAAGTTCTTCCTTCTCCTCTTGTGCCATAATAAAGCATCTATTCTTACACCCCAGTCTTGTCGTTCCTTTTACCTCTATTTGCCATTGCATGCCATGTCTGTGCTCTTTCACCTGTATAAATGGGCTTTTTGATTACGGCCCAGCCTGTGTGCGGGGTAAAAGTTGCCTGAGAATGTCAGCAGCATGGGTGCTTTCACCTGGCTAAGTCTGGATTGGGATTTTGCTTTGAAAAAGTACTTGAACCTCAAATTTGTATGGCTACTATCTGCATCATTTCGGGTTAATTATTCCAACAAACATTGTTGGTAAAAAAGAAAAAATAAAGAACTTACCTGCAGGATTTGCAGAAATGCGGACAGCTTCATTAATGCCTCCTAAGGGGTGAATTTTCAAAAAGTCACGCAAGTAAAAAACAGCATAGACACATGTAAATAGCCTCTACTTATGCACCTAAGTTGCTATTTTAAAAGGTGCTTACACACATAGATCTGCCAACTCAGTCACGTTGTTTTTTTTTTTAAATATCTTTTTATTAGTTTTAATAGCATATGGTGATACAACAGCTCATCTATACGGTAAACATATATTTCAGAACAAAACGTCATATAACAAAGTATAATAAACCATAGCCATATCAAAAATCCCACTTAGGTGATCCTACCCTCCCATTCATCACCCTTCCTCCCCCCTATTTCCTGCCCCCCCCCCCCCGAACCCCCGCCCACGTCCTTCCAGTTCCCTTAGTTGTATTTTAAGTTACTTTCAATATCTGGTAATACTGTCTAGTACTATATAAGAATATATAGTACAATATCATACTGGCATGCTATATGGGACGATATTGCCATGTGGCACATCCATATCTGTCTATTGGAAGATGGTAATGCCCCAACTCCTTTCACTTGTACCGTTAATGCAGTAAAGACTGAAATCTGTCCCTGATGTTGTCTGGTTGGTGGTTTATGAATGGATTCCAGATCTATTTTGTAAATTCCAGTCATTGTCCCATATCCTGTTTGGCCGTCATCATCTCAAAGGTAGCCATCTTGAGCATTTTGTTGGACCAGAAATGAAAGTCAGGTGCTTTCTCCGAAAGCCATTGGGAAAGTATTGTCTGTTTAGCCAGCAATGCAGATTTGTCCAGGAAAAGTTTGTGGGAGCTCTTAAGCATGGAAAGTCCCCCCACATACTGGCCAAACAACCATACCTTTGGGTCCGACGACATTGGGTGAGAATATAACACTGCGCATAATGATATTATTTTGGACCAAAACTGGTAAGTGAGAGGGCAGTACCAGAAACAATGGAGATAATCTCCATCTGAAAGATTGTACTTTATACAAGTTGCTGAGGAACATAATTTCATCTGATAGGCGATAGTAGGAGGGTAATAAAGTTACTAGACAAATTTAAATAGCAGCTCTCTTAAATTTGAGTTGACAGATATTCTGCATATGTTCCATATGTAATGTTTGGCCTCTACTTCAGAGTAGTATCTGAGGGTAAGGCGCCCATCGAGCTACCATCTCTGAGTACGTTCTATTGGGAGAACTCTCCCGTAATATTTTTGCCAGTTGAGAGCATGGTGTCCTGCCAATTCGTGTGACGGAGAACAAGTTCAGTAGAATCTTGATTTTAGCGCCAGGCATGGTATGAAGGCCCACCTTTGTAATATAATTCCTAAGTTGCAAGTAGGCGTAAAAATCTGAGCTAGACAATTTATACTTATCCTGCAACTCCTGAAATGTTAGCAAACCCTCTGATATGCTAGTGAGGACCTGGTTAATAGTGACCAGTCCTTTATATTCCCAATGACGGAAGACCACCGATTTTATTCCCGGGGCAAATTGCAGGTTCCCCTGAATAGGAATTAATGGTGTTTGAGGGGGATCTCAACCCAAAAGCTGTACATATGAAAGCCCAAGCTTTCCACCCCGAGTCCAGGACTAAATAGCCCCTGTAATTTGCCGGTACAAAGGAGGCTGGGATTTGAACCAGTGCGTCAAGCCTATATCCCTGAAACCATGTCTGTAGCTGTGAGTAGGGTGAGCAGAAATTTGTGCCTGCAAACCAGTCTTTTAAATGCCTCATCATACATACAACATTGTATTTCCTAAGATCCAGACAGGCCAAACCCCCCTCATGAGATGATGAACATAACCAGTGTAATGCTAGTCTAGATCTCCTCCCATTCCATAGAAAATGCCGTAAAAGTTTATTTATTTATGATCTGAATGTCTTTTTTTTGTAACCAAATTGGGAGCATTTGGAGAGTATAAAGCCATCTGGGAAGTTCACACATTTTGAAAAGATGAATTTTACCTGTGAGAGATAGAGGCAAGGACGCCCATTGATTTAGTCTAGAGGTAAGTTTCTTCAGCATAGGGGTTATATTACTTTGGTAAATGTTTTTGATATCAGGTATTTTAAGTGTGTCGTTGCCCATTTAAGTGGGAAATTTGGGCCCCAAGTCTGCTGTAGGTCACTATACACTCCCATGGCCTCAGATTTGTCTCTGTTTATCTTGAGCCCTGAAAAGATTCCAAATTCTGCCTGATGCTCCAATACTTTTGGCAAAGATTGTTGGGGATTGGTGAGAAAAATGAGTACGTCATCTGCAAAGGCTGCTACTCGGAAGGAAGTGTGCCCCACTTCTAAGCCACTGATCTCTTTATCTGCGGCTATTTTCCTTAGCAAGGGATCTATGGAAAGTATATAAAGAAGTGGAAACAGGGGGCAACCCTGTCTCACACCCCCCCCCCCCTCCCCGGATGAAAAGCTTCAGTAATTGTGCCATTGACCAGTAAGTGGGATGTGGGATTCGTAGAAAGAAGGGATATATACTGAACTATGTCTCCAGAAAAGCTGTAGCGGTCTAGAACAGAAAAAAGATAGGACCAGGAAACCCGGTCGAATGCTTTTTTTGAGTCAAAGCTAACCACTAAAGATGGCAGCTTATGCTGTTTACAGTAAGCCATGGCTGGTATCAGTTTGACAATGTGTAGGCTGGTGGCTCTGCCTTTTACGAATCCCACCTGGTGGGTGGATATTAGAAGGGGGAGTGTTTGACTTATCTGGGTTGCCAGGACATTGGCTAGTAGTCTCAAATCACAGTTTAGTAAAGATATATACTTTGGGGCGGTAAGAGGCCAGGTAAGAGGCCAGGTTTAGGAGGTACTGTGATGTATGCTTTATTGAAGTCCTGGAAATAATGCTCCTGGACAAGGCCTGCTTGGAAAAATTTGCATAGGGGTTCAACGATTTGGGTTCCTAAAATTTTGTAGTAGTTGTATGAAAACCCATCTGGGCTTTTGCCCACTTTACTTGTCTTAATACCATGAAAGATTTCCGCTGTTGTGATTAGCTTTTTCAGGAATGTCAATTGTTGAGATGTTAGGCGTGGTAGCTGAAGATTTTGAAAAAATTTGTCCTCTGCTGTTTTCCCCACTACTCTATCCTCTGTGCATAATCGGGCATAAAAAGCGCGGAGCGTCTCCCCTATTTCTGCGCCCCAGGTGGCCCAGGATCCCATGGGAGTATGTAATTTGGTAATATAGGTCTTACTTCTACGTGCTCTGACCAAATTTGCCAGCAATTTACCCGTTTTATTGCCATATTGGTAAAATCTGTGTTCCGCAAATTGGAATTTCTTTACTGCTCTTTGCTGTAGGTATGCTTGCAAAGAGCTTAGAACGGTCTGATATTGAGCCTTACAGAAGGATTTTGAATCAAACGTTGTTTTGCAGATGTTAACTCCCCTTCCAATATTAAAATTTTAGCATTCAGTTTCTTATTCCTTTGCCTCAAGTATGAAATAATTTCCCCTCGCAGAACAGCTTTGCTGGTGTCCCAAAAAGGCCTAGGGGTATCTTTGTGCCGTGCTTTACTATCACTAAACTCACGCTATTTGGAGTGTAGGAATTGTTGAAATTCAGTATCATGTCTCAGGTATGATAGAAAGTGCCACCAGTGCATATGTTGCTCTTTATCCCCTATATCAGGGGTCAGGAACCTTTTTGGCTGAGAGAGCCATAAACGCCACATATTTTAAAATGTAATTCCATGAGAGCCATACAATATGTTTAAAACTAAATACAAGTAAATGTGTGCATTTTATGTAAGATCACACTTTTAATGTACAATAAGTCTCTGAAAATATTACACCAGGCCTTAAGACACCAATACATACATCTTCTATTAGGAAAACGGACCAAGTCAGGCTGCTATAGAGTCCTACACAGAAACAACACGCCAGCAGAAAACCTCACCTGAATCACGTGCTGTCCCTCACCTAACATAGAATAAAGAGACCAAAACACATAACAAGAAGCATGCAGAAAAAACTGAATTGGAAACTGCAACAAGCCAGAGTCTCTGTATGCAGTGTAACAAAGGAAAAAAGAAACATCATCCATCCTTATAAAACAAATCAAGAAATATAAAATCATCAGCATTAAAACTGTACTAACAAAAAGAACATATTTCGAAACAGCTGATGAGTGGAATATCCAATAATTAAAAACTCATAAAACATTTCCAGATACCAACAAAATATTTCAAAATAGCAGACACAAAGATCCAGTAATGAAAAATAATAAGGATACAAAAATTTTTTTGCTCTGCATACCTGGGAACGTTTGATATCCAGATGTCCTGAGATTGTTCTGAATTAGGAGGAGGCGGGGTGGTTTGCTTGGAACTTTCTCCTCTCTCTCAGTCACATACCAGCGCTCTCTCTCACACTGGCTCTCAATGACACACCTATACACACATGCTCTCAGTACTCACATATACCCATGCTTTTTCTCTCTCACTTATATAGGCTCTTAATTACACATTTACACACATGCTGTCTATCTTTTCACGCTTACACACACACACAGGCTTTCAATCACTCACATTTCTCTCACACACAGACTCTCATTCACATGCTTACAAACATGTCCTCTCTTTCTCTCATTTACACACAGGCTCTCAATCACATACTCACATGCTCCCTCACCTAAATCAGCTCTCAATCACACACAGACACACACGGTCTCTCTCTCTCATTGAAACACAGGCTCTCAATCACATACTCCATCACCTAAACCAGCTGTCAATCAGACACAGACACACATGATCTCTCTCTTACTTATACACACAGGCTCTTAATCATACATACACATGATTTCTCTCACACACAAAGGATCTCAATCATACACACATACTCTTTCACACAAACAGGTTTTCAATCACAAACTTACACATACAGGTTCCCAATGGTAAACTTACATTCATGCTCTCTCTCACAGGCAGGCTCTCAATCACAGACATACTCTCTTTCACATATACAGGCTCTCAATCATTCACATACATGCAATCTCTCACTCACACACACAGGATCTCAAACACACATGCTTGCTCGCTCATTCACTATCACTCTCCCCCACCCCCACCCCGGGAACTCGCGGCAGCAGCAGCAGCCTCTTCCCAACGCTAACCTCCTTCATTTTCAGCCCTCGCGGAGGCGAAGGCGGAGTCCCATCGGTCGCGGTTGAAACTCTTCATTTTCCTCCGAGCCGCGCTGCAGTCTTCTTCCCGTCGGACATTAGCGTGGCCTCTTCTTCCCGCGCAGGCACCCGATGCTCACCACTTCCTCTACCGGGCCGCGGGAAGAAGAGAGCACGCCGGTGCGCTCTCTTCTTCCCGCGGCCTGGAAGAGGAAGTGGTGAGCATCGGGTGCCTGCGCGGGAAGACTCCCGCGCAGGCACCCGATGACTCCAGCGCTGGCACCCGGCTGACACCCGATGACTCCCGCGCAGGCACCCGGCTGACTCCAGTTCCCCGCTGACCCAGCTGCTCCCCGGTCCTCCGCCGCCCGGGCTTAAAATGCTGTCAGCCCGGGCGGAACGCGGCAGGACAGCTGGAGTCAGCAGCACCGGCGTGCTCTCTTCTCCTCCCTCCCCCCCCCCCCCCCCGCGGCCCGGAAGAGGAAGTGGAGAGCATCGGGTGCCTGCGCGGGAAGAAGAGACCACGGTCTCTTCTTCCCGCGCAGGCACCCGATGCTCTCCACTTCCTCTTCCGGGCCGCGGGGGGGGGGGGGGGGGGAGGGAGGAGAAGAGAGCACGCCGGTGCTGCTGACTCCAGCTGTCCTGCCGCGTTCCGCCCGGGCTGACAGCATTTTAAGCCCGGGCGGCGGAGGACCGGGGAGCAGCTGGGTCAGCGGGGAACCGCGAAGTGTGGCGACACTTGTCCGCGAGCCAGATGCAGCCCTCAAAAGAGCCATATCTGGCTTGCGAGCCATGGGTTCCCGACCCCTGCCCTATATTCATGTCTGCCCATACCAAGGCATGGTCTGAGACACTGGCCTGACCTATACAAACATCTGTAATGAAAGGGAACATATCCTGGGCCCCTAAAATATAGTCGATATGGGATAAAGTGTTATGTGCCCTAGAGAGGTGAGTATAGTCTCTTTTTCCTCTCAGTCACGTATTTTAACACCTGCTGTTTCTCTGGCGAAAGTGAACATAAACATGTTTGTTGTGTACTATTGTCCAGATGGGAGGTCTGGGTGAACTGGGGGGGAGATCAGGCTGAAGAATCAGGAGGGATTCGATGATCTGCAGAAGTACTGGGGGAACTGTTGGACTAACTGGTAAAACTGGTAATTGCCTTGCCACACGCATGTTTTAAAATACACGCGGAAATCCCAATATACGAAAGCAAGTCCTACTTTATTTTCACGCATAAAATATGCACAGGTTATAAAATACTATGGTAAAATTACACGCGGCCATATACAGGCGTATATGCCACGGTGCGTAGTTGTTTGAAAGTTTCCTCTCAATGTGGATTTCAGATACATGAACAAAGAACAGATGGTTTCTGCCAGGAAGTTAGCAAGTAACACATTTAAGACTAATCGGAGAAAATTCTTTTTCACTCAACGCACAATAAAGCTCTGGAATTTGTTGCCAGAGAAGGTAGTTAGTGCAGTTAGTGTAGCTGGGTTCAAAAAAGGTTTGGATAAGTTCTTGGAGGAGAAGTCCATTAATGGCTATTAATCAATTATACTTAGGGAATAGCCACTGCTATTAATTGCATCAGTAGCATGGGTTCTTCTTAGTGTTTGGGTAATTGCCAGGTTCTTGTGGCCTGGTTTTTGGCCTCTGTTGGAAACAGGATGCTGGGCTTGATGGACCCTTGGTCTGTCCCAGCATGGCAATTTCTTATGTTCTTATGTTCTTATGAAGCAGTATGGCAGCTACTTGGAAGTAGAGACAATGCAGGGAAGTCAATCAAATCCCAAGCAAAACTAATTGCTTATTACCACATTTATCATTTATGCATTTCACCAGCAAGCACAGCATGTTTATAATAGACATTTCTCTAACCCAGGTCTGTATATTCTATATTTGCATTTTAACAAAGCAGATAAATTCAGAATTGATATAAAAAAATTAACTGCAGAAACAGTGCAGAGATACTACAGTGTCTCAGACATTTTTGAAAGCTACCAGTTTAACCAATCCAAGTAAAACTTCAATCACTCTAGGCTTAGTACAGACTCTTGTTTTGTTGGATGAGACTTTTAGCAAACTTGGGTTCTAAAGAAAAGCCTTGAAACCTGATCGCTTGCCCACATGGCATCTATTATTCACAGCAGAGAAACTGCCTTGCGTCTTTTGAAAGGGAATACTCTACCTTTAACCTTGACTCTGAACACATTCTTAATTTGAGATGCAAGCAGAGGTTAAAAAATGTCTGACCCTCGAGTGGTAGTTGGGGGAGGGCGAGACTGGATTTATTTATGAGGTGGTTGGAAGTTTTTGGCATAATTTGCCAGACTCATTATTCATGTATCACATGACACAACATTGGACCTTTTAATGCAGTAACATCACATAAAGAAATGTGATTTCTACTCTGGCAGCAGATGTGTCTGCAGCTTTCCAAAAAAAAAAAAAAATTGTAATATTTTCAGGTTAAAGGCCACATGGAAATGAAAGAGCAGACATATTCCATCAAGCATCCAAATAACCATGAAAACCCTGAGGTTTTCTGTATGCGAAGCTGGTACGGACAGTCTACTCTAGGAAGCGGGGTTCTGGCAGCAGGTGAAGACAGATTAAGCTGGCGATACTTTTCGATTGGCAAGTTGGAGTATAGTAAGGTGCCTGTATCACTCCCATTCCAAGCCCTCCGCAGTGTGGGATTCTCCGAAGCCTTTAGATCCCGTTTCCCTGTGTTTCCTCTTCTGAAGTAAAGTGAATCCAGGAGTGGAACAAGCAACTTTTGCTTCTGTCTCTTCTTGGCATATACGAGAGGTAATAAGAATTCTGAAGCCACATGTAGAATAAGATGGAAAACAATGACCCTTCAGTCAGCAGATCTGCACTCTCCACTGTAATACCAGCAGCTTTGCTCTACCTCAGCTTCCCCACGGTTAAGGATTCTCTGTGCTTCTCACATGCTTTCTTGACCTCCAACACCATTTTTACCATTATTATTCTAGTCACCTGTAGCCCCTCTCCCATGTCCTCACTGCAAAATGGGGGGGGGGCCTTTGCTGGGGGGGGGTGCAGATCTGTTCCTGAGCGGGCTTTGGGGAGGGAGAATAAATCTCAGGCTCCTTAGGATTTTCCCTTGAACTTGAACAAAGCATTCTTTACTCTTAAGGGGGTGTTCCAAAAATAAACTTTACGTAACATTCAGCGTCTTCGGTAGTGACAATCTGATAGTGAGTGCATATCCATGGGGACAAACCCAGTTCCTCATTTACAATCACAAGCCATACACTCTTCCAGGATTGCTTGACTGTCCGCTGGCAGATCTTCTGATGGACAGGCTCTAAGGATCCCTCTGTGCTCTAGGACACCCATTGATACCTGATTTCCCAATCTTCTGCTCTGCTACACCCCAGGGCAGTAGGATATTCCTGACTCACTGAGTAGCAGATGGGTGCACGCTCCTCTCTCCTGGATGTAACACTAGATAAGATTGGCACCGAGCACAATAACTGGAGCAGTTGTAGGAATCTCTTCTTCACCAGACTTCAGCGATCAGGTGTGTGGTTTCTAGATCCCTCTGAAGCAAACCACTTCCAGTGTTACAAATCCATTCTATCTGGGCTAGTAAAACCCTGCAGCTTAACTCCCCAAACACGGATCACGGTTAGATGTGAAAGCCTGTGTACAATAACCAATCCTCAAATAATATTCAGAAAGCATTCAAAAACAATAAAACTGCTCGTACCTAGAGAGTTTTATAAACTGAGCAGCTCTGGGGCTCCCACCTCCAGCACCAGTATGCTATATACATTATCCACATGAGTCCAGAGGTTCAAGGCATCATTTCCATATTTTTGTTATACAAAATATAGCATGATTTATTATTGACAATAATGGTTTTCATTGGAATCTTTTGATATTTTATGGTTTAATATATTAAAGTATTTTAGATCATGTACTGTATAGTTATAGGTTTAACCAATTACATGATTTGCTAAGTACAATGCATCATTTTTTCATTTAATTTTGATTGCTTTCCTGTTATTTTTTCCACCACTTCCTCTTTCCTTTCTAGATAAGAACAAACCTATCTAAATTGTGGCAAAGTAAGATGAGTGTGGCTCACAGAGTGGAGAGAGCAAGGAAGGATGTAGCATGAAAAAAGAAATGAGAGAGGAGGATATAAAAAGCCATAAATATAGGAGAATTTTAGACTGGCAACAGTATAAGGTTGACAACTTTTGCATGTCTGGATGAGATCTATAGCCTGACTCTTCTTATGATAGATTATGTTGTATTGTTGTATATCTAGATAGGAGTACATACTGTCTGAGGAGGGGTGGCATGAGAATGAAACTTGTGAGCTTCTGATTGAGATCTATGACCTGATTCTTCCTATGATAGATTATATAGTAGCCTTCTATGTTGGATAGGAGTACATGCTGCATTAGGAGGGGTAGAGTGGAGAATGAAGATTGTGAGTTATACAATTATGGGAATGATTATTTTTTATTAAACTGACCATTTTAGATATCTTTACTTACTTCTGAGAAAGAAAGCACAAGGTAAAGTATCCTATAGTGGGATTGGGAAACTGTGATTGCAAATGGAAGGAAAGGGTTGCTAGATGTTAACTAGAAAAGGAATCGTGCATGTGCAGCCACTCATGAAGTTGAAGCACAATGGAAGAAGATGACAAAAGCTATCTTGGATAAGAAGTGAGGTCCTATTTGCTGTCACGCTGTTTAGCTGGCAGCTGGGATATATCCATCTTCTGTTAGTAACTTTTGGCGGCTTTGCAGTCACATTCTGAATTGCTCTGCAAATTTATGGACTCCCAGAGAGGATGGTAGGGACAAAAATATTAACAGAATTTTAAAAAGCATGGGATAGATAAAGAGGATGGTAAAAAAGCCCAGGGGTAACCTACACAAAGCAGAAGTTACTGCTCTAAAGAGCAGTGGTACAATGGCTTCAGGCTTCCAAGAAGGCTGGAGTAGACAACATAGAGAAACCATGGTCAATTATGAAAGGCGGCTGGATTCAGTTCTGCTCTTCTAAGACTCAAAGCTGAAGACAAGAAGGTCTGAAATGACCTCCAGCAGAGGTACTAGAGGAGAGCAGTTTCAGTGTAGTTTGGACATGCTTGGTTAGGATATGGAGGGCGATAGTGGGAGAAGGGTTGAGAGGTCAGGCAAGATTGGGGAGGGGTTGGGTTGTATTAGTGAAATTTGTGTGTTCATCTACCAAAAGTGAGCAGACTAGATGAGTCACTTTTGTCTTTCTTTGCCATCATCCACTGTAATACTCGATCCCTGACAGAGTGGTCAGGAATAACTGAGCAGATTGGGTGGAACAGTTGGTCTTTTTCTGTCATCATCTACTATGTCACTATGAGTTTGAGGCAATAACTGCTTTTTTCCTTATGCCCTGTAAAGGAGTATGCTTAGTAATTTGTCTAGTTTAAATGAGTTCTGGTACTCAGAACTACTGCTTTCCATTGATGTGGCCAACACTTCAGTATAAAAAGTGAAGTGGGACTTCCTGGCCTTCCTTTGTGCTGAGCAAGCTCAGTGGAGTCCCTCTAGCACTATTCCTGTTGTTGCTGATATAAGGCAGGACACATATTGGGGAAAAAGATAATACAGCTTATGGGTAAGGAGACTGGAACATCCACTATTCACAGCTGATGAAAAGCCAATTTTGAAAAACCACAGAGCCTCTGAGCCATCTTTTTTAACATTAGAAAATAAAATAATGTCATCCTAAGTCAGTGAATATCTTGCTGCAGGAAACTTTTTTGTCCCATTTCTGGGTGCCTCAAGCCCAAACCAATCTTTTTTTTTTTTTTTTTTTTTTTAAAGTAGGGGAACATCTTCAGAACTTCCTGTTAAAGGTTTTGATTTCACGGCTTAACCAAGTACTTGCAATCAGCTTCAGCTTTGTTCCATCAAATCTAAAGGCTTTGCACAGCATATCATTGATAATGTGGTTGGTGACTGCTCCTTTCCTGAACTTGCAGACCCGCCTGGGCCGTGTGGCATGCTGGAAGCTATTAGATAAGCTCTGGAAATGCTTTGCTCATTAGCACTGCATTAGTCCATAAACCCGGAGCAAAAGGCCTCGTTCCAGTTGCTGTTCCTGGGTGTGCTTGAAAGGTCCCTGTGAATTTATGGTGGGATAATGTGGAACGCAGCACCTGTTTATGAGCTGATCATTGCCGAAGCCCCCACTCAGTGTGCCGAAGGTTACCCCGCGACCACAAACTGCACTTACACTGTGCAGAGGGCAAGAAAGCCAAGTATCGAAAAGGTAGAAGCATTAATAAAGCTGTGGCTTCATCTTTTGCACCCTTTTTGAAATGGGGTGAGAGAGGCCAGGGTAAATTTATTTTTTAAGAGCTTTCTGAGACCTGCAAGGGTCAGACTTGAAATACTGTATTCTATAAATCATTGCATGTGTCTCACGGCATCACAGGATTAACCAACAGTCACATATTTATTATTTCCCACTCTTTGCAGCCTAAAAGGAGACATATGCCGTTTTACAAGTATTAAGTAGATGAGTTCCTTTGGAAAATAAGGAAAGTAAATTCAGAATAATGTACAATGCAAGCAATAGCTCCAATAATGCATTCTTGGTAGTGCCCATAGCTGCAGATTGACGGGTGCACTTTCTACTTCTAATTCCAGCTCTGAAACCAACTCTGAGCAAGTCCTTTCTCTTCCTGTGGCCTCCAGGCTGCAGTTAAAAACACACCGTTTTTCTTTAACTGAATTCCTAGTCATCAGCATAAAAAAAAAAAAAACCAAACAATTATTGGGCCTGATTATCAAAAGTATTTACCTGAGAAAACCGCGGCAGTGTGCGTGTGAATGGGCTTTTTGAGGGGTCGTGTGCGTACACGTGCACAGGGTAATGATTTTGTGCATCTTTTATTTGTGCTTGAAAGAGGTGTTCCCAGGGGCAGGGGAGCCATTTATAACCATACTTTCAATACTCAAAACTCTGAGTACAAACGCCCGCTCCCAAGCAGACAGAAACGTGGGCACATATGCCACACAGGCTTCCAAGTGCATAAATCCGCTTAGAAAATTCAGGCTGGAGGCTGCGAGTGCTTTCTACAAAATGATCCTCATTGGGCCCGAAATTCAAAGCGCATTCAGCGCTGCTTAGCCGGATAAGTGGGACTTGTGCAGCTAAGTGGCAGCCGCTGAATATGCATCCATGTTCAGCAGACGCCGCATAGCCATATAAGTCTCTTACCCGCCACATAAGAAGTGGGCGCTAAGTGGGCAGAACGAGTTAGTCATACAACTCACGCGGCTAACCAACAATATCCGGACTTATCTGCACAAATTGTACGGCTAAGCTAGATGTGTCATAGAGCAGGTCTAAACATAGCCGGTTAGACTCATACAGCCAAGTGCTCAGTTATACACATATATTCAGCGGCTTCACCGTGCCACTGAATATACATTGTAACTCAGCCAGATAAGTTCTAACCAGCTAAGTTAATTATCCGGCCAGTTTTGAATAGTGACCCCATTATGTGTAACCTTTTGATCGTCGGTGTCCCGCCTCGAGGAGCTTACCATCAACAAAAAGGCACCAGCAGGTTAAAGGATTTACTTACGGGCACACAGCAAGCAGTGGCAATGGGGAAGTGATCCATGATCCCCGGGTCCTCAGAGCCATGGATTCACAGAGGCTGCGTCCAATGCCACCTCCATCATCCAGACAAGCAAAGATCAGGCCGTCACCACTCATCCAGCACTTCATGGAATATCTCGGCACCTAAGAGTACCGAAGTGAGAACTAACAGGAAACACTATGACCCTTGAAGACAAGTCTCTCACCCTCTCCTGTTTAAAGACATATCTCACCAAGAAAAATGTAAAAAAAGAAACCCCAGAGCTTCTCCTGCCAATTAAAGAATGGTGGCATTGACGGAGTGATGTTCAAGCAAAGGAAGCAAGTTAGAAGCTCAATACCTGAATTTCCCTAATGCAGTTAGCAACTTTTATCTCATAAAACCAATTCAGACTGGAGATTAATTCCATTAAGTTAGAGCCTAGAAATAAGATTTGCTGTGAAAATGAATGCATCATTAGCTTTAAAATGCAATATATGGAAGACCAAAATGTACAGGATTCCTGTTTGAAGAGTAAATGAGTGAAGCCAGTAATCAAACGTATCTCTCTGTATTTGTGTTTCTAGATAGAGTTGTCTATGGGATACCTTCTTTCTGGTAAAAGAATGGCCTTCTCTCAGCTACAGCAGCCTGAATATGTTGGAGGCATGGCCCAGTGCACCCTCCTTCAGGTCTGGCACAATACAGGATCCTCCAACAGACAACCCCCCCCCCCCCCTTTCTGGTTCCAAAACATGTACAGTGACCAACGTGTCAGCATGCTCAGATAGACACATAGACAGGAGCCCTCGCAGAAGTGCTTTCCCCACCTAAATCAAAGATAATGAATGATGGTCACCAGTAAACTATCATAGCAAATAAAGTAACAAAAGAATATCCCTGCAAATGTAATTCAAATTGTAAATAAAAGGGCAGTTGGGATAACCTGCCAGGAGCGGTGGTTGCAGCCTTAAACAGCAGGGGAATATTTGCATCAGGCCTCCAAGAAAGCATGGAGGTAACCTGCACGGAGCGGTGCTTTCAACCATAAACAGAGGTACAATAGCATTAGACTTTCAAGAAGGCTGGAGTGCACTGCATGGAAGGAGCATGAGTGAAACCCAAACTTCTGTGAGCATGGAGAGGCCTCACTCACCTTGGTGGTCTAGGGATTATTACAAAGCTCGGGGACTGGCCATTGGCTTAAGTTCTGGTTTTACAAGAAGCACAGTGGAAGATGGCAGAGCTTGACATGGCCCTGCCAGTAGAGGAGGTGGAGGCCATTATTGTAACAGGTTAGGGAGACCCTTGGGTAAGTTCCTAAGAAACTTCACTATTTCTGCAAGTCACAAATGTCAAGAGGCAATTTAACCTTGGAGTATCATTTTCTAGTATTCCTTTTGGGGGTACTTTTTGGAGTTATGCCATAGCAATTTGCTTATTTTCAGTAAGTGAAGCTTACCTTGCAGAAAACTGAGAAATCAGATCTGATGAGGCTTCTAACTGGTCTTCTCCATCAAGAGAAGGCCCCAACAATTTTTCTCTTTCAGTAACGGGTAGTACAAACTGTTCCACCATTGCCTCTTCTTGTGAGGCTGTTTGAAGGGAGAAAGCATCTGTCACCAGAAAGCCTTCTGTTTCCAGAGATGAAAGCAATTCAGAAGTGTCTCTCTTGAGTTCTTCCACTTTGGACGATTCAGGGGAGCCCCACCTGAGAAGATCTAGGAACCACTCAAGAAGGTCCAGGGAACGCTCCAGGCTGTCCTTGAAATCTTCCTTCCCCTTTCTCTCCTTGCCAGGTAGGTTCTCTTGTTGTCTTCCTATAGACAGTGGCTGGTTCTTCATACGAAGGCCTCCCAAAGTGTGAGGGGTGGGGGGGGATCCCGTTCCCACGTGTTCGTTCAGGTTGTATACGATTGTCGGTTTTCTGCACTAAAGCTGCTAAATTAGAGTAAAGTCTGGAGCAAAGCCTGCACTGACAAAGCTCTCACTATCAGTCATAGCTCAACAGACCCTATCAAAGAGAGAATGAAGGGGTTCAGACAGAAAACACTAGATTATTTTTTAGAGTTTAAAGGGGTAGTTTTTACACTGTGTGTATTGGGACTACGTTTTACTGGTGACTTTACACTAATTTACACAAGTGCATGAAGTTGGAAATGTGATCTGTGCACGTTATTTTCAGCCCCTGGAAACATCTCCTCTCAAAGTGGCAAAACATGGAGGTGCAGTCCCCCAG
This sequence comes from Rhinatrema bivittatum, assembly GCF_901001135.1. NCBI lineage: Eukaryota > Metazoa > Chordata > Amphibia > Gymnophiona > Rhinatrematidae > Rhinatrema > Rhinatrema bivittatum. The sequence continues at coordinate 41,904,503 of NC_042621.1, forward strand.
TGCACACACCTTTAGCCATCGCGAGGGAGGGGACTTATCCCTGGGAAATGGCTTTGGATATTCTCCTCCCCACCAACTGAAGAATTGGCAAATGCATTTCAGATGTAAAAAAAATAAATAAATAGCGTAGAAAAGAAACGACTGTCCAGCCCAGCATGTACAGAGTATTTGAGAATGTTTCCACGATAATGAAAAGCCTGAGTTCCAGAGAACAGCGATGGCCGAGGGCAGCTTGTACCCATGGCGTTGCCTTTCCATTACAGCAGGAGCCAAAACCGCCCAGGGCTTACCCGCTCCTGCCCCTTCCTGCTGCATTCAGCCATGTTAATCCGCTTTCATGCAACCGCAGCCTCCTTGCTTCTAAATAACGTGCTCTGCTCGTCTTGTTAGTTCACTTAGCTATATAGAAGGCGAAAAAAGTAAGTGGTAGAACATAAGAACATAAGAAATTGCCATGCTGGGTCAGACCAAGGGTCCATCAAGCCCAGCATCCTGTATCCAATAGAGGCCAAACAAGGCCACAAGAACCTGGCAATTATCCAAACACTAAGAAGATCTCATGTTACTGATGCAATTAATAGCAGTGGCTATTCCCTAAGTAAACTTGATTAATAGCTGTTAATGGACTTCTCCTCCAAGAACTTATCCAAACCTTTTTTGAACCCAGCTACACTAACTGCACTAACCACATCCTCTGGCAACAAATTCCAGAGCTTTATTGTGAGTTGAGTGAAAAATAATTTTCTCTGATTAGTCTTAAATTTGCTACTTGCTAACTTCATGGAATGCCCCCTAGTCCTTCTATTATTCGAAGGTGTAAATAACCGAGTTACATCTACTCGTTCAAGATCTCTCATGATCTTAAAGACCTCTATCATATCCCCCCTCAGCCATCTCTTCTCCAAGCTGAACAGCCCTAATCTCTTCAGCCTTTCCTCACAGGGGAGCTGTTCCATCCCCTTTATCATTTTGGTTGCCCTTCTCTGTACCTTTTCCATCGCAACTACCGTATTTTTCGCTCCATAAGACGCACCTGACCATAAGACGCACCTAGGATTCAGAGGGGTAAAATTTAAAAAAAAAATTGTGCTAAACCGGCTCTGCGTCTGGGCGTCTTATGGAGCAAATTAGGGGAGTGCATAGCTTTTTTTTTTCCTCCCCATTTTGTTTTCGGGTCTGGGGAGGGCCATTTCGGTCCACTCCCCAGATCAGAAAACTTTTCTTTCTCTGGGAACCCCTCCCCCCCCCAAAAAAACCCCATCCCAACCCTTTAAATTAACAACCCCCCACCCTCCTGACCCCCCCCCCCCAAGACCTGCCGACTTAATTTACCACAACCCCCCACCCTCCTGACCCCCCCAAGACCTGCCGACTTAATTTACCGCAACCCCCCACCCTCCTGACCTCCCCAAGACCTGCCAAACGTCCCTGGTGGTCCAGCGGGGGTCCAGGAGTGGTCCGGGAACGATCTCCTGAGCGTGGGCAGTTGGCTGCCAGTAATCAAAATGGCACCGACGGCCCTTTGCCCTCACTATGTCACTGGGACCGACCAATAGCAGCGGTCGGTCCCAGTGACATAGTGAGGGCAAAGGGCCGTCGGCGCCATTTTGATTACTGGCAGCCGACGGCCCACGCCCTGGAGATCGTTCCCGGACCGCTCCTGGACCCCCGCTGGACCCCCAGGGACGTTTGGCAGGTCTTGGGGGGGTCAGGAGGGTGGGGGGTTGCGGTAAATTAAGTCGGCAGGTCTTGGGGGGGTCAGGAGGGTGGGGGGTTGCGGTAAACTAAGTCGGCAGGTCTTGGGGGAGTCGGGGGGGGGTGTTAGATTTTTGTTTGTTTTTTTTTATATTCGCTCCATAAGACGCACATACATTTTCCCCCCACTTTTGGGGGAAAAAAAGTGCGTCTTATGGAGCGAAAAATACGGTATATCTTTTTTGAGATGCGGCGACCAGAATTGTACACAGTATTCAAAGTGTGGTCTCACCATGGAGCGATACAGAGGCATTATGACATTTTCCATTTTATTAACCATTCCCTTCCTAATAATTCCTAACATTCTGTTTGCTTTTTTGACTGCTGCAGCACACTGAGCCGACGATTTTAAAGTATTATCCACTATGATGCCTAGATCCTTTTCCTGGGTGCTAGCTCCTAATATGGAACCTAACATCGTGTAACTATAGCAAGGGTTATTTTTCCCTATATGCAACATCTTGCACTTGTCCACATTAAATTTCATCTGCCATTTGGATGCCCAATCTTCCAGTCTTGCAAGGTCCTCCTGTAATGTATCACAGTCTGCTTGTGATTTAACTACTCTGAATAATTTTGTGTCATCTGCAAATTTGATAACGTCACTCGTCGTATTCCTTTCCAGATCATTTATATATATATTGAAAAGCACCGGGCCAAGTACAGATCCCTGAGGCACTCCACTGTTTACCCTTTTCCACTGAGAAAATTGACCCTTTAATCCTACTCTCTGTTTCCTGTCTTTTAACCAGTTTGTAATCCACGAAAGGACATCGCCTCCTATCCCATGACTTTTTAGTTTTCGTAGAAGCCTCTCATGAGGGACTTTGTCAAACGCCTTCTGAAAACTTGTGAAAAACTTGTGAAAAACAGATTTTGGGCCCAGCGTGCTAACACAGAAAGGGAGAAAATCATTAGCAGTAGATGTTCACAGAGCCGCTGGGCAGGGACGTTAACAGTTCGAATTTAACCGGTTATGACTGTATCCACCTGCAGCTAACCGGTTAAATCTAACCACATGTTTTACAGATTTAACATCCTCCCCCTAATTAACAATCTGCAGAGATTATATTCATTAAATGGGCCTTTTCAACACAGCCCTCGAGGGCAGCCTTACAGAACATGATCGGATGGGTCTCATTCAATTCTTCCAGGTACCACATTTGTCTTGGCAATCTGTCTTCGGCGACGAGCACTAAATGGTAGCGTCAGTTGGCTTTTTTTCCTTTACTCCAGTGGGCAGAACTCAAATCAAGCTCCATCACACCCAAAATCCAGCTGTTGCTTTCTGATGGCATTGCCATCTTTTTGTCAGCTCTGCCTGCCAAGGACTGTTTGCACTGGTAGAGCTGTGAGGAAACGCCCTCAGGTAAATGGTATCATTTGGAAATTCACCCAGAGAGAGGGGCCTGGTGGGGAGGATGCTAGTGCGTACAGTAAAGACCTGTTTAAGGAAACCAGTGGGGAAGGCCAGCTTGTACTCTCACCTTCAGAGTCCGGGCCGCAGGGCCTGGCAGCAGGAAACACTGTGCGGCACAGAGAGAACATTCTCAGAGCCCAAATTCAGGCTTCCAATTGTTCCTCAGACATCGTTCCACAGTTCTGTTCTCCTTCCCAAAGCCTGCGTCTTCAGGCACACGGAAAACTGATCTGTCCTAACAGGTCCTTGCAAGAAAGAGCTGCTTCTGCTGGTGAAATAGCTGCAGCTACAGTTTCAAGAGCATTCAGTGGCTCTCAGAGGAAGGAAAGGAGAGCGTCAAACATGACAGAGACGTGCATTTGCACTCGGCTCTACCAAGGTAAACTGTATGCTGTTGATTGGGTTCCCAGTCTGAATTACACACGTATCTGTCTATCTACCTGCAGACACTGAACTAACACAAACAAAATAAAATGTTTTTTTCAAGTATATGTACATTGCGTTATGTACACAATGTGAGAAAACTACCCAAGATTACTGCCTGACTCACTCCTGGCTCCTCGAGAGATGGATAATATGCTGAATGACTGCTGTTATAATTCAAAGAAACACCATTAAAATACTTTTACAGGGCACAAAGGGTGTCCAAGTGACAGGGAGTGGCCACACTCAGGGCGCGCACAACTCGAATGATCTGCAGACTGTGGCTCCTGACAGGAAGGAGATGCAAATGAAAGGTCCTAGCACTAAATCCCTAGAAGCCCCAAGGGCAGAAAGAAAACATTAGGATAAATATAAACCAGATATAGGCATGAGGCTCCTCAGGGTTACATTTCACTGGCTCATCCCCTGGTCTGTTGGGACGATGTTTTGACCGTCATCTCCTCTTCCCGTCTCTGCTCCTGCATTCAACCTTAAAACTCTGGGGCCGGCCTTGTGTCATCATCTGGCTGGGGAGCAGGATGGTCCTCAATGGATAAATAGGATAATCAAGGTCTGTGAGTACGCAGATGGCTAATGAGACCAGTCCTGGAAGCACAAATTTTATGACACTAACAGCATCAATTATCATTATTTGTCTTAGGGAGGTGATCTGGCCAGAATGCCTCCTTTCCTTTGTGGTCGTTTGTCAGTTTGTATTGCAAACTCTGGGGCACCGTGGTAGGTGCTAGGATTTCATGATGGATGTTGGAGTGCTAGCTGCTCCCATAATCCTGGCCTGCTGCTGCACTTCCCTATAGCATCTCCTCCGACCACCGCTACAGCGAGTCCCTGTCTGTGGCCAGATGGCTACGCCTCACGTCTCTCCATCTCTTCCACCACCGTTTCAGGCTCTTCTCAGGAGATCTGTATTAGTCTCTTTATTTTCCGTCCCTCTGTGCTTCCTCTTGCCTGAATTAACATATTTATATTCGCAATTTTAAGAGACATACTTGAAAATAATTGAGCATCCTAGCTTTCTCAAGGCCGTAACGTCACTCTCAGGCCTGGGATCTTTACTTGTTTATATTTTCATTGACTTCAAGGATGGCAAGGATGGCAAGGAGAATGCACTGAATTTGAAAAGAATGCACTGAATTTGAAAAGAAGTTGGCTGTAGAGGCAAAAACTCACAGTAAAAACTTTTTAAAATATATCCGAAGCAGAAAGCCTGTGAGGGAGTCAGTTGGACCGTTAGATGATCGAGGGGTTAAAGGGGCACTTAGAGAAGATAAGGCCATCGCGGAAAGATTAAATGATTTCTTTGCTTCGGTGTTTACTGAAGAGGATGTTGGGGAGGTACCCGTAATGGAGAAGGTTTTCATGGGTAATGATTCAGATGGACTGAATCAAATCACGGTGAACCTAGAAGATGTGGTAGGCCTGATTGACAAACTGAAGAGTAGTAAATCACCTGGACCGAATGGTATACACCCCAGAGTTCTGAAGGAACTAAAAAATGAAATTTCAGACCTATTAGTAAAAATTTGTAACTTATCATTAAAATCATCCATTGTACCTGAAGACTGGAGGATAGCAAATGTAACCCCAATATTTAAAAAGGGCTCCAGGGGCGATCCAGGAAACTACAGACCAGTTAGCCTGACTTCAGTGCCAGGAAAAATAGTGGAAAGTGTTCTAAACATCAAAATCACAGAACATATAGAAAGACATGGTTTAATGGAACAAAGTCAGCATGGCTATACCCAGGGCAAGTCTTGCCTCACAAATCTGCTTCACTTTTTTGAAGGAGTTAATAAACATGTGGATAAAGGTGAACCGGTAGATATAGTATACTTGGATTTTCAGAAGGCGTTTGACAAAGTTCCTCATGAGAGGCTTCTAGGAAAAGTAAAAAGTCATGGGATAGGTGGCGATGTCCTTTCGTGGATTGCAAACTGGCTAAAAGACAGGAAACAGAGAGTAGGATTAAATGGGCAATTTTCTCAGTGGAAGAGAGTGGACAGTGGAGTGCCTCAGGGATCTGTATTGGGACCCTTACTGTTCAATATATTTATAAATGATCTGGAAAGAAATACGACGAGTGAGATAATCAAATTTGCAGATGACACAAAATTGTTCAGAGTAGTTAAATCACAAGCAGATTGTGATAAATTGCAGGAAGACCTTGTGAGACTGGAAAATTGGGCATCCAAATGGCAGATGAAATTTAATGTGGATAAGTGCAAGGTGATGCATATAGGGAAAAATAACCCATGCTATAATTACATGATGTTGGGTTCCATATTAGGTGCTACAACCCAAGAAAGAGATCTAGGTGTCATAGTGGATAACACATTGAAATCGTCGGTTCAGTGTGCTGCAGCAGTCAAAAAAGCAAACAGAATGTTGGGAATTATTAGAAAAGGAATGATGAATAAAACGGAAAATGTCATAATGCCTCTGTATCGCTCCATGGTGAGACCGCACCTTGAATACTGTGTACAATTCTGGTCGCCGCATCTCAAAAAAGATATAATTGCGATGGAGAAGGTACAGAGAAGGGCTACCAAAATGATAAGGGGAATGGAACAACTCCCCTATGAGGAAAGACTAAAGAGGTTAGGACTTTTCAGCTTGGAGAAGAGACGACTGAGGGGGGATATGATAGAGGAGTTTAAAATCATGAGAGGTCTAGAACGGGTAGATGTGAATCGGTTATTTACTCTTTCGGATAGTAGAAAGACTAGGGGACACTCCATGAAGTTAGCATGGGGCACATTTAAAACTAATCGGAGAAAGTTCTTTTTTACTCAACGCACAATTAAACTCTGGAATTTGTTGCCAGAGAATGTGGTTCGTGCAGTTAGTATAGCTGTGTTTAAAAAAGGATTGGATAAGTTCTTGGAGGAGAAGTCCATTACCTGCTATTAAGTGCACTTAGAGAATAGCCACTGCCATTAGCAATGGTTACATGGAATAGACTTAGTTTTGGGTACTTGCCAGGTTCTTATGGCCTGGATTGGCCAGTGGCCACTGTTGGAAACAGGATGCTGGGCTTGATGGACCCTTGATCTGACCCAGTATGGCATTTTCTTATGTTCTTATGTAATAACATTTATACATTGGGAAAAGTCGCAAGCAGTTTGGAGCACAGGAACATAATTCAAAATTACTTTAAGAAATTACAGAAATGATCTGAAACAAATAAGATGAAATTCAACAAGAAAAAATGTAAAATACTATACTTAGGAATTTAAGTTGAACTGTATAAATAAGAAGGGGAACGAATGGAACGGCGTGGAAAAGGAACTAAGGTTTAAAGGAGTCAGTAATGGAGAGGTGTTATATAAAACCAAAGACCGCAGTGCCATTCGTTCTGTCTTACTAACAGAAATATCACTTGCAAGGCCCAGGAAGTCATTCTCTCAGTCTCTTCAGCGGTGCTATGGCTTTTCTTGCAATATTACTGTGTCAAGAAGGCTGTGGAAATCTTGAGGACTGTTCAGACAAGTTTCAAAGACATAGGTGAAGGACCCCTACAGTACATGTATTTAATTTTCAGAAATGTATGCGTGCTGCTAACATGTATTTTACATATTCTTTGGGAACAGTGCAAGGTATGGGCACACTTTTTATCCGCATAACAACCTGGTCTATACACTGATACATGTAAAGCAGCAATATAGCATGGACAGCTGAAGAGCGGATCTTCATCAGAGCCCTATGCAGGTGACACACATTAAGCAGAAATATAGCACAGACAGCTGAAGAACAGATCTTCATCAGAGCCCCGTGCAGATGTTACACTGATACACGCAAAGCATGAATGGCTGAAGAGCGGATCTTCATCAGATCCCTGTGCAGGCATCACACTGACACATGCAAAGCATGAATTTAGCATGGACAGCTGAAGAGCAGCTCTTCATCAGAGCCCTGTGAGGCATCATACTGATACACATAAAGCAGGAATACAGCACAGACAGTTGAAGAACAGATCTTTATCAGAGCCCCATGATACTGTCACACTGATACACTTAAAGCAGGAATACAGGACGGACAGCTGAAGATCGGATCTTCATCAGAGCCCTGTGCGGGTGTTGCGATGATACACGCAAAGCATAAATACAGCATGGACAGCTGAAGAGTGGATCTTCATCAGAGCCCTGTGCAGGCATCACACGTAATACAGGAATACAGCAGACCCTGGGCAGGCATGTCACTGATACATGTAAAGTATGAATACAGCACAGACACTTGAAGAGCGGATTTTCAGAGTCCTATGCAGGTGTCCACTGATACGCATAAAGCAGAAATACAGCACAAACAGATGAAAAGCAAATCTTCATCAGAGCCCTGTGCAGGCGTCACAGATACATGTAAAGCATGAATACAGCACATAAGAAAGATAAGAAAAGCCATACTGGGTTCCATCAAGGCCTGCATCCTTTCTCTGACCGTGGCCAATTCAGGTCACAGGTACCTAGCAGGATCCCAAAGAATAGATCCAATCCTTGCTCATAACCAGGGATAAACTGTGGTTTTCCCTAGTCTACATTTGAATAGTGGTTTATGGACCTTTCCTCCAGGAATTTATCTAAACCTTTGTTAAACCTGGCTGCACAAACAGCTTTCACTAAATCCTATGGCAACAAATTGCAGAGTTTAATTGTACGCTGAGTGAATAAGTGCTACCTATTAACTTCATGGAGTGTCCCCTGGTCCTAGTATTGATTGAAAGGGTGTTTCCCATTTACCAGTTCCACCCCACTTATGATTTTATAAACCTCTATCCTATTCAATCTCATTTGATTCTTCTCCAGTCTGAAGATCCCTAACCCCTTTAGCCTTTCCTCATAGGGAAATGGTTCCATCCCCATTATCATTTTGGTCGCCTTTCTCTGTACCTTGTCTAGCTCCGCTATATCCATTTTGAGATGCAGCGACCAGGACTGACACAGTACTCAAGGTGCAGTTGCATCCCGGAGCAATACAGAGGCATTATGATATCTTTCATTTTATTTTCCTTTCCTTTCCAAGTAATTCCTAACATTTTGTTTACTTGTTTTGCTCACTGGGCACCGGGCCAAGGATTTCAAAATATTGACCACAATGGTTCTAAGATTCTTTTCCTTGGTGATCATGCCTCATATGGAACCCATCATCATGTACCTATGGTTTGGATTATTGTTACTTATGTGCATCACTTTGCACGTAGCCACATTAAATGTCATCTGCCATTTAGATGCCCAATCCCCCAGTCTTGCAAGGTCCTCTTGCAATTTCTCACAATCAGATTTTCCAAACTGGTCCACCAGCCTGCAACAAGGGGAAGATACTCTGCCTTGGTCCTGGAAAAGTGGAAGAGGAGAAGAGCTGTTGTTTTTTTGCATTTTTGGAATCCTGGGGGATCGGGCCCAACCAAGGGGGTCAGCAGTGACCTGACAGTGAACACCAGAGAAGAAGGAAGCTTTGGGAGGTCGGGTCCAGCTAAGGAGGGACAGCAGTGACCTGACAGAACATCAGAGAAGAAGGAAGCTTTGGGAGGTCGGACCCAGCTAAGGAGGGACAGCAGTGACCTGACAGGGAACATCAGAGAAGAAGGAAGCTTTGGGAGGTCGGGTCCAGCTAAGGAGGGACAGCAGTGACCTGACAGGGAACATCAGAGAAGAAGGAAGCTTTGGGAGGTCGGGTCCAGCTAAGGAGGGACAGCAGTGACCTGACAGGGAACATCAGAGAAGAAGGAAGCTTTGGGAGGTCGGACCCAGCTAAGGAGGGACAGCAGTGACCTGACAGGGAACATCAGAGAAGAAGGAAGCTTTGGGAGGTCGGACCCAGCTAAGGAGGGACAGCAGTGACCTGACAGTGAACACCAGAGAAGAAGGAAGCTTTGGGAGGTCGGGCCCAGCTAAGGAGGGACAGAAGTGACCTGACAGGGAACATCAGAGAAGAAGGAAGCTTTGGGAGGTCGGGCCTAGCTAAGGAGGGACAGCAGTGACCTGACAGGGAACATCAGAGAAGAAGGAAGCTTTGGGAGGTCGGACCCAGCTAAGGAGGGACAGCAGTGACCTGACAGGGAACATCAGAGAAGAAGGAAGCTTTGGGAGGTCGGGTCCAGCTAAGGAGGGACAGCAGTGACCTGACAGGGAACATCAGAGAAGAAGGAAGCTTTGGGAGGTCGGGCCCAACCAAGGGGGTCAGCAGTGACCTGACAGGGAACATCAGAGAAGAAGGAAGCTTTGGGAGGTCGGGTCCAGCTAAGGAGGGACAGCAGTGACCTGACAGGGAACATCAGAGAAGAAGGAAGCTTTGGGAGGTCGGGTCCAGCTAAGGAGGGAACAGCAGTGACCTGACAGGGAACATCAGAGAAGAAGGAAGCTTTGGGAGGTCGGGTCCAGCTAAGGAGGGACAGCAGTGACCTGACAGGGAACATCAGAGAAGAAGGAAGCTTTGGGAGGTCGGGTCCAGCTAAGGAGGGACAGCAGTGACCTGACAGGGAACATCAGAGAAGAAGGAAGCTTTGGGAGGTCGGACCCAGCTAAGGAGGGACAGCAGTGACCTGACAGGGAACATCAGAGAAGAAGGAAGCTTTGGGAGGTCGGGTCCAGCTAAGGAGGGACAGCAGTGACCTGACAGGGAACATCAGAGAAGAAGGAAGCTTTGGGAGGTCGGACCCAGCTAAGGAGGGACAGCAGTGACCTGACAGGGAACATCAGAGAAGAAGGAAGCTTTGGGAGGTCGGGTCCAGCTAAGGAGGGACAGCAGTGACCTGACAGGGAACATCAGAGAAGAAGGAAGCTTTGGGAGGTCGGACCCAGCTAAGGAGGGACAGCAGTGACCTGACAGGGAACATCAGAGAAGAAGGAAGCTTTGGGAGGTCGGACCCAGCTAAGGAGGGACAGCAGTGACCTGACAGGGAACATCAGAGAAGAAGGAAGCTTTGGGAGGTCGGGCTCAGCTACGGAGGGACAGCAGTGACCTGACAGGGAACATCAGAGAAGAAGGAAGCTTTGGGAGGTCGGACCCAGCTAAGGAGGGACAGCAGTGACCTGACAGGGAACATCAGAGAAGAAGGAAGCTTTGGGAGGTCGGACCCAGCTAAGGAGGGACAGCAGTGACCTGACAGGGAACATCAGAGAAGAAGGAAGCTTTGGGAGGTCGGACCCAGCTAAGGAGGGACAGCAGTGACCTGACAGAACATCAGAGAAGAAGGAAGCTTTGGGAGGTCGGACCCAGCTAAGGAGGGACAGCAGTGACCTGACAGAACATCAGAGAAGAAGGAAGCTTTGGGAGGTCGGACCCAGCTAAGGAGGGACAGCAGTGACCTGACAGGGAACATCAGAGAAGAAGGAAGCTTTGGGAGGTCGGACCCAGCTAAGGAGGGACAGCAGTGACCTGACAGGGAACATCAGAGAAGAAGGAAGCTTTGGGAGGTCGGGTCCAGCTAAGGAGGGACAGCAGTGACCTGACAGAACATCAGAGAAGAAGGAAGCTTTGGGAGGTCGGGTCCAGCTAAGGAGGGACAGCAGTGACCTGACAGGGAACATCAGAGAAGAAGGAAGCTTTGGGAGGTCGGGCCTAGCTAAGGAGGGACAGCAGTGACCTGACAGGGAACATCAGAGAAGAAGGAAGCTTTGGGAGGTCGGGCCTAGCTAAGGAGGGACAGCAGTGACCTGACAGGGAACATCAGAGAAGAAGGAAGCTTTGGGAGGTCGGGTCCAGCTAAGGAGGGACAGCAGTGACCTGACGGAACATCAGAGAAGAAGGAAGCTTTGGGAGGTCGGGTCCAGCTAAGGAGGGACAGCAGTGACCTGACAGGGAACATCAGAGAAGAAGGAAGCTTTGGGAGGTCGGGCCTAGCTAAGGAGGGACAGCAGTGACCTGACAGGGAACATCAGAGAAGAAGGAAGCTTTGGGAGGTCGGGCCTAGCTAAGGAGGGACAGCAGTGACCTGACAGGGAACATCAGAGAAGAAGGAAGCTTTGGGAGGTCGGACCCAGCTAAGGAGGGACAGCAGTGACCTGACGGAACATCAGAGAAGAAGGAAGCTTTGGGAGGTCGGGTCCAGCTAAGGAGGGACAGCAGTGACCTGACAGGGAACATCAGAGAAGAAGGAAGCTTTGGGAGGTCGGGCCTAGCTAAGGAGGGACAGCAGTGACCTGACAGGGAACATCAGAGAAGAAGGAAGCTTTGGGAGGTCGGGCCTAGCTAAGGAGGGACAGCAGTGACCTGACAGGGAACATCAGAGAAGAAGGAAGCTTTGGGAGGTCGGGTCCAGCTAAGGAGGGACAGCAGTGACCTGACAGGGACCATCAGAGAAGAAGGAAGCTTTGGGAGGTCAGGCCCAGCTAAGGAGGGACAGAAGTGACCTGACGGAACATCAGAGAAGAAGGAAGCTTTGGGAGGTCGGGCCCAGCTAAGGAGGGACAGAAGTGACCTGACAGAACATCAGAGAAGAAGGAAGCTTTGGGAGGTCGGACCCAGCTAAGGAGGGACAGCAGTGACCTGACAGGGAACATCAGAGAAGAAGGAAGCTTTGGGAGGTCGGACCCAGCTAAGGAGGGACAGCAGTGACCTGACAGAACATCAGAGAAGAAGGAAGCTTTGGGAGGTCGGGCCCAGCTAAGGAGGGACAGAAGTGACCTGACAGAACATCAGAGAAGAAGGAAGCTTTGGGAGGTCGGACCCAGCTAAGGAGGGACAGCAGTGACCTGACAGGGACCATCAGAGAAGAAGGAAGCTTTGGGAGGTCGGGCCCAGCTAAGGAGGGACAGCAGTGACCTGACGGAACATCAGAGAAGAAGGAAGCTTTGGGAGGTCGGGTCCAGCTAAGGAGGGACAGCAGTGACCTGACAGGGAACATCAGAGAAGAAGGAAGCTTTGGGAGGTCGGACCCAGCTAAGGAGGGACAGCAGTGACCTGACAGAACATCAGAGAAGAAGGAAGCTTTGGGAGGTCGGGTCCAGCTAAGGAGGGACAGCAGTGACCTGACGGAACATCAGAGAAGAAGGAAGCTTTGGGAGGTCGGGCCCAGCTAAGGAGGGACAGCAGTGACCTGACAGGGAACATCAGAGAAGAAGGAAGCTTTGGGAGGTCGGGCCCAGCTAAGGAGGGACAGCAGTGACCTGACAGGGAACATCAGAGAAGAAGGAAGCTTTGGGAGGTCGGGCCCAGCTACGGAGGGAACAGCAGTGACCTGACAGGGAACATCAGAGAAGAAGGAAGCTTTGGGAAGTTGGGCCCAGCTAAGGGCAGCAGTGACCTGACAGAGAACACCAAAGAAAAAGGAAGCATTTTTGCAGAGTTTTGTTCTTTTTGATTTGGGAAGAATTTTTGCCACCAGTTCCTGCCCACTGAGGAGGAGAGAGATTTTGTTTTTTGAACACTTTTTGGGACTTTCTCCCAGCAGAAGTCCAAGCTTTTACCATCAGAGAAAGGGATAAGGAGATTCCAGCTCTACTAGAGCCTACTCTCTATCACCCAGGGTGTTAGGTCTTTCCTAGTGCTTGCCATCCAAAGGAACATTGACTCAACTACCAGAACTAAGAAAGAGGCACTTTTGGAATCTATTTTTGCTTGACAAATATCTGAAGACTTTTTGTTGTGAACTGGTTGTGGTAAATGTTTGTTGAACACCCAACCCTAGTTTCCAGTATGTTTTCTTCAGTGTCAAGGGGGGCCCTCAAGTAAGGACATCCCAAGATTGAGCACTGTGGATCCAGAGAGTTTACAGGAAGTGAGAGACTGTGAGTGGGCCCCTACTCCTGTCAGCTTTATCCTCCTCCCTGCCAGAACAAACTCCGGTATCCCGGTGGCCTGGTATGAGCTGTATTGCTGTGAAATGAGAAGAGACAGAGAGTCCGGAGTAGATGTGGCCCCAGGTACTACAGTGAACTGGAATCTACAGCTGAACACTGTGTAAGCAGTCTGGGGTGGGCATCTACAGCACAACGCTAAAGTCCATATTATTTAGCTGAAGGTGCCTTCCCCAGAGAGCTTGAAAATTGTTCAGCTTTAGGTTCCAGTTCAAGAGAACTTACATTGGAAATGTAAGTCCCTCCTGGGGAAATGTGAGCTTACTTCACCTCAAACCGAGTAGTTAAATTTCCAATGTAAGCTCTCTGAGGCATGCACCAATCACAGATTTTCTTTTATTCCTGAACAGCTGGACAGCTGGACAGTACACGCACAGTGCTAAAGTGTGCATTGTTCAGCTGTTGGTGTCCATCCAGATAGCCTATGCTTTATTCATCTACTGTCGGTGCCTTCCCAGAGAGACCGTTGCGAGAGTGGACCCTTGGCCCGAGGTGGTGTTGGTGCCACCTGTGAGGGAAAAACCCACAGGTCCCCACCGTAGGGAGGCGAGGCCGGATGGGAAGCAGAGGCCAGCTGGAGCTTCGCCACTACCAGCCCACGTTCCTCGCAAGTTGAGCCCTTGGGTATCGGAGTCAGCTGGTCTTAGGTGGGCCTCTGCGAGGATGATCCCAGGGAGTTGACGAAGCTAAGAGCGCTATCAGATCCCGTCCAGTGGGCCAGGTGAGAAGCGGAGAATGTGGCCAGACCTGGTCCAGGAGGTCAGAGGCACGAGGCATAGTCAAGTCCGGTCCAGAGGTCAGAGGCAGGCAGCAGAATGCGTGGTCAAGGTCTGGTCCAGAGGTCAGAGGCAAACAGCAGAAACAGTAGTGCAGGAACTGGAACAGCAATTCAGGAACTTAAGCAAACGAGAGCAAGAAGACCCATTGCCAAGGCAAGCTCTGACTGTCAGAGCTTGCCTTATATAAGGGCTGGCAATGTCATTTCTAGGGGCCGCAGGAACTTTTCCCACCGTGGCCCCTTTAAATTCTGACCGGCGGCGCTCGCGCACGCCTAGGAGCAAAGACCAAGCAAGGCAGCTATGACAGCAAGGGCGGCATGGCATCGTTCCTTCGCTGCGGTTGGGAGGTGGTCCGTGCGGAGGTCGAGGCGGCGGCACCTCTCCGCCATGGAGGGGGAGGCGAGGAGCAGTCCTGAGCCGAGCCAGAGTTGGGAAGCTGCAGGACCGTGGCAGCGGCTGGCATGTGCAGCAGGTGCGGCCGGAGCGAGAAGGGCTTATTCAAGCAGCGGAGGCTGTGGCTGTTGGCCATAGACAATAGAGAACGGAGAGGCTCCGGTGGATTCACAGATGTGGGAATTATGTGAAATTTCTGCCCAGGGTAGCAGTTGTGCCCAACTGTCCTGTCGTTCGTTGGAGTAGGCCCTCAGGAAGGTTTTCAGGGAGTGATTGGTGCACTCTGCTTGCCCATTTGCTTGAGGATGGTATGCGGTGGTGAGGCATAACTTTACCCCAAACGTTTGGCAGAGGGCTCACCAGTATCAGGCTACGAACTAAGGCCTGCGGTCGGAGGTGATATACTTGGGCAGATCGTGTAGCCGAAAGACATGGACAAAGAAGAGGCGAGCCAGTTAGGGAGTGGATGGCAGAGTAGGAAGAGGGACGAAACGGGCCATTTTAGAGAAGCAGTCCATGATTTCCAGATTGTGGTATGGCCGTCGGACTTAGGAAGGTCTACCATGAAGTCCATGGATACATGAACCCATGGAATTTTTGGAATGGGTAAGGGTTGAAGGAGTCCCCATGGCTGGCCCGTGGGCACCTTCTGTTGGCCACATGTAGCGCAGGAGTCCACGTAGGCATGGACGTCTTGGATCATATTGGGCCACCAGTAATACCGATGAAGTAGACTTAAGGTGCAAGCCTGCTCAGGGTGCCCAGAAAGCCGGGAATCATGGACCCATTGCAAGACCTTTTTGCGGAGTCTACGGGGGCTACCATCTTCCCTACGGGAACAGGAGTGGAGGCAAGTAGGTGGATGCGAGCAGGATCGATGATGTGTTGAGGAGCGTTGGATGTGTCTTCCAGTTCAAATGAGCGCGACAGCACATCCGCTTGCGGGTTCTTCTCTCCCAGGCGGTATCTGAGGTCAAAATTGAATCGAGAAAAGAAGAGCGACCATCAAGCTTGCCTGGCGTTGAGATGCTGGGCTTGTTTCAAGTGCTCGAGATTCTTGTGGTCGGTGTAGACAATGAAGCAGTGTTGTGCTCCCTCGAGCCAGGGACACCATTCTTCCAGAGCCAGCTTGATGGCAAGCAACTCAAGATTGCCGACTCCGTAGTTCCTTTTGGTGGGAGAGAACTTGTGGGAATAAAACGAAAATGGAAGGAGCTTGCCATGGGAGAGCACTGACTGAGGACGGCTCCAACTCCCACAGAGGAGGCATCTACCTCGATGAAGAACTTCCAGCTGGGGTCCATGTGTTGCAGGCATGGTCTTGTAAGGAAAGCCTCTTTGAGGGTCTGAAAAGCCGAGATGGCTCTGGTGACCAATTCTTTGGGTCTGTGCCCTTCTTGATGAGGGCTGTGAGGGGTGCTGCGATGACGGAATAGTTGGCAATGAACTGGCGAATCCCAGAAATAGTTGGAACGCGCACAGGCTGGAAGGCTGGGGCCAATATCGGATTGAATGAAGCTTGTTGGGGTCCATGGCAAAGCCGTTCCTGGACACAATGTAGCCGAGGAAAGGTAGGCTCGGCTTTTCAAAAACACACTTGTCCAGTTTGGCGTATAAGTGATGACCCCGGAGGCACTGAAGGCTTGGCATACATCCTGGTGGTGTGTCTGCAGGTCCCGGGAGTAAATTAGGATATCATCCAGATAGACAAGTACTTTGGAGTAGAGTAGGTCCGGACTACTTCATTCATCATTCGTTGGAAGACCGCTGGGGAATTGCAAAGGCCGAAGGGCATTACGAGATACTCGTAATGCCCAACTCAAATGTTGAAGGCGGTCTTCCAGACATCTGGGGGCTGGATCTAGACCAGGTTGTAGGTGCCCCGTAAGTCAAGCTTGGAAAAGATGGTGGCACCTTGCAGGCGGTCGAAGAGCTCGTTGATTAGGGGTAGCGGATACTTATCCTTTCGGATGACCCATCCTTCTTGATTACGAAGAAGAAGCCCACCCCTGCGGGTGATGAAGAGGGCCTGATAAAGCCTTTCACCAGGTTTTCCTTGATGTAATCGGCCATTGCCTGAGTCTCGGGAATGAAAGTAGATAGACCCGACCCTGAGGGGGAAAGTTCCTGGGCACAGTCGATGGCACAGTCGATGGCACAGTCAAATTTTCATAGCGGTGGTAGGATGTTGGCCTTCTGCTTGGAGAAGACGTCGGCGTAGTTGGAGTAAGGTGCTGGTATCCCAGGGGTTGCAGTGGCAAGGGAGAGAGGCTAGGAGCCTTCCACCAGTGCAATAGGCTGCAGACAGGATTTTTGGCAGTGAGGGCCCCATTCGGAAAGATGCAGGGTGGCCCAGTCGAACTGGGGGGAGTGGCGTTGGAGCCACGGCAGACTCAGAACCACCGGATGGATGGACTTTTCCAGAACGTAGAACTCAATCTCCTTGTGATTGAGGGTGCTGACCTGCAGTTGGACGGATACGGTGACCCGGGATATCCTCCCTGGCAGAGGATCCCCGTGAATGGAGGCGATGGACAGAGGTACCTCGAGCATCTTGATGGGGATTTGCAGGTGATGTGCCAGGTTCTCCCACAGGAAGTTCCCGCCAGCTCCTGAGTCAACTAGGGCTAGCATGGGAGAAGAGCAGGTACCGCAAGAGAGTTTGGCCAGAAGTGAGAGCTGAAGGGCTGGATTGGCTTCGCCTAGGGTCAGGGTCCCTGCTGGCCCTAGGCCGGGGAGTTTCCTGGACAGACTAGGCATTTGGTCAGACTCA
The DNA here is from genome assembly GCF_901001135.1 of Rhinatrema bivittatum. Classification (NCBI taxonomy): domain Eukaryota; kingdom Metazoa; phylum Chordata; class Amphibia; order Gymnophiona; family Rhinatrematidae; genus Rhinatrema; species Rhinatrema bivittatum. The sequence goes on from NC_042621.1 coordinate 41,921,858, forward strand.
GCTCCGCAATATAGACAGAGCCCCGACTTTCGCCTGCGAAGGCATTCCTCGGGGGGGATAATATGCCCCGGCCCAACTGCATGGGCTCTTCAGTAGTTCGGGGTCTGGAAGTTCCCGATGGGGACTGTTCTCTGGTGGGAACCGGCTGGGATGCTTCAGAAGGGGAACGACAGGAAGGCTGCAGCTCCCGGCTGCGCTCTTGGGATAGACAATCAATACGATCATCTAGGTCAATCAGCCCCTCCAGGGAGTCGGGCAGCGAGTTCGTCCTTTAGGGGGGCGGATAGCCCATCCAGAAAAATAGGACGGAGGCAGTCCTCTTGCCAACCTAGCTCAGAGGCCAACATACAGAACTGTATTACGTAATCACTGAGGGGCCACTGAAGTGAGGCGGAGCTTGGAGCGAAATGTGGGACCTTGGAGCAGATGGCTACACCGGGGTGCTGTGAGCCAACTGTGGTGCAGCAGGAATGTGACCGGCGTTGAGACGGGCATTGAGTGCCGGCCGTCCATTGCTCCTACCATGTGACAGAGGCCGGCCAATGGCACCGATAACCCCTGTCACATGGTAAGGGCAAAGAGCCACCGGCGCCATTTTGTTTACTGGCAGCTGACAGCCCAAGAGCGGGAGATTGCTCCCGGGACCCCCACTGGACCACCAGGGACTTTTGGTACATTTTTGGGGGGTCGGGAGGGTGGGGTGTTGTAATTAATTAAATCCAAAGGCTTGGGGTGAGGTTTGTTTTTTTTTGGTTCGGGACAGCCGAAAAAAAATCGGCCCGAACCACGGGAAACGAAATTTCCCACAGCAGGCTGATAACGAAGGCCGAACCAAAAGGTTTGGCCGAATCACATCCCTAGTATCAGATCCCGTCCAATGGGCCAGGCGAGAGGTGGAGAGCATGGCCAGGCCTGGTCCAGGAGGTCAGAGGCACGAGGCGTAGTCAGGTCCAGTCCAGAGATCAGAGGCAGGCAGCAGAACAGGAGCGCAGGAACTGGAACAGCAACTCAGGAACTCAAGCAAACGAGAGCGAGGAGACCCATTGCCAAGGCAAGCTCTAACTGTCAGAGCTGGCAACATCATCACTAGGGGCCATGGGAACTTTTCCCACCATTGCCCCTTTAAATTCTGACTGGCGACGTACGCACACACCTAGGAGCAGGGACCAAGCAAAGCGACTGGGACGGCAAGGGTGGCATAATGTCGTTCCTTCACCGCGGTTGGGAGGCGGCCCATGCAGAGGTCTAGGCGGCAGCACCCCTCCGGACTGGAGGGGGAGGCGAGGAGCAGTCCTGAGCCAAGCCGAGAAGTGGCAGGACTGCGGTGGCGGCTGGCAAGTGCAGCCGGAGCGAGAAGGGCCACGGCCTGGGCCCAGTGCTGGGAGATAGGGACAGGCTTCTTGAGACCGGGAATTGTATTTTACTTGCCACTCTTTCTCAAAATGGCATTGAATGAGAAAATGTAGGTGCAAGCTCCAGAGAGCTTACATTGGAAATGTAACTCCTTCTTTGGACTAAGGTGGAGTAAACGCACATGTCTGGAGGACAAATTCATTCTATTGCTGTGCCCAGTGTGGTAGAAACAGCTAGACACAGCAATAGAATATCATGGTCACCAGAATTGTGAGTTAACTTTTACTCCAGCTCAAGCCAAGGAGTTAACAAAGCACAGGAGTAAGGAAGTAAGTGCTTGAAGTTAGAAGAAGTGTGACCAAAATGGCCTTGCATGCAAGACTGGCACTGGGTATCCTGACTTGAGCACAATCTTGAATGCAGAGCCATTTGGGCAAGGCACGCCAAGTGCAATCAAAGGGTAAGCTCTCTAGGGAAGGCGCCTATAGCCAAACAGTACGCACTTTGGTGCTGTGCATCCCTAATGGCTGTAGTTGCCCATTCCAGAGAGCTTACCCTTTGATTTCATTTGGCATGCAATGCCCAAATGGCCTTGTATGTGAGACTGTGCCCAAGTCAGGATGCCCAGTGCCAGTCTCGCATGCAAGGCCATTTTGGTCACACTCCTTTCAACTTCAAGCCCTTAACTCCTTACTCCTGTGTTTTGTTAACTCCTTGGCTTGAGGTGGAGTAAAGGTTAACTCACATTTCTGGTGACTGTGGTATTATAATCGCCGTGCCATACTTCTGCATTAGTGTGGATTTTTCAGGCTAACTCACATTTTAGCACATTTTTATCCATTGAGCATGGTTTTTTGTTTGGTTTTTTTTTTACTCCTGTTCGATTTGCATCCTATTGGCTTACTGCACCCCACAAGGACTTCTGATGTTAACACACACGTTAAGTGAAACCTGTGCTAAAATTTAATTCTGATTTTAGAGTGGGTTTTATTAAATCAGCCCTAATATAAGGTTTACACTGTTTATTAGGAATATAAAAGTAAGCCAGTAGAGTGGGTTTTGTCTCCTTTCTAGCTGCAGGTTTACCTCTGTGGTGCAGGCCTCACCTCATATCAGAGACACCACCTACTTTACTTATCTTAATAGCTACTATCAGTTCTTTCATGGATAACAGCTCCTCATTGTTTTTCATGTTTGCTGGTCTGTGAGGTATTTCAACAAGATCTCCATCTTTCCTGCAAGTCCGTCTATCTCTGTTCACAGACTTTTCAGCATCTGTCCCCTCTGCGTTCAAAGCCAAAGCAAAAGACAGATATTCCTTTTCAGATTCCCCCTGTTAGATCTAAATTAAAAATGAGAAAAGCATCATGATTTTCTCCCCAGTCATGGGAATCATCTCCCTGCTGTTCCACTTCTAGATCATTGCTCTGTACGCTGTGCCCGTCAGGATCGTCCCTCTAGGCTTGGCATGCTTTTGCTGCTTCCCTCCTCGCCAGTGATGCCACCCGGGGAAACATAATAAGGAAGGAGGCCGAGAACCTTCTCTACAGCCCACAGAGGAGCGGGCCGAAAACTGAGCCAACCCTACTGCCATGGAAAGGGCCGAATATTTGTATTTACTATCACTGCCATATATAATTGTGTGGCCGGTGGATAAAGGTTTGCACACAAGATGACATTTCTTTGTGTCGGGATTTAGCTACACTAGCATCTGCAGGGCCACAGATGTGACACGCTACCATCCATGGTGAAACCGCAGTCTGGTGGGAGGCTAGGAAATCTTCCTGCATTCATGAGCCCAACGGGATGGAATGTGAAGTTCAAATACTTAGGACTTACTTCAGATGGCCAGCTGGACGGCCATCATGGGTGCCTCGCCTGCACTTGTTAATGGGTAGCCAAGTAATTGCAAAATATTATGAACTGCAAAGAAAAGAACATTAAAGAGACAAAGATAGCTATGTGCTATATGCGGATAGTTCCTTGTCTTTCAGAGACTTTCAGCATTCAGCAGGAAGGAAAGAAGCTGGGATGCTTTATGGGAGGGAAAGAGTTTGCGAGTGAGTGGAAGCAGAACGCAGTTTCTGACCATTTTTATCATTTTGTCTTCTGATTGTCTGATGAAGGGACAAAAAAATTATAGCTTGAAAAATGTGTTATCCTAATCAAGGTATCGCCTCTTCTCAGTTACTTGCTGGTTGTCTTTCAAGCAAAGTGAGTTTTGGAAAATGTTCTGCTTTCTAAAAGTGTTTGAAACAATTGCTAAAAGAAGATTGAGCAGGTGAAGTCACTGCGAAGCCTTGCACCCTGCAGAATTCCCCTGCCATTGCCGCACACATGGCCCTTTTGGAGGAATCCTAAAGGTGCAGAACAGATCCTTCTCTGCCGAAGGACCTTCCTCACACATAACTCTTAATTGATTTGAATGCTGTGAAACAGCATTGAGAAACATCCCGGGAGACACTCCAATAATCAGGAAGCACTCCAGGGTTATTAACAACACCGGTCTATAGTCCTCAAAATAATATCATCTGCTCACTTCTGGCGTGTATCGATCCCGCCATGGGTCTGATTTTGAACTCTTCCCATTTTTTTTGCAGCACAGGATGTGCACTGGTCACGCCTCCTGTTTCTAACTTCTTTGCTCCACTCCCAACTGTTTCTGGACTCCAATGCTGGGCTCAGATAAGGAGCAGCAGGCAGCGCAGGGATTTATCTGGATTCATAAGGATACGGGTGGCTAATCAGATGGAGCGTTCACGACATTTAAATGCCTCTATCCCCTCAGGAATTAAACACAAATTAAAACAAACAAGGAGGATCTTGATGATTTTGTTTGTTTAAGGGGTTGTTGTTTTTTTTGCAAATCTATGTCTGCTAGCACTGGTGCCTGGGAAGCCTGGCAGCCATCCTGCATTGTGTGTGTTGTTCGCACCCTGGAGAAATAGGATTCATCCAGATGTGGACAGACCTTATTTCAAATGCGGGTAGTGCAAAGCAAAGAAATTACACTTACAGTCTGGGAGGCAGAGAGCATATACAGGCAAAACCACCCACTCTGCCACTGGTTCTGACTCCCAACCCAGTTTCTTAGCAGAGGGCCTGTGTCTAAGGAACATCTTGCCACAATCGGCTCTACACCTTTTTCCCCACTATGGTTAGTGCTCTATGGTGAGACAGCTCTTTGGGCCTTTCCTACCTTATTCTTGCAGGCTATAGGAACACGTATGTCTGTGTACATGCGCCAGCGGAACATGGAAATACATGTCTGTGTGCATGCAGGAGCAATACAGATGAGTATGTAAGTACATGCATGGAGCGGGCCATATAAACACATATGGATTTATGATTCCATATATATTATATTTAGCTGTATTAGAAAAAAGGCTTAAAATAGTAGAAATAATATTTCTGTTGTGCCAAATTAACTGTGAAAAAAAAAATCAGTATGTCATTTGGGTCTGCTACTAAAACTCTTTGCCATTGCAATGTGCTTTTTGACTGAGGGTGAAGAAGCAGCATCAGATGCCAGGTCTGCACAGTTCCGTTTTTCCAGCAAGCTGGCTCCTCTCCAAACAGACGGACTCGCTGAAGACCTGCATGTATCCAATCCGCTCCCAAGAGCGAGCAGCCCTCTGCTGCTTTATTCATGAAGCACTCCCGTTAGGAACAGCAAGTATTCAGTGCGGGGTTTTCTTCCGTTACACTGCCAGATCTTTAGGCAAGTGAAACAGCAGTGAGCCAGCTGTTCGGATATGTGTCCAGTGCAGAGCAGCCATAAAGCAGGGCTCCCGATTATCCGCCGGCAGGGTCCGGATCATGGATTTCATACTGGCATAGAAAACCCCCCCAGCCCATCTTAATGCACTTGATCGCAGTTGTAAATCCTTCAAATCTTAACAGTAAATCTGGACTGCAAAGTCACTCTTTAGGCATGAGAAACATTATTTTGTCTATGCTTCACCCTAACTATGGATAGATTTTATGACAAAACGGGTTTTTTGGGGGGGGCTAATCTAGTAATGTTTCTGTATCTGTCACAAGCCGAATAGGCCTGCCAGGTCCGCGTTTCCCCTATTGCGCGGAATTGATACAATTAGCTGCAAAAGCCAATGGCTGGGGGCAGAGCAGGTCCAGGCAGAGCTACAAAGGGCTCCACCACTCTCGTGCTATCTTCTCCAGTCATCGTAAAGCAATCTTAGGGCTTTCCCACCTCTCTAGTTTTCCTTCAATTCTTACGTTTGTTGTACTCATTTTAACGAATTGTGCACTTTGTTACTATATTGTATGTAAAAGTGGTAATGTGAACGAATGAAGATGTTGAGGAAGGTGACCAGGGGTCCTTCCTTCCCTCTGCTTCTTGCGGACTCGTCCGCCTCCAGACAAAGGCTCGGCTCGCTCTAGGCGGACAAGTCTCTTGTCTTCTCTTTCTGCATTTTCTGGAGCTTTCGGTTTCTTTGTTGAAAGGAGGTGATCCCTGACACTGGCCACTGAGATGGAGATGCCCAGCTCTTAGTAAACAAAAGGAAGCTGCCGCTGCTTCTTAGACCACGGTTTCTGATTCTGATCTGAAGGTCTGCCATGCAGCTGGAGGGTGAGGCTGTCAAATTCTCTCCAAAGAAAGGCCTTTCTTACCATGCTCATTATTAAATGTCTGCGCAATTTTAGAACAAAGATTTGTTTATACAATTATTAATAATAAAGAAAAGAAAAGAAATGCCATGCATGTTAGTTCTCTTAAAATCTACTCCCGGGGGGGGGGGGGGGGGGGTCACGTGATGTGGTGTAGCTGAACGGACGCGTTCATCTCAGCTCCGGGCACCATCCACTTATTTTTGCACTTTACATCCTTTTTCACCATTGGACCGCGGCAACAACAATCTCTCCATAAAGGTAGATGTCCATAGATAAATATATGCTAAAGTCGACTGCCGCTATGCCCTTGAGGGGGGGGAAAAAAGAAAAAGAAAAAATCTGAGACGTCTCTGACAAAATGGCGCTGACGCCCGGTCGCCAGACTCCCCAGCAAGCCACGAACGACCTCACGAAATCGCCGGTACAAATACCCCCGAATGATCTGACCGAGCAAATTACTGCAGCGGTCGTGAGTGCTTTGGACTCCCGGTTTTCCGATTTAACGCAACAGTTTCAAGACCTGAAACAAACCCTTACGGATCTCCCGCCAAGACTCGAGCAGGCTGAATCGCGTATAGCTAATTTGGAAGATGAAACTCATACGTTAACTCAGAAGATAGTGGCGCTGGAAAAAACGGCACGAGATACCACTGATAAATTGGATGATATCGAAAACAGGGCACGTCGTAACAACCTTAGGATTACAGCTTTACCTGAATCCATCGAGGAGCAAGGCCTACCTCTCTTTTTGGAAAAATGGCTGCCCAACGTGTTAGATATCCCTGAGCTGGAGGGGAAGCTGGGCGTCGAAAGAGCGCACAGATTGGGGAGACGTAGAGAGACTGATCAAAGACCGCGTCTCGTTATTGTGCGTTTTCTCAATTGGGCTCAGAAGCAAAAGATAATGCAGGCCGCGAGGCTAAAAAAAGACCTACAGTACCAAGGCGTACCGGTCCGAATTTTTCAGGATTTTTCCACGCTGCTTTCGCTTAAACGGAAAACATATAGCCCACTTTGTACCGATCTCTTCAAGAGAAATATAAAATTCCAATTACAATATCCCGCCAATCTTAAAATATGGCACGCAGGAACGGCTCACATTTTCAAGGATGTTGCGGCGGCCAAATCATTTGTCGATGGCTTCTCTGGGGACTGAGCTCACGTTTTCGTCAACTCCGACTTGGGAAGTTTTTCTCGCCAGTTACCTCACGCCGGTTGGCAGTGCATGCCCTATTTCATTGGGTACCTTTACTGTTTTATGCCTCATGGGCTGTTTGCCGTTCTGTTTTTGAACAGTTTTTGGTTTCTGAGCTCCGGGTCGTGCCTATATTGTGGGGACGGGATCTATGGATGTCTCAGCGGTACAATTATTTGTCGCTGATTTTACAGGGGCCGTTTTCTTTCACGGCGGGCTCCGACTCCGAGAGCCTTTTTCACCTGAGACGCCACACCGACTGGAAATGACTGCTTTATTTTCATTCGGAAATCTTTCAAGTTTCATATTTCCCAGGAGGTTTGAAGCTCTGTTTCGTGCTGTGTTTGATATACGGACCCTATTCCCACCTTTATTATGCAGCGGGGACCCATAGGTACCAGACTTGGACATGACTTTCATGGCACCGATAGATCCCATGTGTTGGCAGCATGCGCATTCTATACCAGCAGGGAACAGACGTGTTTCCACGTTGTGATCAGGGGATTGATTAGCCTGATAGTCTTGGACTCCAAAAAAAAAAAAAAAACAACGGAAAGGTCGTCTGTGAGGGACGCAGATGGACATGAGAAGAACTGCACTGAGACTCTTTTTGGACACGTCTCTTTGTTTTGGAGTTTACGCTTGGTTATACAGAATCGTGGCTGGTCCTTTTGGATGTTGTTTTATACTTATGTGTACTTCCATATAGTGGATGGTGCCTGGTCACATTGCTACGTTACACCTCCCTTCCTTTATTTTTAAGGGAGGATTTTTGTGATCTTGTGGGCACTGGAATTTGGGGGGGACAGGGGGTGGGGGGAGGGGGAGTAGGGAACAAAATAAGGGGCTGGAAGAACCGTTTGTAGGGAAAGGGGGAAGGGGGGACAGGGGGGGATGGGGGGGTTTGCAGAATAATTTCGTAACAGTAGAGTATGATCCTCAGTGTTTCTTTTCATGTATTGGGCTACAGTGGTTCCATGTTCTGTCAGTCCTGCTGTGTTTTTCAGTGGCTTTGGTGTTGCCCCAAAGATTCATGCAGAGAGGATGCCAGGCTGGGGTCACCTCTCTTTTTTCTGAGACTTTCTATCTCTCCAGACAAATTTTCTCACATTTTCATGGCTAAATTAATATCCTGGAATGTTAATGGCCTGGGAACACCTATCAAAAGGAAAAAGGTGCTGTCCCATCTTAAACGCTTACACGCAGATATTGCCTGTTTGCAGGAGACGCACCTTACAGACATAGAGAGCCAAAAGCTGCAGCGGGAGTGGGTGAACTTATGTGTTTATGCCCCAGCAGCTCACCGGAAAGCGGAAGTAGCCATTTAGATCAATAAAAACACCAATTTTCAAATTAAGCAGAGTATAGTTGATCCTGCTGGGCGATATGTTTTGTTGGTGGGCTTGTGGAATAATTCACTAGTTACTATCTGTAATATTTACGCTCCAAATGATTATTCACATGACTTTTTTGTTAATATGGTTAACCTGTTGCATGTACATGGACAGGGCACAGTGTACCTGGTGGGTGACCTTAACTGCGTCCAGGATCCCTCTCTAGATAAATCCCCCCCCCCCAAATTGCTCTCATGGGAAAGAAAAAGAAGGGGGTAGATTACCTATGTCATCATTTAGGTTTACTGGATGTGTGGCCCCACACATCCAGCGAAAAAGATTACACTCACGTTTCCAGGTCCCATGGTACGCTATCTCGTATTGATTACATTTTAACCTCCCACACTGTATTTTCTCATATAGCCAATGCACATATTGAACCTCAGGCTATCTCAGATCACGCACCAATTTCGATTACTATGAGGGCCCCCACGCACACTAATAAGACGAGGCTGTGGCGTTTTCCTCATTACTTAAAAAATGATGTTCAGTTTAAGGCCACACTTTGTGACAAATGGAAAGACTATGCTAAAAATAATCACCAACACACAGATAATCCCCGCCTTTTCTGGGAAACGGGGAAGGCCGTGATTCGGGGTGAGATTATTGCCTACGTACACTTTCGTAACAAGCAACTTAACCAGTCTATTCTCCAATTAGAGACTTTGCTTCAACAGGCAAAAAAGAGACTGATTGGGTATAATATAGACAGCCACCAGAAAGAGTATTATAGTATACTGGGCCGCCTAAACACCTTACTAACTACACGAGCACGCCATTATCTACAGAAGGGGGAACAGAACTTGTTTAGGTTTGGAAATAAACCGGGTAAATTGATGGCAAATCTAACCAGGACTAGGCGACACCGTTCCTTTATTACAACTTTGAAAACTCAATCGGGTGACGTTACCAACAATGAAAAGGACATTTGTGAAATTTTCCGACAGTACTATAGCATGTTGTACAAACCTGACCTGGCTACGGAACATCCTGATGATGCGTTCTTCCAGGACATTCCTATGCCAACGTTAACAGCATCTCAATTGACTTTTCTGAACAGGCCCATACAGACTTATGAGGTAATGCAGACCATCGCAGCCACGAAGTCGGGGAAATCCCCGGGCCCGGACGGTCTTTCTTATGATTTCTATAAAATCTTGCAAGTTCACCTTAGTCAGCCTTTAACCCACTATTACACAGCAGGCCTGACGCAAGAAAAATTCCCTGCTTCCTTTAACGAGGCATATATTACTGTCCTTCCAAAATCGGGCAAAGACTTACAACAACCGTCCTCTTACAGGCCCATCTCCTTATTAAATTGCGACTTTAAAATACTCACCAAAATTCTCGCTGAGCGACTGAACGTTTTTCTCCCTCATTTAGCTTCCCACCACCAAACTGGTTTTGTTCGTGGGAGAAAACTGACCGCAAATATACTTAAGCTTATTACTGCCCAACACATCTGCCAACATCAAGATATCCCGGCTCTAGCCATCGGTTTAGATGCTGAAAAGGCGTTTGACCGCGTGGCCTGGCCGTACCTGTTCTCGGTCTTACAACGCTTCGGCATCAGGGGAGATTTTCTCCAGTACATCTCTTTGTTTTACCACCAGCCAACTACACGTATCCTTGTTAATGGACGTCTCTCAGATGTGGTTCAGATAGAGAGGGGGGTCCGACAGGGCTGTCCGTTGTCACCTCTTTTATATATTCTTTATATTGATCCCCTTTTAAGAAAAATTGAAGCATGTCGGGAGATAAAGGGGTTTGGAGGACCCACCCATATATTTAAAATAGCCGCTTTTGCGGATGATCTTTTAATTTTTGTCACCCAACCGTTACGTTCACTCCCGGTGGTATTGAAACTGTTGGATGATTTTGGCGGTTTTACTGGCCTAAAAATAAATTATGATAAATCCGAAGCCATTGATATCACCGGGTTTGTTCATGACGCCTGGCCGGGTACTTTTCCCCTTCCTTGAGTGACAGATAGTCTTAAGTACTTGGGTGTACACATTCCTATTAACATAAACCAGCTTTACAAAGCTAATATTCAACCTCTGGTACTTTGGCTGCTTTAAAGAGATGGCTACACTTACCCTTGACGTTAACAGGTCGTATACAGCTTTTCAAAATGATCTTGCTACCTAAATGGTTATATGTACTGCAATTATTACCACTTTGGATTCAGAAACGAGACCTTACCAAGATTAATAGGGCTTTTAGGGTCTATCTCTGGAAGGGGAGGAGAGCCAGAATACCCTTTTCCACTCTTGTCCGTCCTAAGGTTCAAGGGGGGCTGGAATGCCCAGATTTAGCTCTTTATAACCTGGCCTGTAGTCTTAGATATGTGAAAGACTGGTTGTTTGGTACCTCACTTTTCACCCCACATAAATGCCTCCTCGAATGGTATGGGGTTCCTTCGTTGAATCCTTTGTTACAGCTGGATACGAGCCAAGTTCCCCAATACCTAAGAGCGCAGGAATTTCTTCGCTCCAATAGGAAGGCATGGCATATGTTATGTCGTCTTATGGGAATCCAGAACCGTTTAACGCCCCTGCTTACTATCACGGGTCACGATCTTTTCCTGCCGGGTCAGGGAAAGGGGACATTTCACAGGTGGAGCACTTATGGCCTTCATTTTATATCAGACCTGTCAGACAGGGTAACGAGGGAATATCTCCCTTTTCAACAGCTTCAACAAATGTTTAATTTACCGGCTACTGATTATTATGCTTACCTGCAACTCCACCATTTTATTCACACAGAGCGTTCCCGGTTGATGGTGGGGGTTGAACACCAGGCCCTTGGGGATTTATTACAGACAGGGAAACATAACAAACCTAATACGTCTTATTATTACAAAGAGCTTATTGGTTTGGAAGATACACGTGTGTTGGGTCGACTTTATAACAGATGGACGGAGTGGCCCTTATTTTCTTTAACAGTTTCCGAATTTACGGAATGTTTCAAAGATCTGGCCCTCGTGTCCGAAAATTTCTTTTACGGGAGACTGGCTATAGATTCCTTTGGCAAAGCTATGTAACCCCTCTACAAGCAAAGCAAATGCGGATTACGCACTCTACTCAATGCCCTAAATGTTTACTTGAGGGAAGTAATTTTTTCCATTGCTTCTGGGAATGTAGTGCAATTTCCCGTCTCTGGGGCCTGATTCGTAATGCCTGTCAAAGATTTTTGAAAATGTTCTTACCTTTTGACCCAACCTTATGGTTATTTGGCTTAGACCCCCTGGATTGCCTACATTTAACACCATTTGAACGTTTGTTTCTTTTGAAGGCGAGTCTTATGGGAAAAAAAGTAATTTTGGTTAATTGGCTCAATAGGGGTACACCCAGCTACGAGCATTGGTTTCGCCAAATGCTTCGGCTCTGTTCCATGGAATATGCCATTTTAACAGATGTTATGCCAAAGAGATGTAGGGCCACAACAATGATTTGGTCTGCTTTTACCCGCTCTTTAACTCCTAGCATAAGCAACATACCGGACCCGTGGAATATGGACCGGCCTCACACAGCTGACGAGGATCTGCGGGACTTTTCGGAGGACCACTGACCTTTTCTCCATATCAAGGATCATACTTTGTGGACTTTTTGCAGTATGGGGGGGGAGGGGGGGATGAAATATGTTTTGCATCTTGTTATTATGTCATTTTGTTGTTTCTTGTAAACGCTTAAAACTCAATAAAAATAGTTTCCAAAAATAAAATCTACTCCCCAGGGCACACGGATTTGTTGTCTGTTTTGCTTAGGTTATTTGCCCCTGTGCTATTGGAGATTTTAGTTACCCTTATGTGCAAAGCATTGATGGTGACAGAAAGCTCTGCCACTTGCCAGAGAGCCAGCATCCAGGTTATTCGGACTGCCTCTCCTGTCGGCCTGCAGCAGAGGTCTCTGAGGTGGGCAGCTGTCTGAGATCTGCAAATAAATACACATTGTTGTGGGATGCATTTCAGCAGAGTACATTAAAAATATGAAAGCCAACTCGAGACGATAAAATCCTTCCTTGGAATAAGAGGAGAAAACGCTGAACACAAACCTATTAAACTTTTCTTTAATAATGGCTGTGGGAAAGAGGCCTCAGTAAATTTTCAGTTTCTCGAAACCCAAGTGAAAGCAGGCGGTGCTGGGAGGGGGGATCCCAGACTCTTGGTTTTCTTGAATCCCTCTGAATATATTTCACAATTCGTCGGGTTTTTGTCTTTGCTGCCACGAGTGAGAACAATCAGGCCAGACACCCATTAGATTTTTCAGGCTCTTTTTTTTTTTTTTGTTCGTGACATGTTGGCAGTAAGGATGACAATTCTGAAATCTTACCAAATGAGAAAAATGTCAAAATGTGAAGTGACAGCTGGTGGTTACTATGGTGATAGGCCATCCGAAAAAAAAAAATACCTTCCATTTCATTCCAAAGGAATCAAGTTGGGTATTTCTAAAGCAGCTGATACAGATGAAAAATTAAGCCTGGCACTTCTGGAGCGCGCTCTCTAACAATAATAATATTCCAGTAATAATCCCTACACTAAGAAGAGGAGCATTAAAACCCAACCTTCCTATCGGCGAGCCCAAGGCTCACTAACCTGCAGACTGCGTCCTAGGACAGAGGCACAAACAGCCCCCCGACCAAACACAGCAGCAGCAAAATAGGACTGGAAGATACCGACAGAATGAAATACTGGGGATTGTGCAACTAGCAAAATTATCCAAAGTCATGCAATGAAAAACCCCCAGATGCCTTAGTATTGAAATCTGCCAGTTTATACAGATTTACATATTGTATTTTACCTCTGCATGCTGGAAAGTTAAAACCTGATCGAATGAAATTGTACAAAAATATAATCTAACTCTTCTTGACTTTTGGGGGGCAGGGAACAGAAAGTACATGAATTGTAAATGTTTTGCCTGGTATGATAGTCTGATCGTTGTTAATAAAGCAAAAAATCAAATAGTGCAATATTATCTAATATCCATCTCTGGGCAAACAGTGCCATATTATATGAAAACCAAGAGGACATTTCATACAAATCATTTAGCAGAATGTAAGAGAAAATAAAATCTTGCATTTTCTTCTTAAACCCGAGAGCCAAAATACACTCCTCTGCTTACTTTTAACAAATGGCTGGAGCATTTTAATTTCATAGTTGCAGATAATGGATTAAAATGCTTGTCGCCATATTCTTAGGAGGTTGTAATATATTTTAATGGGCTGACCAGAAGAAAGGGTGCATGCATGTTAATGCAGAGAGAAACTCTGAACCACAGAGGACAATTCTTCAATCATCTCAGCCAGATAAAATAGTGCTGAAATCTCCGAGCACATTAAAATGATGGGAAATCATTGTTACAAGTTATTCGGTAAAATCACAAAGCGCTCTTAATTCTAAAACTGTTCTGTCTGAAGCAAAACTACATCTGCATTTCCAGCTAGGAATGCCTCTCATTCATTCTCCACGTTTAGTCCTGGAAACAGGGATATTAAATTATCTACAATATTAAAAATTTTAAAGCCTTTTGAGAGTTACAGGTAACTAAAAAAAGAAAGATTCTTATTTATAACCTCAAGCTAGCATTTAATTAAAAAAAATTAACAAGAAAAACACCCTGGACAAAAATGAAGCAGAAAGCTGCAGAGTCTTGCCTGGTGGATGGGCTGCAGCCCCATCTACTGGTGAATGGAGGTACAGTGGTTTTAAGTCTAGAGATCAATCCTGATTCACAGATGCTTCACTGGTTAGTAATGGTCACTGCTATGGGCACCAGAATGGCACCACAGTCATGGCAGATCTGGAAGAGACATTTTTTAAATAAATGTCGGACCAGCCCTTTCAAATATTATAGGTATAATGCTGACATTTTTATTATTTGGATTAAGGGAACAGATATTCTTTTAATACATTCCACCCTTCAGATGGACCACTCCACACAGAGTTAACTCATGGATACCAGAGACTCACTCCAATGGCTGACAGATGCAGCTACCTTCTTATGTACAGCCAAGCCACACTCTTATCACCATATATATCTTAAAGGCCTGTCTCAATCCTTCAGATCCTGAATCATCTCCAGGAAGATTGCATCTTCATTTAAAACACCCAGAGCAAACCTACTGCAATACAAACAAAAGAAAACCACAGAAAAAGTAGTCCTTGTAATTATATAAAACCCAAAGCTGGAAAAACTAATAAAAATCAGAAAAGGCCTACAGCCTTTACTCTTGGAGCATCCTCCACTGAAATAAATATTTCCTGCTCTGCTGGCACTGGCCTTCGGCAACCACTGACCCTGAAACAAAAGCTAGTAAGAAGCAAGCTTCAAACAGAAATTCAGAAAGAAAAACAAAACAACAAACCCGCCTGCAAGTCACCATAATGCACACTTTACCAGCACAGGGGGATCCTATTTATGCGCCTCCACTAATGCAATAGAGAGAGAGAGACAGAGAGAGAGCTTAGTGCAGAAGAACTAGAGAGATGCTACACGGTGAGAGAGGCCAGAAGCTGAAGACAAGAATAAACCTTCACAGAAAATTACACATCATGGGAAGAGCAAGGCACCACCTCCATGAGGGAACATTGCTTAGGAGCAGCCCATGGCATGAGCCACCTTATCATCAGGACACTAAAAGGGAAATTCACAACAATCCAGGAATGTAAGGCATTTAAAGCTAAAACGATCAAATGCGTCAGTACTAAGAGACTTGGGTTTTTCCGTAATTTTACACATTAAACCCCCACCCCCTTTTCCTCCTTTGCACTAACATTAGTTTTACTGTGTTCATGCTCCTAATATGCAGTCTTTTTATATTAAAGTGGTTTACAATAAAACCAGCAGATAAACCAGCAATCATAACAACCACCATATGCAATCATTTACAGGTACACGCTCTGTTTTGTGAATTATATCCATCCCATTTATCAAAATTCTTCAGGTATTTATGCCATAGTCAGACCTTGCATGTCTCCGAGGGACACAATGAAGGGAGGTCAAAAGACAAATTGCTAGTGAGATCCAATATATCTGTGCCAGCTCCCAAGAGTCCTCCCCTTCCACCAGGCCACCCGTATTTCTACGATTCACGGGTAAATTTCGGGCAATGTCGTTTTCTGCTCCGACCTGCTCATTCTTGTTTGGACCTGAGGAAGGGAATGTGATACCCTAAAGCTAATCTAATCCAATCAAGGGGCTTCTGCACCTTATAATCGTTTTGCTCCTAGAGCTTTATTTCTGTGCAAGATAGGAGAACCACTTGAAAAAGTGCCGAACCCAACCCTAAGTATTTATTATTTCCCTGCCTTTTCCTTCGTGATCTGAAGCGAGAGGCTGCCTTTTCAGCACAGGCGTGGCCAGCCACGCTCTCTGGAGAGTGCGGCGCCTGATTTCCGTGTCCTGATCTCTCGGGCTGACCCCCTGCTCCCTCGGTTCTCCCATCCATTCCAATCAGCGGCAGAGCTCCCGCGAGGGGGCTTCAGCAGCTGCAGCTCCTCCGCCGGGCACAGGCTCGCCGCTTGCACGCAGCTAGTTTTGCGTTTATGCAAAACAACCTTTCCCAGTCCGCATTACACAAACAATCCGAGATATAAACACCAGACTACGCAAAACAACCTTTCCCAGTCCGCATTACACAAACAATCTGAGATATAAGCACCAACACTGAGCTGCTTGGCAAGGGAGATCTTTGCCTTTTCGAGATATATATCACCCAGCTGGCTAAACAAGATTGTTTTTATGCTTCAAAAGTCACTTTTCCATCCCATGCTTCAGATTAAAGACATTATTGTATTAACCTGCAAGGTGGAATATTCTAAGCAGCGATGCCATAAAACAGGAAAAGGGTTACTGTAAATAAAAAAAAAAAGGTCCAGCAATACCCTTCTAAAATACAGTTTCTGCGAGCTTGTGGAGAATTGCTTAAAATACGCCGTCATAATCTGGAAAGACCGGAGCTTCTATTTCAGGAAGGATTTCTCCCGTGCTAACAAACAAGGAGGTGCTTGCTAAAGGGGTAGAATAAAATGGTAAGATACCTTGCAAAGTAACTTGCAAAATTTAACAGTTTAGCATCTTCTTAAAATACTGAACAAATATTGCAGATGGCGATTGCTGCACCATTTTACCCCGACTGCTATAAATATAAATCTATGGATTGGGTCTCTTTCAATAGAGGAGCAGAAAAGATTTGGTGCTGAACGATCTTTAGGAGCTTGAACTGAATTTTACATTCAGTTTCTGGTAAAGGCTTCTTGCAAGGCTGTCACTGGTAGCACAGCAGGGTTTGGTTTTTTGTTTGTAATCGTGTATCTGCAGAGCAAACAGAAAATGGAGGCCCCCGGGCATCTCCTGAATGCCCAGAGCTAGGGGACAAGCTCAGGTCTCTGGGGCTTTCCATGACCTGCCCACCGGAGCCAGGCGTGCTGGGCTGTGAGGCTGATGCCATGCTAGCTGCACCCCTTCGTGGTGTCCCGCAGCGCCGACTCGTTCGGAATACGGGGGGGAGATGATCTGGGCCGATATTCGAAAAGGGACACAGGATGGGCGACGGTTCCTGCTATTCTGGCAGTGACTGAGGGCCGGCAGAGAGGCGTCTTTTGCAAGCAGCGCCTCTGATGCCTTTGTAGTAACTTTCTGTACTTATTTAGGGCACATCTGGCCTGTTACTTTTCTGCTTTCCTGTTCCCAGAATTACTGGATGACGACACTAAAGGTTTCCCCCAATTCTCTGTGGGATTCGGACCTTCCGAAAGAGCTTTCGGTTTATGTCTCAGCAAGGAGAACACCTGGAGCTCTGCATCAGGCAGCCCTCTTATTTCCTCCTGTTTCTTTGGACTTCAAGCTCGGTCAGGGCCAGGGGAGTTTTTCACTGTTTTTGGTTTTTTTTTATCCTCTCCCAACTCAGGTAGCCCAGTCACTGCAGCCCTGTGGTCGGGCTCTACCTGCTGGAGGTCCACTGGGACACAAAGGCTTCTGCATCCCACAGGTTTTGTGCAAATCCTGTGTCCTCTACTCAAGCGGCAGCTCGGAGAGACACTGCAAGTTAAATAAAACAAAATCCAGCGGCAGTGCCCCCGTTATCAGTGAAAATGGTGTCATGCTCAGTGCCTTTAAATCCCGTGAAACCAAGGCGTCCTGACTCACTCGTTAGCACTCCGCTTTGTCTTTCAAAGTAGGAAAGGGGAAGGTCGTCACAGGAAGAGGGTTGCGAATTTACACGAGGGACTGCAATCGGACGTAACAAAGCAAAGAGAGGAATTATTTAACTAAAATGAATAGAATTATCTCACTTTCCTCTTTTACTACTCTTTCTATTTAATAACTTCATCAAATAGCTCATTCATTTCTAGTTGGAGATCGCAGCAACTTTGAGAGCTAGTACTGCGTCTCAATAATTTCTGAAGCTAAATTATACTCCAACTAATAAAATCGTAGGGAATGTGCAGGTTTCAGTCCTGGGCGCACGAGGACCAGCTGCATCGACATTATCACTTTATCCTGCAATGTTCCCATGCTATGGGTGTAAGTCATTCTATTTAAGCGCAGCCGGAGCACCGAGTACGATGGGTGGATGTACCAGTAAATTATAATCCCATGCTTAACACCTTTGTTCACCATTTTCTGTGGAAATTTCCTTTGAAACAGGCAGTTAATAAATCCAAATAAATAATCCCACCCCCTCTACAATAAGGACACAATTCTTTAAGCATCTCAGAAGGAAACATTCTCTATGGATACAAAAAGATGTTATAGCGATCATTAATTTAATCATAAATCAGTATAAAGCATACTGGTTTCAATTTTACGAATTAAAAAAAATTCCAAGGAACAAAATATTGTTTCTATACCAAAATTGCAGACTTAAAAAAAAAACCAAAAACAAAACTAACCAATTTCCATAGAGAAAGAGCCCTAATAAATATCTCCCTGTCTCCCGATCTATGCATCCAGTCAGACAGGAAGGATACGTGGACTCTGTGGGACCGACAGCCACACCCTGTGCGGGTGACACAAAGCCGAAGAAGAGAAGCCTCGCGCAGCACGGGTTCCGTGCACATGCAGAGCACAACGGCAGATCCTACACAGCATTTTACAACTTTCTTCAAAGTAGTGTCGGTGACAATTGATGACATATTTATGGAGAATATTAACGTTTAGGGCCTGATTTACTCCGCTTCCCCCCATAGATAGAATGGAAGGAAAAAAAAAAACCCTTAGCCAACGGGGTCCTAATAAATGGGAAAATTGTTCCCAGAATTTAGTGACAGTGTGCTACATTACTATATTCATTAATGGCATCTGATCCTAGGACAAATTAAGCCATACTTCAGTGGGAAAAAGAGAAAAGCAAAGCTGCAGGAAAATAAAGTACAGAAAAGGAGACAAGGGCGCATCTTCTAAATGCCAGATCTTCCGAGCCTGTTAGTCAGAGCTGCAAACCCTCAGCCCTCGGCGCGGTCTTGTCTCACTGTCCCCACGCTGCTGAACCACACGCTAAGACCTACAATAACGCAGTGACATGAAATGGTGTCTATTTTTTTGCAGTCAATCAACTTTCAAAAGTAATGAAAGACACAGACCGTCGGCCTCCACCACTGAGTAAACTGTATGCAAATTAAACATTCCTTTAATTTGCATACAGGGCACTTTTATTAGGTATGTAACTGTAATACACTCTGGTAGCAATTTTCAAAAGCCCACTTACAGTTTTAAGTCTGTAAATGCTTTTTGCGAATCAGGCCCAGAGACACCAGTGCTAACGGACCTGAAGAGGTCGTTAGTGACAGAACTGAAAACCGGTGGCCTGCGGGATTAATTGGAAGCAGTGCAGAGAAACCATGATCCTTTCCTTAATGTCAAAGGCGAGGCAGGGACCGGAAATCACTGACAAATACCAGAGGTGTTTCCAAAGCGGTGACCTCCCAAACCTGGAAGTGGCGCCCTCCCGTCACACGTTTTAGAGATCTCTCATATTTGCATTTGCATTTGTTCTTTTTGCAATGAACACCTTAGTTTGCATGCCGCTGCTAGTACATATGAAACATGCTCTGGACTGGCGTGGCACTGTACACATTCTCTGCTACCTGCAGGCTGAAAATGAACAGCTGGGCAGAGGCTTTTCCACCTAGCACTGGCCATTAACATTTTCTGCAGAACCTGAAGCCTCCTCGGCGCTTTACCTGCTTATTTTTAACTTCCTTTCTCCTAAAAACAGCCCCTGAATGCTGTGCTTTGGACAGCCTTAAAAAGCCAGCCTTTCCTGATCCAGGAGTCTGGATAATTACAGACAGGGACTGCGGCCACTGACACTTCAGCCACTGCAGCCTTGCTGTGGTTCGGCAGCGCAATGAAAGGCACGCATTCGCTGCGCCTTAAATTTAAACAATTCATTGACAAGCAAAACTTCTCCAACCTCATCAGTCCAGGGAAAATGCCCGATTTATCCTCGTCCCCGGCATCGCCAGCCTTCCAGGGAAACATCATTCAAACTCTCTGGCGTTTAACATGAAACATTTGTTTTTTTGGGGGGCTTAAGGTATAGGAGTCATCTTGTTAGCCTCGGATTTCAACTGGCCAGATCTTTCCTAACTGCCCCAGCACATGGTCACGGCTCATCTCGGCTTTGACTCTTGTCATTCCAATACTTCTAATTCGGTCCCTGAAAATATAGAGAGAAGCTCTAGCAGTGCTTTGAAATAATCAGCAGCAGCCCTGGCTTTCCTTCTGGAACAGAAGGCAGCTGCTGAAACACACATCAGAGGCTGGGGTGGCTTTGCTTTTCTTAAAATCGCCGGCAGCGCCAGCTCCTTTCTCCCGACAAAGCCAGCGCTATAAACGAACGTCCCCTGTCAGTGCAGGGGCCGCAAAGATTCAGGCCAGGTCCTTATCTAGGCTGGGACAAGCACCGCAGCTCCTGCCGCGTTTCTTTTCTTTTTTTTTTTTTGTGGGACATTCAGAATGGACTCAGTTATTTCAATCCAGAGTTAAGTACCGAGACCCGGAAAGCTCAGTAAGTGACAGAGCCCCTGGGAGCTCCGAATCAAACTCCCTGCACCTGTTCGGTGGCAGTAAATCTGCCTCTCCTGCAATGCTAAATATCGCTGGATGCGGCATGAGGCTTCGGAATGCTCCTGTGATTAGTACCTTTTCGTATTTTCTTGGATATTATTGTCCCAATGTTTTCATATGCTTATCTCACATAATGCAGCATTTAAGATTGTGTAAACTTGCAATTATTGCAATTTAACTAAATTATTTATGTAAATTATTATTATTATTATTGCAATTTATCTAAATTATTTATCTAAATTATTGCAATGTATTATTGTTATTGCAATTTATCTAAATTATTTATCTAAATTATTTATCTAAATTATTGTAATTTATCTAAAGAAAATTAATTTTCTTGGAATAAAACTGGGGCTTGACCTAATATGAGACATTTGTAGTCTCTTTAAAAGCATTTACACACTTAAAACTGGGTTTAACAAGTGCATATAAGCTTTTCAAAATTGTTACGATATATGCCATTAAATTGTCCATAGGTTTTATCAGAGTTAAGTGCATTTAACACAGGTAAATGGCTTTTGAAAATTGCTACAAAAGTATATTACAGATACATGCATAATTCCTTTGAAAATTCTCTTGTCAGTGTTCTCCTCCTCCACCTCCCCCCAAAATAGACATTGACAGCCAAAAGAAACATTCAGATATTCTCTGGTCCCAAACAGCATGGCCTTCGGCTATACTCTAAACACATCCTCTCAATTAAAAGAGACCCAACTAATGTATGTAAAGCTTTTAAAAAAAATTATTTATAACTATTTTTTTCAGTGCATTATATGATACGTGCATTGAGCAAAAATTAGAAGTGGCCTCTCTAAAATAATCAACTACGCAAAACAAACCAATAACAGCAAGGGAAAAACTAGATTACCATAATACTAATCCCCTACAAGGAGAGAACCCAGATGGACTAAGAAAAAACTGTGTGGAACTCTCTTCTAGATAGATTGTCCCACATCATTAGAATAAGATCCATGTTGTAAATCAGAAGTACAGGACAATTAAATAGTACATTTAGCTTGGTGCCCTATCCTTAAGAAAATTGTAAAAGATTATTTATTTATTTATTTTATTTTATTTATTTAACACTTTTTATATACCGGCATTTGTAGGACACATCATGTCGGTTCACAAGTAACTGAGAAAGGAAATTACAATGAACGAGGATGGAGGGCTAACTGGGAAATAGTTGGATAATATACGAACTGGATAACATATGAAAGTACAGGATAGAAAGTCAACGAGCAGGGATATAACTTTGTTGAACGACATGGAATTTGCTTATCCATGTTAAGATAAAATATGCATAAGCAGTGTTAAGGGGGCGTTTGTGTGCACTTATAAACTTGGTATATGAACTTATTTACAGTATAAAGGAGGCATAGATCATAGAAAGTATACTTGTTACCCTGAAAGAATATAGCATTTACAGGGACATTGTTTTAAAAAGGTGGCACTTATGATTCTTGAGTAATACAAACTTCTTCCTCATCTCCTGAGTTGTCCTAGACATTCACTTTCTGTCCATTGAACAATGTAGAACGACTCTGAAAGCAGAGCCTCACGACCAGATCACGATACATTTCCTAGGCAAACGCCACAATCAATGCCCCTCTACCAAGGACTTCCCATTGAGAGGTTTCAAGCAGAGCTACTAAAATGAACGGTTCAGTTTCCCTCTCCTTAACTGCTGGAACTCTTTTGGCGCTAGAAGAAAATATGCCTTACACTCAGGTGACATTTGATGAGATGGAACTTTCAACATCTCAAGACGGTATTTCTTCAACATTTCATAAGGCAAAATCAATTTTAAACTTCAGAAAGTTTCACAACTAAAGATTCATATATCTAGAACAATTTTCCAAAATCTAAACCCTGCCTCTAATAAATATATTTCCCTTAATCAAAGCAGTCTCAAAGCCTAATAAAGAGGAGCACTGTAGAGAAAGTGCACTTAACTGGGAGGTGAAAATCCAACTTGATCTCCTGTTCTTAGAATCTTCCTGAGATGAAAAAATACACAACTGGTTCCTGCGACCTCCCAGGATTCCCTCCATTCCTGATTGGGATGCAGCTAGGTCCTCAGGTGTAACTTATTTGGTTTCCAGACGGGTTCGGGCCTCCCCTGAACACAGCTGTGGAACCAGCTGTGGAACCAGGGTTAATAGAAGGTCTGCTTACTCCCTCCACAGCCATGCACACGTGCTGCTCACTCTGCAGCAGCGGCTGGTTCATCAGATCTTCAGACAGCCACTTCCTTGCGAAGATAGGCCCAAGGGTTGCAGTGCCGACTCCTGTCTCCCTGGGCATAAGAGCCCCCTCAGGAACCTGCCTCAGGGCTGAAGCCTGTATTCAGTTCACCAGGGAAGCCATTTCACCACCTGTTGGTTTCTCCCCCTTCTCGGCAGTTAGAGGACAATATCCAGGAGTCCAGTGAGACTCCACTATGGCTGCATTTCTTCTCCATAAAGAGGGAATGATAAAAAGAAAAAAATAGAAAGAAATAAGGAGCACACACAGATATGTTTACGTAGGTCAGCACCATCTTGGCTAATGGCTATCTTTCTCAGTCATAAAACTATTTTTATAAAAAAATTACTAAAATGTATGGCTAAATATATCGAGGACACGATTCACATCTCTAATACAAACCTATCTCAGGACATCTCATACAGTCTTTATATGGAGAGTCAGGACAGAGTGCTCCCAGATCAATATGAACCTCTCTCAGGACATCTCATACAGTCTTTATATGGAGAGTCAGGACAGAGTGCTCCCAGATCAATATGAACCTCTCTCAGGACATCTCATACAGTCTCTACACAGAGAACCAGGACAGAGAGCTCTCAGCTCAATACGAACCTCTCTCAGGACATCTCATACAGTCTCTACAGAGAGAACCAGGACAGAGAGCTCTCAGCTCAATACAAACCTCTCTCAGGACACCTCATACAGTCTTTATATGGAGAGTCAGGACAGAGTGTTCCCAGATCAATATGAACCTCTCTCAGGACACCTCATACAGTCTTTATGTGGAGAGTCAGGACAGAGTGCTCCCAGATCAATATGAACCTCTCTCAGGACATCTCATACAGTCTTTATATGGAGAGTCAGGACAGAGTGCTCCCAGATCAATCTGAACCTCTCTCAGGACACCTCATACAGTCTCTACATGGAAAACCTGTTACGATTTCAGTCGCTATGCAGCCTCATTGTACCCTGACTATGACGTCTCCCTACCAGCATAGGCCTCTGGTGAGCCCTGCTTAGAAATGTCCTCACCTTGTCATCTCTGGTCTCATGTCTCAGCCTGTCTTGTAGCCTCCCCTCCACCAGGAGACAACAAGCATACTCTCAAGATGGCTAAGCTTCTTCTCTCTGTTCTCACCACGCCCTGGTCTCTGCCCTATGTAATCTTGCCCTGCGTAGCCACCTTGTTGCTTCATGGAGTTACCTTTGGCTCCTTGTCCTGGCCTCTGTCTTTCTTGCTACATTTTCTCTAGCCTTGCCTTGTAGTCTTCGGGCCTTCTGCTCCCAGCCTTGCCATGGCTGGTGGTCTTCGGGCCTTCTGCTCTTACTATTGTCTTGTTTTGTGGCCTTTGGGTCTTTTGCTTCTAGTCTTGCCTTGCATAGTGGCCATCCAGCCTTCTTGCTCCTTGCCTTGCCTTGCTTTATGGCCATCCGGTCTTCTCGCTCCTCGCAGTGTCTGTCTTGTAGCCTATCTGGCCTTATTCTGCCAATTAGTAGCCTATGTGCCTTCTGCCTAGCTGTCTTCGGGCATATTCATTCTGTGTTCTGTGTTGCTTTGCTCAGCCCTTATTCTGTCTAGTCTTGTTCCGGTCCTGTCCTGTCTAGGGCCTGCCCTGTCCTTGTCTTGTGTTGTTGTGTTCTGTCCTTGTCCTATGCTTGCTCTTTCGCCCAGCCTTGTTCCATACACGCCCAGCCTGCCTCCAGCTTCGCTAGTTCCAGCCTGTCTACAGCTTTGCCTGGTTCATCCTGTCCACAACTTTGCCTAATCCAGACTGTTCATTGCCTTGTCTGACCCAGCCTGTTCTCAGACTTCCTATGTACTGACACTGCACTGAACTCTTACTGGCCCCTAGCATACAAAGGCCCAACCTACAGGGAAGGGGACCAGCTAGGGAGAAGACCACCCTATATCCCATCCTGCGCTACCCCTCAAGCAATGATCCTGAACAGGGAATGCTTAATAGAACCAGGGAAGTGAGCTCCCAGGGTCAATATGACCCTCTTTCAGGATGCCTCATACAGTCTTTACATGGATAGTCAGGACAGAGAGCTCCAGGGTCAATATGAACTTCTCATGGAAAACTTCATACATCGACAACCAGGAAAGAGAGCTCCCGGATCAATACAAACCTCTCTCAGGATACCTTATACAGTCTCTCATGGAGTCAGGACAGAGATATCCTGGGTCAATAAGAACCTCTCTCCGTACACCTCATACAGTTTCTACATAGAGAGCCAGGGAAGTGAGCTCCCAGGTCAATATGAACCTCTCTCGGGAAACCTCATACCTTCTCTACATCAAGAATGAGGAAAGAGAGCTCCCAGGTGTTGCATTTGTGGACTCTTGAGCTGAGGCAGGATTGGCACAATTGCAGGGAGGAGCCTTGCCAGTTCCTACCATCAGCAGGTGAACCCAGATGAAACAGAGACCCAGCTGGAGCTTCATCTATACCAGTCCTCAAACTCCTCGGGTTGAGTCTTTGGGTGCCGAGGCTGGCAGGTCTTAGGTGGAGTCTATGCTGATGGTCGAAGAGAAGGTTCTTGGATAGCAGGGTCATAGGCAGGCAGCGGTAAAGCGTGTATGGAGTAGGTAGTGGTCGATGGCAGGAGGTGATCACATGTAATCCGAGGTCAGCAGTGGTCAAACTGAAGGGAAAAAGAGATGGATAGGAAGGATGATGAGGCAAGGAGGAACACAGAAGGCAAGGGCACTGAAGACTATGCAGGATCTGAAGACGATGCTGAAGATAAGCCTGGGCTGAACATAAGAACATAAGAAATTGCCATGCTGGGTCAGACCGTGTCCATCAAGCCCAGCATCCTGTTTCCAACAGGCCAAACCAGGCCACAAGAACCTGGCAATTACCCAAATACTAAGAAGATCCCATGCTACTGATGCAATTAATAGCAGTGGCTATTCCCTAAGTAAACTTGATTAATAACCGTTAATGGACTTCTCCTCCAAGAACCTATCCAAACCTTTTTTGAACCCAGCTACACTAACTGCACTAACCACATTCCAGAGCTTAATTGTGTGTTCAGTGAAAAAGAATTTTCTCCGATTAGTCTTAAATGTGCTACTTGCTAACTTCATGGAATGCCCCCTAGTCCTTCTATTATTTGAAAGTGTAAATAACCGATTCACATATACTCATTCCAAGACCTCTCATGATGTTAAAGACGTCTGTCTTATCCCCCCTCAGCCATCTCTTCTCCAAGTTGAACAGCCCTAATCTCTTCAATCTTTCCTCATAGGGGAGCTGTTCCATCCCCTTTATCATTTTGGTTGCCCTTCTCTGTACCTTTTCCATTGCAACTATATCTTTTTTGAGATGTGGCGACCAGAACTGTACACAGTATTCAAGGTGCAGTCTCACCATGGAGTGATACAGAGGCATTATGACATTTTCCGTTTTATTAACCATTCCCTTCCTAATAATTTCCAACATTCTGTTTGCTTTTTTGACTGCTGCAGCACACTGAGCCAATGATTTTAAAGTATTGTCCACTATGATGCCTAGATCTTTTTCCTGGGTGGTAGCTCCTAATATGGAACCTAACATCATGTAACTACAGCAAGGGTTATTTTTCCCTATATGCAACAACTTGCACTTGTCCACATTAAATTTCATCTGCCATTTGGATGCCCAATCTTCCAATCTTGCAAGGTCCTCCTGTAATGTATCACAATCCGCTTGTGATTTAACTACTTTGAATAATTTTGTATCATCCGCAAATTTGATAACCTCACTCGTATTCCTTTCCAGATCATTTATATATATATTATATATATATTAGGAATGTGCATTCATTTTGAACGAATGCGCAATCCGCAACATATAGGTCCCTATTCGTTGCATTCGTGGGGTTCTGAAACGTATGGCGAACCCCCACGAATGCAATTTATCAGTAACGAATAAACCCCCTACCCTTCTGATCCCCGCAAGACTTGCCAAAAGTCCCTGGTGGTCTAGCGGGGGTCCTGGAGCGATTTCCAGCACTCGGGCCGTCGGCTGCCGGTATTCAAAATGGCGCCGATAGCCTTTACCCTTACTATGTCACAGGGACTACCGGTGCCATTTGGTCAGCCCCTGTTACATGGTAGGAGTAATGGACGGCCGGCGCCATCTTGTGCTCCTACCATGTGACAGGGACTGACCAATGGCATCGGTAGCCCCTATGACATAGTAAGTGCAAAGGCTATCGGCACCATTTTGAATACCGGCAACCGATGGCCCGAGTGGAAGAGATTGCTCCAGGACTCCCGCTGGACCACCAGGGACTTTTGGCAAGTCTTGGGGGAGACTCATGACCCCCCCAAGACTTGCCAAAAGTTCCATTAAACCATGTCTTTCTATATGCTCTACGATTTTGATCCTGAGAATAGTTTCCACTATTTTTCCTGGCACTGAAGTCAGGTCTATAGTTACCTGGATCGCCCCTGGAGCCCTTTTTAAATATTGGGGTTACATTGGCCACCTTCCAGTCTTCAAGTACAATGGATGATTTTAATGATAGGTTTCAAATTTTAACTAAGAGATCAGAAATTTCATTTTTTAGTTCCTTCAGTACCCTAGGATGCATACCATCAGGTCCAGGTGATTTGCTACTCTTTAATTTGTCAATCTGGCCTACTACATCTTCCAGGTTCACAGTGATTTGGTTCAGTTCGTCTGACTCATCACCCCTGAAAATCATCTCCAGAACTGGTATCTCCCCAACATCCTCATTAGTAAACATGGAAGCAAATAATTAATTTAGTTTTTCTGCAATGGCCTTATCTTCCCTAAGAGCCCCTTTAACCCCTTGGTCATCTAATGGTCCAACCGACTTCCTCACAGGTTTCTCGCTTCGGATATATTTAAAAAAGTTTTTATTATGAGTTTTTGCCTCTAAGGCCAACTTCATTTCAAATTCTCTCTTCACCTGTCATATCAAAGCTTTACACTTAACTTGATAATGCTTATGTTTTTGTTTTATCCTATTTTCTTCTTCTGATTTTTGAAGGATTTTTTTGGCTGAAATAGCCTCTTTTACCTTACCTTCTAGCCATGATGGTAATCGTTTTGCCTTCCTTCCACCTTTCTTAATGCATGGAATACATATGGACTGCGCGTCTAGGATTGTATTTTTAAACAATGTCCATGCTTGTTGAACACTTTTAACCTTTGCGGCTGCACTTTCAGTTTTTTTCTAACTATTTTCCTCATTTTATCAAAGTTTCCCTTTTGACAGTTTAGTGTTAGAGCTGTATATTTACTTATTGTCCCCCTTCCAGTTATTAGTTTATAGAGATGTGAATCGGAGCCAGAATCGGTTCGGATTCCGGTTCGGATTCACATAGTGTTTTTCGTCCGGCCTGATCGCGGTTTTGTTTATCGGCTGCGCCCGAGCCGATAAACAAAAAACCCACCCCGACCCTTTAAAACTAATCCCTTAGCTTCCCCCACCCTCCCGACCCCCCAAAAAACATTTTACAGGTACCTGGTGGTCCAGTGGGGGTCCCAGGAGCGATCTCCTGCTCTCGGGCCGTCGCCTGCCACTAATAAAAATGGCGCCGATGGCCTTTGCCCTTACCATGTGACAGGGTATCCGTGCCATTGGCCGGCCCCTGTCACATGGAGGGAGCACTGCATGGCCAGCACCATCTTTAAAAATGGCACGGGCCATCCAGTGCTCCTACCAAGTGACAGGGACCGGCCAATGGCACAGATACCCTGTCACATGGTAAGGGCAAAGGGCCATCGGCGCCATTTTGATTAGTGGCAGCCGACGGCCTGGGAGCGGGATATCTCTCCCGGGACCCCCACTGGACCACCAGGTACCTGTAAAAAGTTTTTGGGGGGGTCGTGAGGGTGGGGGAAGCTAAGGGATTAGTTTTAAAGGGTCAGGGTGGGTTTAGGGGTTATTTTTGTGTGCCGTTTTTCCCGCCCTCCCCCAAAACGATAAGAGAACCCCCACGAACAATATTGTGGGGTTTTCCTATCGTTTTGGGGGAGCCCCCAATTTCTGATGATTTTGAAAATATCATATGATATTTTCAGTCGCCGAAGCCCGATTCACATCCCTATTAGTTTAAATGTGATCATGTTATGATCACTGTTGCCAAGTGGCCCCACCACCGTTACTTCTCTCACCAAATCCTGCATTCCACTAAGAATTAAATCTAAAATAGCTCCCTTTCTTGTTGGTTCCTGAACCAATTGCTCCATGAAACAGTCATTTATTACATCTAGGAACTTTATGTCTCTAGCAAGTCCTGATGTTATATTTACCCAGTCAATATTGGGGTAATTGAAATCTAAATTGGTCAAAAAGAGTCAGTGGTATACCACACAAATACAATCAGCAAAAAATTAGTGGAAACCAAATTAATTAAATATTATAGCCTAAAAGGTGTCAGCAAGCCTGTCGTTGTGACACTTAAACAGTGACCAACCGGTCTACACATCGCCCACCTTCCAAAGTCCTTTTTAATGAAATATATTTTTTTGCTGAATACGAAGAGTCTTTCACTAGTGCATACTAGAAGAAGTTTTACAAAAAATCAAAATTCAAAAAAATATATTTCATTAAAAAGGACTTTGGAAGGTGGGTGATGTGTAGACCGGTTGGTCACTGTTTAAGTGTCACAACGACAGGCTTGCTGACACCTTTTAGGCTATAATATTTAATTAATTTGGTTTCCACTAAT
Source organism: Rhinatrema bivittatum (assembly GCF_901001135.1). Classification (NCBI taxonomy): domain Eukaryota; kingdom Metazoa; phylum Chordata; class Amphibia; order Gymnophiona; family Rhinatrematidae; genus Rhinatrema; species Rhinatrema bivittatum. The sequence goes on from NC_042621.1 coordinate 41,951,450, forward strand.
TTTTTGCTGGTAATTGAAATCTCCCATTATTATTGCACTGCCAAATTGGTTTGTTTCCCTAATTTCTCTTAGCATTTCATCATCTGTCTGACCATTTTGTCCAGGTAGACGGTAGTATACTCCTATCACTATACTCTTACCCAACACCCCTATCACATCCTATCAACATCCTATCACTATGCTCTTAACCCCACACCCCCACCAAGTTGATCCTCCCTATCATTGCGATATAATTTGTACCCTGATATAGCACTGTCTTATTGGTTATCCTCCTTTCACCAAGTCTATGTGATGCCAATTATGTCAGTCTCATCATTTTCTGCTATACACTCTAACTCTCCCATCTTACTTCTGGCATTGGCATGCAGACAAGACATTTCAAAGTGTGTTTTTGTTTGTATTAACAACATCATCAACAAAGACAAGACGGAATTCCTAATCATCTCTCATGATGCAAATCCCTTTATCAGTGAAACAACATCTCTCCCTAATGCTCAACCTCAGATTGATAACCACTCTCTCCCTACCTTCCCTTCATCAATACCTGATTATTTCAAAAATTCTTTGTACGTAAGAGATTTAGGCACCCTATTAGACAACCAGTTCAACTTTAAAAGATTTGTTAACAATACAACTAAAGAAGGCTTTTTCAAATTACAAGTCCTTAAAAAACTTAAACCCCCTTCTACATTTCTATGATTTCCGTTTGGTTCTTCAATCAATCTTACTCACTAAAATCGATTACTGTAACTCTTTATTGCTCGGACTCCCTGCTGTAACCATAAAGCCACTACAGATGTTACAGAATTCAGCTGCCAGGATTTTGACAAATACAAAAAAGAGGGATCACATCACTCCAATCCTGTATCACCTCCACTGGCTCCCCATCAAATATAGAATTATATACAAAGTACTAACCATCATACACAAAAACTTACATAATCTTGCCCCACTCGATCTCACTTTCCAGATTCGCCCTAAATACTCCACCAGACCTTTGAGAAGAGCTTACCTTAATACCCTCTTCGTCCCTCAAGCTAAAACATCTCTAAGAAAAAGGGCCTTTTCTACCGCTGGTCCCTCTAACTGGAACACTCTCCCTCCTGACCTCCGACAAGAGTTTTGCCCTAACTCCTTTAAGAAAAAACTTAAAACTTGGTTATTCAAGCTTGCCTTTCCAGAACCGTCTTGTTAGCTTAAGCCTTCTCTACATCTCTGACTTCACTTCTCTGTTTATTTCTCTCCCTTATATGGTTTGATCTGTTATTAATCTTAGTCTTTTCATTTATTCTGGTTCCCTCTGAAGAGACCCTTACTCACTCTTTTGACTTTCCCTTTTATTTTATTTATTTATTTATTTATTTATTTATTTTTATTATTTTATTTTATTTTATTTATTTTATGTTATTATTTTTATTCTATTTCATTACATTTATGTCTTCTGCTTTTCCCCACTCCTTTTTATACATACCTGATCCCTAACTAAGCCTAGTACAAGAACAACAAATTTGGAATTATACATTTACTAGACTTTTATCACTTATGACCTTCATTACTATGTAATCCAAACCAATTCTTATCTACCTTGATTACTATGTAATTTAAATTGTATATTTAGTTTTTCTCATTGACTATTACTTAAAGTTGCTTAAATGTTCATTGTTCCATGTAAGGCCGTCTGGCAAGTTTCTGTTCTTTGTAAACCGGTTTGATTTGCATCTAATGTAGGAAGATCGGTATAAAAAAACAAAAAATAAATAAAATAAATAAATAAATGCTTTTCAGTTGTTAGGGATAATTTGGAAATCAGCTTCGGTGATTTTTTACATATAGGCACATGGATTACGTATGCTTTTATTGGAATCTCTCTGTTGGGATGCCCTAACTCTCCTGTTTCATTAATATCCTTGAAGGATACATTTCTCCGAACCATGCACTGCTGAGTGACTGTCGGCTTTCCCCCTTGTTTTAGTTTAAAAGCTGCTCTATCTCCTTTTTGAAAGTTAGTGCCAGCAGCTTGGTTCCACTCTGGTTAAGGTGGAGCCCATCCTTTTGGAAAAGTCTCCCCCTTCCCCAAAGGTTTCCCCAATTCCTTACAAAACTGAATCCCTCTTCCCTGCATCATCGTCTCATCCACGCATTGAAACTCTGGAGCTCTGCCTGTCTCTGGGGACCTGCATGTGGAACAGGAAGAATTTCAGAGAATGCCACCCTGGAGGTTCTGGATTTCAGCTTTCTACCTAAAATCCTAAATTTGGCTTCCAGAACCTCTCTCCCACATTTTCCTATGTCATTGGTGCCCACATGTACCACTACAGCTGGCTCCTCCCCAGCACTGTCTATGAAGATGAGATCTGTTGCTGTGGTGTTAAATCCAGGGACTATTGAGCCCTTTATAGAGATTAGACCCTGATGGTTTCATCTGGTGCCGCCGGGATTTTCCCGCCACTGGCCTTTTAAGAGGGCCGAGGTTCGGTGCACGCATGCCTAGGAAGCGAGGTGTCAGCAGGAGCCAGTGGCATCATCTGCGTTGAAAATTGGTGGCAGCTTGCCGCCTCAGTGCACATTGGGCCAATGCTCAGGGTGTGTCGGGTGATGGCCAGGAGACACCCGGCTGAGGAGGTGAGTATGGCAGTCCACGGCCTTTGGACCACCAAATATAACACCGGGTCAATGCGAACCTCTCAGGATACCTCATATAGTCTCTACATGGAGTCAAGAAGAAATCTCCCAGGTCAATATGAACCTTTCTCAGGACACTTCATACAGTCTCTACATGGAGAGCCAAGGAAGAGAGCTCCCAGATCAATATGAACCTCTCTGAAGACATTTGTCGTTCTTTATTATTTGAATAAAACCAAACAAAATGAACTTTTCCATCTAGAAATAGAAATGAAGTGAATGTCTCAAAAATCATTAATTTGTCTGTAAAGACTGCAGTCCTAACATAAACATACTCTGATCTGAAGCTATGAGGAACAAAAATCCAATGTTTCTAGCACCTAAAATGGACCGACTTTAATAACACTTAACAGAATGATGTGCATTAATCTCAGAAAATACATTTTGTACCTCATTCATCATATGTTAAAGAAAATGATTTCTTTAGCAACATTAGGATTTCTTCTAGAGCTTGCCAGTAATTTCCAGCATCACACATCTGGGTGTGTAAGACACTCACTGTTAATCTAGAGATTTGTTTTTCTACCAACTTCAGCACACTGAGAAACAGCCAAAATAGTACTCTGCTGAGGGGAGAGAATGCCATGAATTCTCTGGTGATATGTCCAGCATGATCTGCTACTTTCACCAGACCGTACTGGTGAAAGTAGCAGATCATGGGCCTGCTCACTTCTCCAACTCCTCTGCAAGTCCTGGGTCAGCCTCCCCAGCAGCAGCCACAAGCTCTTCCAGGCCTTGGCGTCCCACGGCGGCAGTCGTCGGGCCTTCCTCAGCGCACCAGACCTCACGGCGGGGCTTGGCGTCCTCTGTGGCATTGGCCCCACTCCTAGGCACGCGCACGTGGACCGCCCAATCCCTTATAGGGCCAGGGGCGGGTCCAAGCTCCGCGGTGCGCCCTGATTCAGCACAGTACAAGAGGAAATGCCTGCCTGAACTTGCCTTGGCAATCGGGTCGACACCGTGTGTGTACTAGTTTGCCTCCGGGTCTCATCGCCTGTTCCAGTCTTGTTCCAGTCCTGTTCCAGCGTCCTTCTGTTCAAGCGTCCATCTGTTCAAGCGTCCATCTGTTCCAGCATCCTTCTGTTCCAGCAACCTCCTGTTCCAGCGACTGTCTCTTCCTGCGTTCCCCCAGGTAGTATCTCTTGGACTGACTCTCTGGTACTGACCTCTGCCTGCTCTTGACCACGCTGATCGCTGTCCTGATACTGACCTCTGCCTGCTCTTGACCACGCTGATCGCTGTCCTGATACTGACCTCTGCCTGCTCTTGACCACGCTGATCTCTGCCCTGATACTGACCTCTGCCTGCTCTTGACCACGCTGATCGCTGCCCAGATACTGACCTCTGCCTGCCTCCTTGACCATGTCTGATCTCTGGAACCTGGCCCCTGTTTTGACTGACTACTCTCGGACTGATCCGTGGAACTTGACCCCTGCTTTGGCTGACTATTCTCGGACTGATCTTTGCAACTTGACCTCTGTGACTACTGACCACACCTCCTGAATTCTGGCCCTGCTCCTAGCCTTGTCATCGCAGACACTACTGGCCTTCCTTGATTCCTCAGGCCTTCAGTCTTGACATCGACCGCGCACCCTTGATCCTGGTGGGCACACCTTTGAACTTCCTTTCTGGGAGACCCTGCATGGCCCACCTAAGTCCAAGCAGCCCGTGTCCCCAAGGGCTCCACCCGGGGGGACTGCGGGCTTCCAATGGTGAAGCTCCAGCTAGCCTCTGTCTCCTCCTGTGCTCCGCCTCCTGGTGGCAGGTGCTTCCTGGGTCCGACCAGGGAGCCGCCCTACACTACTCTAGAACAAGGGTCCACCTCCAAGTGCAACAATAAGAACGATACCTCTGCACCCAGTACATAAAGGCACTCACTGATGAAGCAAGGGCAAAGCCCGTGCAAGCGAGGAGCACATTTACTGTATGGGCTGTGACTCAGACACTGAGTTTGAGCGACCTCGCTCTGCACACTACAGATCTGTGGGAAAATAGATTTTTTTTTCCCTGAAATTTCCAGAAAGATCAGATGCCAACAATTCCCAGGTGGATAGCTCCAAAGGGCAAACCTGAAAAAAAATAAAATAAAATTTCAAAATAGAAGAAATGTTTGAAAGCTTTGAGACCAGAATTGCCCCTGCTTTTAAGCTGCAGTGAATTTCAAGTGCAGGGAGGCCACCACAGCCAAAATTTAATTTGGTAAATTGTATTAAGCAGCTGCCTGCTTGGTTCACTTTCATTTAATATTAATACTAATATCAAAGTACAGCAGTAAGACGGACAATTACTTTGTCAATTGTGACCTCTAACAATTAGTCCTTTAAGCTCTGTGCTAACTATTTTACTGCCAGGGTGTGAATGTTATTCACCATTTTGTGCTTTAAAGATTAAGTGTAACTGATCCCCAGGACATTTCCCTTTTTAATGTACACAGGACTGCTGTATGAAGACCCAGCACTGCACTAAATGTGTGGCTAGAAGCAAGAATGGGGTAAACAGAATGTGGGGCTTAATTTTCTAACAAGATTAAGAGAAACAGGAATAGATGGGAATGTATGCCAATGGTTTGTCATATCGCTCGGGCTGTCAGGCTCAGATTAGAATTGAGTCCCAAGATTCACCCAAGAAGCTTGGTTGTGGGTGCCAAGGTGGTGGAGTGGATTACTAACTGGTTGACTGAGAGGAGGCAGCAATGCAGCATGTAATGGCAAATGGAGCTTATTCGGATGAGAGAACAGTGTTAATTGGAGAACCTCAAGGATCAGTTTTGGAATCGGTTCTGTTCAATATCTTCATGAGTGACATTGCAGAGGGGTTAGAAGGAAAATTTCGCCTTTTTGCGGATGATATTAAGTGGACACGCCTGAAGGAGTAGAGAGAATGAAAAGTGATTTAAGAAAGCTTGAAGAGTGGTCGAAGATTTGGCAGCTGGGATTCAATGCCAAGAAGTGCAGAGTCATGCATCTGGGGTGCGGTAATCCAAAAGAGCTGTTTATGATGGGGGCAAAAGACTATCATGCACAGAGCAGGAAAAGGACCTTGGGGTGATTGTCTGGTGATCTGAAGGCAGCGAAGCAACGTGACAAGGTGATAGCTAAAGCCAGAAGAATGCTGGGCTGCATAGAGAGAGGAATAACCAGTAAGAAAAGGGAGGTGATAATGCTCTTGTACAGGTCCTTGGTGAGGCCTCACCTGGAGTACTGTGCTCAGTACTGGAGCCTTTATCTCAAAAAAGATAGAGTCAGGATGGAAACAGTCCAGAAGAGGGTGACCAAAATGGTATGGGGGTTCTGTTTCAGAAGACTTAAGAGGAGAGGGTGAAGGATCTAAATCTGTATACCTTGGAGGAGAGGAGGTGCAGGGGAGATATGATACAGACCTTCAGATACCTAAAAAGTATTAATGACGCACAAACTTCAAACATTTTCTGTTGGAAAGGAAATAGAACTAGGGGGTCACAAAATAAAACTCCAGGGGGAACGACTGAGAACCAAATTCCAGAAATATTTCTTCATGGAGAGAGTGGTGAATGCCTGGAATGCCCTTCCAGGAGAGGTAGTGAAGATGAGAACAGTAAATGAATTCAAAAGGGCATGGGACAAATGCTGCAGATCCCTATAGGCTTTAAGATGAAAAAAGATTAAAGGGATGATGTAACATTTCTGCATGGGGTAACCTGCATGGAGTGGCAGTTACTACCCTTAATTAATTTAATTTAATTTTTAAATTCAATCTACTTAATTAATCCATTTAATTTATATTCTTTCAACCACTTCAGATTACAATTTGTTTATCAATTGGATGGCCATGTTACGGTCCCGGGATGTGCCCCGGGACCTTCACTCACCTCCCGGGCCAGCCGCAGGAGTCCCTCCACTTTGGCCCCACAGGCCTGAAACGCAGCCTACCGTGGCGCTCTCCCTGTTAGGGAGTTGCCGACGCCGATCCACGGCTGGCCCCGCCCCCTAGGCACGCGTGCATGCCGGGACTTCATACTTAAAGGGGCCAGCGCGGGAAACTCAGGGACAGCCTCTTACTGACATCAGACGCTGAAGAAGAAAATAGGATAAAGCATAAACATTGGCAAGTTAAATGTAAGACATTGATAAGACAGGCTAAGAGAGAATTTGAAAAGAAGTTGGCTGTAGAGGAAAAAACTCACAGTAAAAACTTTTAAAAATATATCCGAAGCAGAAAGCCTGTGAGGGAGTCAGTTGGACCGTTAGATGATCGAGGGGTTAAAGGGGCACTTAGAGAAGATAAGGCCATCGCAGAAATATTAAATGATTTCTTTGCTTCGGTGTTTACTGAAGAGGATGTTGGGGAGGTACCCATAATGGAGAAGGTTTTCATGGGTAATGATTCAGATGGACTGAATCAAATCACGGTGAACCTAGAAGATGTGGTAGGCCTGATTGACAAACTGAAGAGTAGTAAATCACCTGGACCGGATGGTATACACCTCAGAGTTCTGAAGGAACTAAAAAAATGAAATTTCAGACCTATTAGTAAAAATTTGTAACCTATCATTAAAATCATCCATTGTACCTGAAGACTGGAGGATAGCAAATGTAACCCCAATATTTAAAAAGGGCTCCAGAGGCGATCCGGGAAACTACAGACCGGTTAGCCTGACTTCAGTGCCAGGAAAAATAGTGGAAAGTGTTCTAAACATCAAAATCACAGAACATATAGAAAGACATGGTTTAATGGAACAAAGTCAGCATGGCTTTACCCAAGGCAAGACTTGCCTCACAAATCTGCTTCACTTTTTTGAAGGAGTTAATAAACATGTGGATAAAGGTGAACCGGTAGATGTAGTATACTTGGATTTTCAGAAGGCGTTTGACAAAGTTCCTCATGAGAGGCTTCTAGGAAAAGTAAAAAGTCATGGGATAGGTGGCGATGTCCTTTCGTAGATTGCAAACTGGCTAAAAGACAGGAAACAGAGAGTAGGATTAAATGGACAATTTTCTCAGTGGAAGGGAGTGGACAATGGAGTGCCTCAGGGATCTGTATTGGGACCCTTACTTTTCAATATATTTATAAATGATCTGGAAAGAAATACGACGAGTGAGATAATCAAATTTGCAGATGACACAAAATTGTTCAGAGTAGTTAAATCACAAGCAGATTGTGATAAATTGCAGGAAGACCTTGTGAGACTGGAAAATTGGGCATCAAAATGGCAGATGAAATTTAATGTGGATAAGTGCAAGGTGATACATCTAGGGAAAAATAACCCATGCTATAATTACACAATGTTGGGTTCCATATTAGGTGCTACAACCCAAGAAAGAGATCTATGCAGCTACTCTAATAGCTTTCACCACATCCTCTAGCAATGAATTCCAGAGCTTAATTATGCATTGAGTAAAAAAACATTTTCTCTTATTAGTTTTAAATGTATCATCTAGTAACTTCATTGTGTGTACTTTTTGAAAGAGTAAACTACTGATTAATGTTTACCTGTTAAACCACTCATTATTTTATAGACCTCTATCATATCTCACTTCAGCCGTCTCCTCTCCAAGCTGTAGAATCCTAACCTCTTTAGACTTTCCTTATAGGGTAATCATTCCATCCCCTTTATCATCTTGGTCGCTCTTCTCTGTACCTTTTCTAATTCTGCAATATCTTTCTTGAGAAGTGGTGACCAACACTGCACACAATACTCAAGATGAGGTTGCACCATGGAGCGATACAAAGGCATTATGATGCTTTCTGTTTTATTCTCCATTCCTTTCCTAATAATTCCTAACATTCAGTTTACTTTCTTGGCTGCTGCTGCACAGTGAGCAGAAGATTTCAACGTATTATAAACAATGATGCTTAGATCCCTTTCTTGGGCGGTGACTCCCAATGTTGAACCTTGCATTGTGGAGCTATAATTTCGGTTACTCTTCCCTAAGTGCATCACTTTGCACTTGTCCTCATTAAGGAGAAATTACTACTTACTTGATAATTTCTTTTCTTTTACTGAAGGGTAAGTCAATCCCAACGAGTGGGTAATACACATCTGCCAGCAGATGGAGACGGAGCAAAAGCTGACATCACGGCCATATAGTCCCACCCCAACATCAGCCCGCCAGTATTCCATGGAACACTTGAACATTGTTATCCACAAGCAAACATTCATGTTTCCCAACCAACAAGAACACTGAACTCAGTCAAAGAAAGGAACATATCTAGCAAACTAAAGGCTAGAGAAGTCACTTACCAGTTGACAACGAAGAGCAGGAATCATACTCTGCATAGCTCACCCTAAGAAAAGCTAACCACAAATTCAAACACCGGCAACCGAAAGTGGGTCTGGGATTGACTTACCCTTCACTAAAGGAAAGGAAATTATCAGGTAAATAGTAATTTCTCCTTCCTTAGTGTTCGAGTAGGTCAATCCCAATGAGTGGGATGTACCAAAGCTAATCTTGAAAATGGTAGGAGGCTGCCAGCAGTCCAGACAATACTGCTTACGAAAAGGCAGCATCCTCTCTAGCCCTATCTTCTAAGCGGTAATGCTTGGAGGAGAACAAAGATGACAATGTTGCCACTCAGCAAATTTGAACAACAGACAACAAAGTTTTGCCCATGATACAACCTAAACCGAAGTGGAATGCAACTTCAGCAGCCACCTAGGCTGTTGTAATGACTTCCTTAATCCAGTGGGCAATCATTGCCTGCCTTGCCAGAGCTCCTTACCTCAGAGCACGAATAGGCGATCAGACTTCTGAACAGTCTTAATCACCTCCTAACACTGCTGTAAAGGACACCTGATGATGATGAAGAAATGCAAAAGGTGGTACTCATCTTCATTTCTGTCCCTGTCCAAGGTAGGCAGAGAAATGAACTGATTCAAATAAAACTCCAAAACCACTTTAGGCAAAAAATAGGGCACTGTCCGAAGTTGAACCGCACCCAAAGTCATATGGAGAAGGCTCATGGCAGGAAAGAGCCTGCAGCTCAGAGACCCAATGTGCCAATTAGATTACTACCAGAAAACCTGTCTTCAAGGAAAGTAACCACAAGGAAATAGCACGCAGTAGTAGAAAGGTCAGATTGCCAAAATGCAAGGACCAAGTTAAGGTCCCACAGAGGCATTGGAAGCCGCAACAGGGAGTGAAGATGTTTAACTCCCTGCAAGAAATGGGACACATCTGGATGGGAGGACAAAGGTTCTCCAAAGTCTCTTCCCCTATAAGAAGCCAGGGCTGTGACTTCACCTTCCAGGTGATAAGGGCCAAACCCTTAAGCAAGCCGTCCGGTAAAAATTCCCAAATCAAAGGAATATCCACCTTGAGCAGTTAAGTACCTCGCTCAGGACATCAGGCCTCCAGATCCTCCATACTCTAACCTAGGCTAGAGAAGTGGAAAATTTCCAGGCCCAAAGAAAAGTGAAAATTACAGCAGGTGAAAATCCCCACTTCAACAACTGAGCCCTTTCAATGGCCAAACCATAAGACAGAATCGATCCGGATCCTCTTGCAGAATGAGCCCCGATGTAAAGGTCCATTTGAGATGGTAGTCCGAGGGTACTGACCACCAGAAGTGGCCAGTATAATCATTGATTATATCAGCATAATCATTGATGATCAGCATAATCATTCCCTTCGAACTCAATCTGGATTCAGTAAAAGGAAGGTTTTGGTTTGACTTGTAAACCTTCTAGACCAGACTGCCTATTAGAGGTCAGGGGGAAACACATACAGCAGGGTGCTCTGTAGCCACTCCTGAAAAAGAACATCAATGCCTATTGCTTTTGGGTCCTGTCTGCGACTGAAGAAGTGTGGACCCTTTGCTTAGTTGAATCTCGAGAGGCCCCAGTGGTTCACCAGGAGCAGAAAGGCCTTGTCCATCAGCTCTCATTCTCCTAGGTCCATGGTTCTCCTGATGAGGAATTCACCTCTGAAGTTGTTTTTTCCAGGTATGAGAAGGCGGATATGCTTAGGAGAAGCTGCTGTAGCTGCTAGGTGAATTTCCGGCACATCAACAAAACTGCTCATGCTTCCCATTTCTTGATGTTCCACTGCTACTCTGCTGCATTCCAGCACCCTTGCAGCACCAACTCCTGATAGTGAGCCCTCCCAGACCCGGAGGCTCTTATCTGTCGTAAGTACCAACTAATCCAGCGGCGTCAGGAAAATTCCTTTCCTAAGATGACTTGCCTGCAACCACCAGTCCAACTGGGATCTCACCTCTAACAGGAGGAACAGCTTCACTGCATAGTTCTTCGACTGCGGACTCCAACAGGAGATCAACGGGTGTTGAAGAGGGCACATATCTGTCCTCTCACAGGGAACCACTTCTTATGCGGCTGCCATCAACCCCTGGACCCTCTTATATGACCCACGGTCAGACAAATAGGGTTCCACAGGGATCAAACTCATAGCATCAACATGTGGAACTGAGACCTCAGCAGGAATACTCTGCCTCGCCTTGTATTGAACCAAACCTCGAGATACTCCAGGGTCTGAGATGGCTGCAAATCACTCTAGCCAAGATTCACCCCCGAGCCTAGTTCCTGTAGCAAGGAACCACCCTGTGAGAAGCAGGAAGACTCTGTACCTTGATTTTGGTTTGAATCAACCAGTCATCTCCTTGTGGAGAGCTGCAACTACTGCCACCATGACAGGAAAAAAGGTCCGGGTGCCGCAGTTATCTGAAGGCAAAGCCTGAAACTGGTAAGGACGATCCAGGACAGCAAAATGGACTGCTGATGTTCCCAATGGATGGGAATATGCATCCAGTATGGGCCAAAACAACCCTTCTTTCTTGGGCATGTCCAAATAAATGGAATAATGAGCCATATATCTCAGTGATTTGGGAACAGGAATCACCGCTTTCAGGTTCAACCTCCATTGCAATGTCACTTTCACTTCTACTCTCTGCTGAGGGGAGTTAGAGAGACCATGAAGGCATCCCAAAGAATGTGAAGAAATTCTAGAGCATACCCGTCCCAAAAAGCTATTAGAATATATTGGTCCAAAGTAATCTGGCCCCACCTCTGGTAAAAACAGGACAGATGCCACCTATCTCCTGAATCAACAGGTGAGCCTGCCAACCTTCATTGGCAGACTGAGGGGCTCCATCTCTGTAGTCCATATCCTTTCGAGGTCCTCAGGGGCAAAAGGACTGAGATCAGCGGAAGGGACAAGACCTCTGGGAAGAACCTCCCTATAAGGCCTCAAATGCCTCAAATGCTTTGCTTTAGGATAGTCTCAAATCTCCAATCCTGAGCATCCTTCAATGCCACACCTCCCTCTACTGGGATGGTGGTATGGTTCATGACAGAACACACCAAGGCATCCAACCTAGGGAAATGCAACCACTTTCTGGTCTGCGGATCCAAGGGGGTATAAACCTGCCAAGATGCATCCTCCTTTAAAAGATGACCCTGGTACATTCCATTCCATAATTCAACTCCTGGAGTGCAACCAGTAGGGGAAAGAAACAAGAAGCCTTGTATAGGGTGACCAAATTCGGAACTTTCTTCTGCCTTCCCAAGGAGTCAGTCCCAGCCACTCCGAGGGTCTTCAGTGCCTGAAAGACCAAACTCGACAACTCATCAGTAAGAAAGAAACAGATCAAAGTTCGATTTGGTTCCAAAGGTGGGGAAATGTTCACCATCAACATCATCGGTATTGTTTTGATTCACCTGCATTTGAGTTTAGTCAGGCCGCATTGTGCCATGGCGCCACAGAGCCAGGTGGAGAAGCACTTGGAATGCACAGACCAACCTTAGTAGGCACTGGCAATTCAGAAGACCAGCTCTGTAGGAACACTTACCAACCCTGGAAGAATTTTACCCAGGAAAAGAGGATAGTCCATTCCAGGCCCCACAGGCTCAAACCTGACATCCTGAGAGCTAGTGGCTTGTGACGACTCAGCTCGTGGATCAATCAAAGGAGGGGATACTCTCATGTCACCCTCGGTCCCAGTCCCCACAGACCACGAAGATGGACCATCACCGGCAAAATCAGAAGGGGATACATTGCCCCGAGCATCCAGGCAGTTCTGACACAGGCTTAAAGAAAGCTGTGGCTGAATGATCCTGAAGTGGCATGCAGCACTTAGGAATCCTCACTGCAGGCACCATAGTTGTAAGCATGCAGAACTGTGAAAGCTTGAGCCTGGAATATGTGCGCATAAAACCTGTGCCCAAAAATGGATGCCCAAAAAGTGTGCGCACACATATATGCACACGTATATGCACTTAGGCTGCATGCCCAACTAGATGGCCAAACTGAGCGTCCAGTAAACCAAGGTGCCTAAGCAGGATGCACAAACAGATGCACAGGCACACTCCGAGCAGCCCACAGCACAGAATACGTGCGCAAAAACCTCGCAACCTACCATGCGCTCAAAAAGCAATAAGTCTGTGAGTGGGGCCTAGCCAAATAGCTGCTCAACTCACCAAGCCTGCACTGCTTCCTCAGCTCACAGAACTCCCCAGAGATGTGAGTTGGCTAGCCGACAATTTTTCTCCTTTTTTTTTTTTTTTTTTAAATAAGAAAAACGTTCACCTGAGCCCCGCTCTCCATGGCTGAGAGCAGGTATGGGTCCCAGCTACAGGGGGGGAGAGAGCTAAACCCTCACCCCTGACCCTGTCTCAGTCTGCAACCACTAAGTGCACTTTAGGTCCAGGCCCCTCAAGGCTACCAGACTGAAGTATTCTACTGAGGGAGCAGGGCCTAGCCAAATGGCTGCTCAACCCGCCATGCCTGCACTACCTCCTCACCTCACCCCATCTCACCGAACTCCCTAGAGATGTGAGCAGAACAGGCAAACGCCAAAGTAATAGACCCTTTCTCCTGCTTTCCTCTCACTGCTGTATGATTATTATTATTTTTATAAAGCAAAAAAAACAACAACTTTTACCTGAGCTCAGCCTTCCCTGGCTGAGAGCAGAAACAGGTCCTGGCTACGGGGGGAGAGGGCTAAAGCATTCACTACTGAGGCTATCTCAGCTTGCAACCGCTATTGAAATTTCTGGTCCACCACAGTCAAGGCCATCGGATTGAGGGCAGTCTACTGAGGGAGGGACCGCACGGTATCACCTCAGGAAGCAAGCGGTGCTACATAGACGTTGCATCTTTCTATTATCTCCTTTCGATTCCTTCTTCTTTTCTTCTCTTCTTTTTTTTTTTTTTGTTGTTGTTGTTTTTTTACTCACAGGCAATTCCCCAAAGGAAATGCATGTCCACCATCTGCTGGAGATGGAGAATACTGGCGGGCTGATGTTGGGGCAGGATTATATAGCCGTGCCATCAGCTTTTGCTCCGTCTTCATCTGCTGGCAGTGGTGCATAACCCACTCATGGGAACTGACCTACCTGAATGCTAAGGAAATTTCATTTGCCATTTGCATGCCCAGCCTTCCAGTTTTTCAAGATCCTCTTGCAATTTCTCACAATCCTCTCGTGATTTAATAAGTGAATAATTTTGTGTCATCTTCAAATTTGATCACCTCACTTGTTGTTCCCATTTCCAGGTCATTTACAAACATATTAAAAAGCATCGGTCCCAGAAAAGTGACTAGTGGAGTCCCTAGAGCCCTCCACTAGTCGCCTCTCTCCATTGGGAACATTTACCATTTAGCCCTACTTTCTGTTTTCTATCTTTTAACCAGTTTCCATTCCACAATAGGATACTGCCCCCTTCCTATGGCATTGTCCCCCATCTTCCCAGAAATAGTTTTGAACTGCATAATTTCAATGGCAAAGCCATTTTCAGCACCCACCCTCATGGTGAAGTGAAGCCAGCCACCTCTGCAACATTTTGTGGGGCTCTAGTGTTCTTTTTAGGAAGAAAGTCCTTTCCTGTTACAGTTCCCGTCAGCACATTCCAAATCAATTTCTATGCAGAAAATGCAAACCTGGAAAGCCGTGGCTTCGTGCATTTCTGGTCTTGCTGAGGTGAGAAAATGCTGAGAAGAAGGAGAGAGCACAGGGACACCTGCTCTACGGAGGAGGACATTAAATATCCCATGGGTCAATAATACAAATCGAGATAGAACTTAAATGCTATTTTGTGTCACATTTTGAGTCTAAATTACATCACAAAAACACTTCAATCTACTTTTCCTGTCTCTAGCCCACAAGTGAAACGTTATTGAACTCTCTGTTCTTGTGTCCATCCCCCACACCCCACCCCCCACTCCCCTGACTCCCAAAACAAAAATCTTCCTTCTCCTGGATGTGATTTTCATATCACAGGCTTTCTACAGTTCATTTAGTTCTCTTTTTTTTCCCCAGTGGAAATTTTTCATGCAGTATATGCAAGTCAATCAGTCGTTCTGCTCGGAGTCTTTGTGAGGAGAGTGGGGTATTAATGGGGTACAGAATGACGGATCTGAAGTCTTTCAAAGAGAATAAATCCAAACTACTAAGTGCACAGGGAGCGTGGAAGGGAGCAGCTTAGGCGGAATAGAAATATTGTAAACTAAATAAACATATTCCTTTTTAAATTAAAGTAAAACACTGAACCAGCAAACAGTCAGGCCAATACAGTACAGTGCACTCCGGCAGTGCGCATTGTTAACCCGCGTTTGGATGCGTGTTTTCGACGCGCTAGCTTTACCCCTTATTCAGTAAGGGGTAATAGCGCGTCCAAGCCCCCCGAACCTAATAGTACCCGCAACATGCAAATGTATGTTGATGGCCCTATTAGTTATTCCCGCGCAATTCAGTAAGTAAAATGTGCAGCCAAGCCACACATTTAACTTTCAGAAATTAGCGCCTACTCAAAGGTAGGCGTTAATTTCTGCCGGCACCGGGAAAGTGCACAGGAAAGCAGTAAAAACTGCTTTTCTGTACACCCTCCGACTTAATATCATGGCGATATTAAGTCGGAGGTCCCAAAAGTTAGAAATAATAAAAAAAAAAATTTAAAATCGGCCCACGGCTTGAAAACCGGACGCTTCATTTTGCCGGCATCCGGTTTCCGAACCCGTGGCTGTCAGCGAGTTTGAGAACCGACGCCAGCAAAATTGAGCGTCGGTGTCAAACTCGCTGACAGCCGCCGCTCTTTTTACCACGGGCCCTCATTTGCATGCGGGCCAATACTAAATCGCATGCACAGGAGAGTGGCCTGTGAGCACACCGGGAGAGCGGGCACTCGCCCGCTCTCCTGCGACTTTTACTGTATCGGCCTGAGTGAAATTCAGCTCAGAGTCCCCTCCTGTCACATAAATAGGAGGAGAATGATAGAAGACGATTTGGCTCTTTGCAGTGGAAGAGGATTGGTGAAAACACAGGGGGGGGGGGGGGGTGAAGCAGAGCAGATTCGGACAAAGCCGGCAAGGAGACAAGGGGAGAGCCGGAGATCAGATGAGCATAGGGCTTGGGGAAAAAAGGTTGAGCCTTGCAGTTTCATCTGTCCTCAGATTTTCTAATAAGAGTTTGCTAAGGACAGTAAATATTTTTTTAAAACAGGCTCATTTCAAAACTGTTTCTCACTCATTTCTATATTACATGCGACGTGAAATAAAAGCATTCCTTATTAAGCAGCGATCTTTTCAGCCGGATTTAAGAAGCTCTGTCTGTATCCTCGCCAGTGCTGGGATAAAGACCAAATCCGCTCATCAAACACCTGCAGGCTCGGAGATCTAATAGGCACAAATTGGCAATGACTGCCCAAGCAAGTAACACAGACCCTACTGATTTGTAGATTGATACTGATGCCTAATGATCCCCTTGGGCAGATCAATAGTAACAAAGCTCGGGCCTGCCTTTCCTTTCCTCCTTACTGCAGAGACGAGAAAACACTGCCTGTACGCAGAGGTCTTCAGCTGGGAAGGACACAAGGATTTAGATGCAATGATCTAAAAGCTGATGGGTTCCAGACAAACATTTCTGAACTTTCTCCAGAATGACAGCCATGACAATTGTGGAATTGGTTCTTTGTGGCTTAGCAGGGAGAATTTATTCTCAAATGTCTATTAATGCTAAATTATATCTGTGCAATCCTGCGAATCTGAGTACTGGTGCAAAGAACTGGGACTTGCATACTGTGCAGACAAGTGAATGACCCAAGTACATTTCTGTCTGTGCGGAGTGAGAGGTGCCGGTCAGTGCTCTGCAAAATAAACTCCACAAACACAATTCACAGCAACATGGAAAGCTCACAAATGTTTTAGTGCAAAACTGTGCCCTACTGCACTAGAAAGCGTAAAGGGACCCCGCGTGCGTCTGACTTTTAACATGAATTAAAGCCTCACACATGGAAGAGAATGCAGAGCCTCCTCCCCCATCCCATCTCGCGCATTTCATCCATTACGGGACTGCTGTCCTCCCACCCCTCCACCAGTCTCACAAACTAGCCAGGTCTTAAAATGAAAAGTCCCAGGATTTTCCCCTTCCAAGGCTGCCAAAGGACAGCCCAGGAGGCAACACATGCACCTGTCAGCAGGGGAGCCCCGTCAGTCCCATCACCCTTCATCCTAAGCACTGTGGGAGCCTCCTAAAGCAATTAGAAAAAAAAAAAAAGAAAAACCAGGAAACCCAAAAGTAGACTAAAACCGCCTTACCTCAGCTGGCTTTCCATTCTGGCCCTGTGGCTTTGAATTTTTTTCAGAAACATCCTTTAGGGTTTTCCATTCTCTCTCTCTCCTCCTCCTCCTCCTCTTTCTGAGTTGGGATGGCTTTTATGAAAAATAAATCAAGGCAAACAGTGGAAAGCAAGGAGAAGTAAAGGGACTCCAGAGAGAGGGCTAGGAAGGGTCAGCCAGAGCCACTGTTCAGGTTTTAGTTTAAATGAAAGCAGATCTGCTCACTCACTGGCGCGCGAGCATAAATATGCTGCAATTTTATATTGTGCGCGCAAGTAAGAATATATCATTTTAAATC
Source organism: Rhinatrema bivittatum (assembly GCF_901001135.1). Taxonomy (NCBI): domain Eukaryota; kingdom Metazoa; phylum Chordata; class Amphibia; order Gymnophiona; family Rhinatrematidae; genus Rhinatrema; species Rhinatrema bivittatum. The sequence goes on from NC_042621.1 coordinate 41,968,974, forward strand.
CCCCTGCCACAAGTAGGTGTGCGCATAATCTTAAGAGAAGGCTCGAGTAAATGTCCTGTGCGTATTTCCACTATGGCTTTAGCAGCTTTTTCGTGCATATGCAGGCGGATTGTAAAACATGCTCGCGCAAGTAAAAAAACAGTTTTACCGGTTTGTCCAGTTGATATTGAGGTCTTCAAGACCCCTCTGGTTCTTCATCCTGTAAGCCCCCACTTGGCGCCGAACCTTCAAGCTGTGCTGAAAGCCCTAAAACTCTAGATCTCTAGACTTGCTCCTTACCAGAACCTATAGTAAAGTTACCTGGATAACATGGGGATATACGCCATGCTCAGCTTTTTTAAATTTCGGAGTTGCACACGTAAATCTAGCCCCTCCCTGTAATGCCCCGCCCCTTTCCCATCCTCTTAATCTTGATGCGTGCATGGGTAATGTATGCGTGTATTTCATGTGTTGTGCGTCCCGGCCGCGTTGGTGCCGCGGTCGGCCCTGCTCATCTCGCGCTGCCCTCCACCAGTTCTGGCCTTGCTGCAGGCACCAGCTCCTGACATCCCCGACGCTCTCCCCAGGCATCCTCGGCCTCTTCCACGCCACAGGCCTTTCAGCGAAGCTCCCGTAGGAGCTCCGCGTCTTCCATCTCCTCGGTCCCGCCCCTAGGCACGCGCGCGGCCGATGTCGCTGACTTTAAAGGGCCAAGCACGGGAAACCCGGTTCGGACGCGTCCTTATGACATCATGCAGCACCGGTATATAAGGCGAGGCTCTGTCCCCAGAACCTCGCCTTGGAAATCGGGTCGACACCTTGATGTTTCTAGTTTGCCTGTTCCTTGATCCTGTGTTCCAGCATCTCCTTGTTCCAGAGTCTCCTTGTTCCAGCATCTCCGTGTCCCAATGCTCCTATGGTCCTCGGAGTCTTCAGCATCTGTCTTATTCCTGCTCCACGTTCCCTGGTAGTATCCTTCGCACTGACTCTTGGTACTGACCCCTGCTTGCCTGACTTCGACTGACCACTGCCTGGACTTAAACTCTGCCTGCCTGACCATGTTGACCACTGCCTGGAACTGACCCTCGCTTGCCTTGACTACGCTCGGACTGACCTTGGATTTAATACTCGCTTTGGGTGACCACTTCTGGACGGATACCCTGGCTTTTAGAGATGTGAATCGTGTGATCGATCGTCTTAATGATCGATTTTGGCTAGGGGGGAGGGAATCTGATCGTCACGGTTTTATTTTTTTTTTTTTTAAATCGTTTAAATCGTAAATCGGGGGAGGGTGGGAAAACCGGCACACTAAAACAACCCTAAAACCCACCCCGACCCTTTAAAATAAATCCCCCACCCTCCCGAACCCCCCCAAAATGTTTTAAATTACCTGGGGTCCAGTGGGGGGGTCCCGGTGTGATCTTCCACTCTCGGGCCACGGCGCCGGCCCTACCTTTGCCCTGTCATATGACAGGGCAAAGGTAGGGCCGGCGCCATTTTGGTTCCTGTCCCCCGACGTCACGAGCGCAGGAGATCGCTCCCGGACCCCCGCTGGACCCCCAGGGACTTTTGGCTAGCTTGGGGGGGCCTCCTGACCCCCACAAGACTTGCCAAAAGTCCAGCGGGGGTCCGGGAGTGACCTCATGCACTAGGGCCGTATTGCAAAATGGCGCCGGCCGTATGGCCGCCGCCATTTTGCAATACGGCAATACGGCCATACGGTCGGCGCCTTTTTGCAATACGGCCCTAGTGCATGAGGTCGCTCCCGACCCCCCGCTGGACTTTTGGCAAGTCTTGTGGGGGTCAGGAGGCCCCCCCCAAGCTGGCCAAAAATCCCTGGGGGTCCAGCGGGGGTCCGGGAGCGATCTCCTGCGCTCGTGACGTTGGGGGACAGGAACCAAAATGGCGCCGGCGCTATCTTTGCCCTGTCATATGACAGGGCAAAGGTAGCGCCGGCACCATTTCTATTAACGCAGCCGTGGCCCGAGAGTGGAAGATGACACCGGGACCCCCCCACTGGACCCCAGGTAATTTAAAACATTTGGGGGGGGGGGTTAGGGAGGGTGGGGGATTTATTTTAAAGGGTCGGGGTGGGTTTTAGGGTTGTTTTAGTGTGCCGGTTTCCCGCCCTCCCCCTTCCCGTCCCCCCTCCTCCTCCCCCGATTTACGATTTTTGACGATAAATCGGGGGAATTCCTATTGTATCGTGCCTCTAACGATTTTTGACGATTTAAAATATATCGGACGGTATTTTAAATCGTCAAAAAACGATTCACATCCCTACGTGGCTTTGACTCTTGTGCTTCACTTGGACACCCTCTTCTTGCCTTCTGTGATCACCAGACCGACCTGCTTGGACTCTGACCGCGACCTTCCTCTGACCAGACCCACAGGCGCTGCCTGTTCCACCCGGAGAACCTTCTTGAACTGTTACCTCCCTGAGGTTTCCGGAGTCTCTGCATCCGCCACGCACCTTTGCTCGTGGTGGGCACACCTCTCCGCTACCTCTCCGGAGACCCTCTGAGGCCCACCTAAGTCCAGGTAGTCTGGGTACCCAAGGGCTCAACCTGCAGAAACTCCAGACTGTTATTGGCAAAGCTCCAGCCAGCCTCTGTCTCCTTGTGTGCTTCGCCTCCTGGTGGCAGGCGCTCTCTGGGTCCGACCAGAGGGCCGTACCAATCCTGCACCAGGCCAAGGGTCCACCTCCAGCGCAACATCATGGCTTCTTAAAATTCTCATTGCTCGCACATGGCCCACATATGCGCATATGTGGCCATTTTTGCGCAAGTAACACTTTTAAAATCTACCTCTCAGATAGTAAATGACATAAGTATGCAAAGGGCACATTCATAGTACTAAGAATATATAATAAGGGCCAGATTTTAAAAGCCCTACGCGCGTAATTGCATGGGATTAATGCGCGTAGGAGGCCTTACATGCGCCGGGCCTATTTTAAAAGACCCGGCCACGCGCATAAAGACCCAGGATGCATGTAAGTCCCGTGGCTTCAAGAAAGGAGCGGGGCGGGGGCAGGGCGGTCTGGGGATGGGGCAGGGCTAGAAGCCCCGGCACAGAAGCCATTTGCTGCTGTTTTGGAGGATCGTGTGCTGGCAGGCTGCTGGCGCTCGCAACCTGCGCCTGCTTTGAGCAGGCGCAAAAGGTGAGACAACTTTTTTGGAGGGTTAGGATAGGGCTAGGGGGTGGGAAGGTTAGGGGAAGGGGTAGGAAGGATAGATTAGGGGGTAGGGAACGGGGGAAGGCTGCGGGCATCGGCGCACGTAAATTGCACTAATGTGCACCCCCTTGTGCGTGCCAGGTAGCACGTGCATACTTTTTAAAAATTTAATCTTAAATGCGCATATATATCTTTGTATAAATTCATGTATATAGAAAGAGACACAGTATACAAATTTAGCGTAGGAATGTAAAATACATGCACATGTGTACCTTTTGTAATCTCATCCAATACAATGATTTTTTGCAGTGACTGACCATTTTCTTGGGAATCAAGCAAAGAATGCTTTTTTGAGTTTGTAGCATTTGAAGAAGTTGGGCAACTATTGTTTGGACTGACAGTGCTTAATAAGCATGCCCAGAGAATTCAATTTAAATTAAAAAATTCCTTCAAATTTTGAGTTGGAGTTAACAAATTAAAGTATCTGACAGTTTGAATATCCATGTTGGTTTTTCAGAACACTATAAAAAAATAACAACAAACAAAAAAAAGGTTTTTTTAGAGTTGTTCAGGGCTATTTTTTCAAAGTCCATCGGCTGATATAAAAGAATTGTGCACAGGCGCTGGCGTTTTTGTTCAAGCTGGTAGAAGCGGTTTTTCCGCTGCAATGAAGTGCCAAATATATGAAGAACGACAAGTTTATATTGCATGAGGAAGCATGGTATACGTTTTGCTTTAAGTTATATGGTGTATGACATTAACTGAGTGCTCGTATTTTATAGAAATTGCCCTGAAGCAGCCAGTAGGCGAAACGCTGGCCAACGTCGGCAATTGTGGCAATTATGCTTTGCAGACTAAGGGGGCACAGAAATTAAGATAAGTCTCAGTTTCAATTTTATTTTAAAATAGAAAAATATATGGACTAAATAGTTTAATAAAAAGGGGATGGTTTAGAGGTTTTTCGACCTAAGATAATATTACCCAATAGCATGCTTACATGTTCTGTATGAACAGTGCACACTGGGTTCTGAGGTCTTTTCCTCCTTCTGAATAATATTCGGCCAATATAGATTATTAATTCTTATAAGGATTCCCGCATTCCAGGCATCCACCACCCTCTCCAGGAAGTATTTCTTCACGGAGAGAGTGGTGGATGCCTGGAACGCCCTTCTGGAGGAAGTGGTGAAGACCAAAACTGTGAAGGATTTCAAAGGGGCATGGGATAAACACTGTGGATCCATAAAGTCTAGAGGATGTGAATGAAGAGAAGAGGCTCGGGGGTGGCTGCTTGCGGGAATGATGGCTAATACCTGGAGATTAATATCCTTATTCAATAAACATACACACAGTTAATGCGACTCCAATATTGCTCTCTGCTTCAACATAAGAAGATAAGAAAATGCCATACTGGGTCAGTCCAAGGGTCCATCAAGCCCAGCATCCTGTTTCCAACAGTGGCCAATCCAGGCCATAAGAACCTGGCAAGTACCCAAAAACTAAGTCTATTCCATGTTACCATTGCTAATAGCAGTGGCTATTCTCCAAGTGAACTTAATAGCAGGTAATGGACTTCTCCAAGAACTTATCCAATCCTTTTTTAAACACCACTATACTAACTGCACTAACCACATCCTCTGGCAACAAATTCCAGAGTTTAATTGTGCGTTGAGTAAAAAAGAACTTTCTCCGATTAGTTTTAAATGTGCCCCATGCTAACTTCATAGAGTGCCCCCTAATCTTTCTACTATCCGAAAGAGTAAATAACCGATTCACATCTACCCGTTCTAGACCTCTCATAATTTTAAACATCTCTATCATATCCCCCCTTAGCCGTCTCTTCTCCAAGCTGAAAAGTCCTAACCTCTTTAGTCTTTCCTCATAGGGGAGCTGTTCCATTCCCCTTATCATTTTGGTAGCTCTTCTCTGTACCTTCTCCATCGCAAATATATCTTTTTTGAGATGCGGCGACCAGAATTGTACACAGTATTCAAGGTGCGGTTTCACCATGGAGCGATACAGAGGCATTATGACATTTTCCGTTTTATTCACCATTCCCTTTCTAATAATTCCCAACATTCTGTTTGCTTTTTTGACTGCCGCAGCACACTGAACCGACGATTTCAATGTGTTATCCACTATGATGCCTAGATCTCTTTCTTGGGTTGTAGCACCTAATATGGAACCCAACATTGTGTAATTATAGCATGGGTTATTTTTCCCTATATGCATCACCTTGCACTTACCCACATTAAATTTAATCTGCCATTTGGATGCCCAATTTTCCAGTCTCACAAGGTCTTCCTGCAATTTATCATAATCTGCTTGTGATTTAACTACTCTGAACAATTTTGTGTCATCTGCAAATTTGATTATCTCACTCGTCGTATTTCTTTCCAGATCATTTATAAATATATTGAAAAGTAAGGGTCCCAATACAGATCCCTGAGGCACTCTACTGTCCACTCCCTTCCACTGAGAAAACTGTCCATTTAATCCTACTCTCTGTTTCCTGTCTTTTAGCCAGTTTGCAATCCACGAAAGGACATTGCCACCTATCCCATGACTTTTTACTTTTCCTAGAAGCCTCTCATGAGGAACTTTGTCAAACGCCTTCTGAAAATCCAAGTATACTGCGTCTACCAGTCCACCTTTATCCACATGTTTATTAACTCCTTCAAAAAAGTGAAACAGATTTGTGAGGCAAGTCTTGCCCTGGGTAAAGCCATGCTGACTTTGTTCCATTAAACCATGTCTTTCTATATGTTCTGTGATTTTGATGTTTAGAACACTTTCCACTATTTTTCCTGGCACTGAAGTCAGGCTAACCGGTCTGCAGTTTCCTGGATCGCCCCTGGAGCCCTTTTTAAATATTGGGGTTACGTTTGCTATCCTCCAGTCTTCAGGTACAATGGATGATTTTAATGATAGGTTACACATTTTTACTAATAGGTCTGAAATTTCATTTTTTAGTTCCTTCAGAACTCTGGGGCAAGAGGAAATGTGGAAAAAAGGATTTGCATCCTCAAAAAAGCAGGGGAGTAGCTTGCTTGTTTCTGTGGTTACTACCCCAAACCAAATAAGCCTGATTCTTCACTTTCAATGCATATCCAGCATAGCTCTCTGCTTCAATGGCAGGGAGAATGGAGAATGAAGAAAAGACAATTTATATTTAGACAACAACCAACAAGGAATGAAATCTAGACTCTGGGTAAACAAATAAGCATGGGTGTAGCTTGCTTATTACAGTGATTACTACCCCGAATCAATTAAGCCTGATACTTCACTTGAAATACATATCCAGCGCAGTTCACTGCTTCAACGGCAGGGGGGAATGAAGTAAAGAGGATTTATATTCAGACAACCAACAAGGACTGAATTGCACAGGCAGGGTAAACAAGCGTGGGAGTAGCTTGCTTATTACGGCGGTTACTACCCCAAACCAATTAGCTAGATACTTCACTTAGATGCAGCTCCAGCACTCCTCTCTACATCAATGGTGGGGGTGGAAGGGAATTGGAACCAAAAAGTTACAATAAGGGCCCTGACTTTAGCGGTCAGAGTAACAGATAAGTATGAAAACAATTAGGTCTGAAAGCTTGCTGGGCAGACTGGATGGGCTGTTTGGTCTTTTTCTGCCGTCACTTCTATGTTTCTATGATGGCAATTGTTTGGTGTGTATCCCGTGGAGTTTTTGCTTTCAATTGTCTATAGTGGTTGGAGCTATCTATTTATAAATACATATCTGGTAGCCTCCATGACTCCTCTGATTTTGGGAGGTCTCCACTCCTCCCCATGTGGCCAGGGGGAACCTACATTCTCTCTTATAATGCCTTGCTTCCCACATCTGTGACACACCAGAATACTTAGTGTTTCTTCCTGAGGCAAGTACATTATTTCTGTACTGTCTGAGCAGTTCTTCCCCCCCTCCAGTTATTCTGGGGAAGGGGGGAGCAGCCCTCACATGACAGTTGAATCTGGTCTGAAGGGCCTCCAGCCTTGACTCCAACTCATTGAATTCTAGTCTGGTAATCCTTCTCTGGGGTTGAGGGGGGTTCATGGTGCCCTCCCCCACTCCTTTGTTCCTTGGGTTCTGAACCATAGCAAGGTTTTTTTTGATAATCCTGGAGGGTCTTGAGCTCTGATACTAGTCTCCCTTCCAATTTGAGGTGGGGTCCCTCTCTGTTCGGGTGACTTAGAGAGCTCCACATAGCCTCTCGGTCTTCCTCTTCCCTGATTCCCCTCATTACACTAGCAAAGGGAGGAGGATCCCTCCTCTTTTCTGCTGATCCAATTCTCATCACAGTCACATCTGAGTATAAGGTCCCCCTGACTATTTGTTCAGTTCGAGCCCTGTCCATGACCTGTGCCATGATTCCTCACAGCTTTCACTAGGACATGCTCTAGATGGGATGCATATTAAGAGAGCTTTTCCCCAGGCCTCGGCATAGTAGTTTTGAAGTGGATAAAACAATCCTCTTTGTCTTTTGTACTACCATACATGCTTTCTAAAATGTCCAAGCAATCCTGGGCAGTAGCATCAGGCTTGAAAAGAGTCAGAAACAGAACATCTACACTCCCACTGGGGTTAAGGGAAATAGACACATTATACCACACTGTGACTAAGGAAACACACCTCTTCTCCCAGCAAAACTGTAAGGGGTGATTTGTTAGGATCTAAATCCATAGAGCAAGTACAGAAAACTTTCACATTCCCCTGTGCATCATCATAAAATCTCCCCCTAACCTTTACTTGCCCCAACAACTAGAGATCTTCTAGGGCTTGCTCAATGGCAGCTGACTCCATGACCTCGGGGACACCATTCACCAATACAGCCCGTGACACTTCTATATCAATTTTTCAATGCCATTACATCCTTGGCATCCATTTTTTCCAACCTGCCAGTCCTGTTCACAGGATGAAAAAATCAAAATGAATCAAATTGATCCCAGCAGTGCCTCCAAAAATGTATGTAATGTCCCTTTGACAGCTTACCTCGCAGGGTGTTCCTGGATCTGAGACCGACATGGCAGGAGCCCCCATTAGGGCAGACTCTATCGGTCTTCACAGTCTTGGTACTTGGTGCCTCCACCTGGGAAGAAGGTGTTAGTGGGTTGGATTTCCCTCCCTTCATCCCAGGAAAACAAATGGACCTGTGAACAAGGCTGGCAGTATGTACAAATATATGTTTATTAGACTATGTTGCGGTCTCTACCGCTTCCCTTCGCTTAGGGCTCAAACCCGCCTACCTCCGTTTCAGGAATCAACGATTTCCGCCCGTTCTGGACCCCAGGGGCTTCTCTCACTCCACGTGGCAGCCACCATTACGTGCCTGCTTCTCGTCAGTCTCGCGCGTGCGTGAGGACGCCCGTCTTGAGCGCTCAACTCCCGGAAGCCTGGCCCCACCCGTGCTGCTGACGTCACGCCCGAGCCCCGATATAACCGGCGCTCAAACTCTCTCTCATCGCCTTGCAACGAGGTTCACAACTCCATAGTTGTTCTTAGTTGCGTTCCTGGTGATCTCCACGTTTCCTGCTTCTGACTCCGGTTTGCTTCCGACTCCGCTTCAGCCTGCTGCCTGCCTCTGACTCCGGTTTGCTTCCGACTCCGCTTCAGCCTGCTGCCTGCCTCTGACCCCGGTTTGCCTCTGACTCCGCTTCTGCCTGCTGCCTGCCTCTGACCCCGGTTTGCTTCTGACTCCGTTTCTGCCTGCTGCCTGCCTCTGACTCCGGTTTGCCTCTGACTCCGCTTCAGCCTGCAGCCAGCCTCCGACCCCGGCCTGCTTCCGCTTCAGCCTACAGCCTGCTTCAGCCTCCGGTTTGTTACCGACTCCGCTTCAGCCAACAGCCTGCTTCAGCCTCCGGTTACCACCGACTCCGCTTCAGCCTACAGCCTGCTTGAGCCTCCGGTTTGCTACCGACTCCACTTCAGCCTACAGCCTGCTTCAGCCTCCGGTTTGCTACAGACTCCGCTGCCGCCCGCTGCCCTGCCTTCAGCCGGCCCTCGGCCCTGAACAGCCGGTCCCCTGCTTCCCGGGTACCTTGGACTTCCTATCCTTCCTGTTTGCTCTGGTCCCGGTCTAAGCCTATCTCAACCCCTGGACTTTCAGCCTCTGTTCCAAGTCCCGAGGTCCCAGTGCCCTATGGGCTCCTCCCAGGGAGTTCCTGGTTCCCGGGTGAACACCTCCTGCTTGTAGCTCCGCCTCCTGGCCTACCCTGTCACCCTAGGTAGGCCAGCCCAAGGGTCCACTATCTCGCCAGCAGTGTCCAACTGCAACAGACTATATAAGTATATACATTTCTACATGACTATGTACATCGCTAATAGAATGTCAAAGCATACTTATCTAGTATAGTCTCAGGCCACATAACTATATACATTTCTACAAGGTAGCAAGAACATTTAATATTTGGCAATTTGGGGTTGTTGGCCCCCCCACAGTATACCACCATATAGAATAGAAGGGACCTCTTGAGTTCCCACTGAATCAAGTATTATCCTTCTCTTTTTATCCCAAGTCTCACCAAGGTGAAAACAATGCAGCTGGGCTGGTGGTGGGCACTTTTGGCTTGGGTGGTCCATTGTATGTAAACCGCTGCCATCTCTTTGGTGCTGCTTCTGTTCCGCTAAAAGATCCATGCCAATGCTGGGATCCACACCCTCCTGGGGACGTGACTCCATACCCTCCTGGGGGACACGACTCTACCTCTTGAAAAGCTGCTGAGGTCCATGCCTTCTTGGGGGACCACTCAATCTGCTGCTGGGTCCACACCCTCCTAGGGGACAGCTTGATCTGCCCTTAGGGTCCACACCCTCCTGGGGGACTGCTCTGCCATTGGAGTCCATGCCCTCCTGGGGGACCACTGAATCAGCAGCTGGGATCCACACCTTCTTGGGGGACCGCTTGATCTGCCACTGGGCTCCTCTTGCTCAAGGGGGACCCAGAGTCAACTTCCAGTCTTCCACTGGGAGGACCACTCCACCTCTGGTTCTGCCACTGTCCTTTGGTTCCTCTGCCTTGGTAGGAGGGCCTTTCCTGGCTTGGGTTTATAACTCCACTAAGCACTTGGCTTGATTAGCATTCAGTGATTCAGACCCTCCACAGTCACATCTTTTAGTGTTTTTAGCTTTGCTACACTCATGGCCAGTCATTCGCTGTTACCCAGCCTGGATGGGTCACCTTCTCTCCCAGGCAAGACCAAGGGAAGAGAATATGTGCACACACTTCCATCCTAAGCTTTTTGTTGTTGTTGTCTGAGACCTGGGTATCCAAGGGTTTGACTCCCCTTGTTAGTCAGGGTGGGAATCTATTTGCTTCCTAGGACTATTTTTTCAGTACATTTCTCTCATAAATTCCTTTCTCATTCAGAATTCTCCAATGTAGGACTTTTCTAGTCATAGTTCTGTATGATTTAAAGTGATATTTCCAACTGTAGTCCAGGGGGGCTGTGACATGGAAATTCCCTTAACTGAGTCTCTGACTCATCTATTCAATGGTCATTTAAGCACCTTCACAGTAAGGGGTCTGGCAACTTTTTCAATCTTATTCTGTCTTTCCTTGGCTGGTGCTCATGTTACTTAGCTGCATTGTCCTCTTTTATTTCTCTGCTGCAGTTCACTTAAACGGTAGGATGCTCTTTAACCCTCTCTTCCTTGTGGGGGGGGGGGGGGAGGGGGGTGTTCATACACATGTGCATAAACATTTTACACAAAAAGGTGGAAATGCTCAGACTCAAAATACGTGGCTTTAATTTAAGGTATTAAATGTAGCTTTTTTTTCTTCAGCCAAAATGTTAGGATGTTTTATTTTTAAGGCATTAGCATTTCTTTTTATGTTAAGAGGACTTTTCCTGTTTTATACTGTAGCTCAAGAACAGGGGGCAGCCCAGAACTCTGAGCTGGTACAACACACGTTTCAAGAACAGGATATAGCTGAAAAATCTAAGATGGTACACAGAAAAAAAACCCCAGATGTCCTATTAAGAGACCAATAGCAAGCTATAAGTGAAAAAAAAAGTCTTGTGTTTTGCAAAATATAGCAACCTAGGTTCTTAAAACATGTTCATTGTGACTTGAATAAAAGATGACAAAATAATGTTGGAGCGCTCTTTCTGCCAAAAAAAAAAATTGTTAGTATAATTACTTTTTAATATGCCTTTTTTTGTCTTCACCATACAGCACGAAAACCAAGCACAGCCAAAAATTCTTACACGAAGTCAAAAGATAAAATCAAGCATCGCAAAAAAAAAAAAAATATGGTGAGTCTATAAACACAGGTACACACTAAGAGACAGTGCATGAAATCGGTTTGAATCTTTTGTTTAATGTGTATCCCTATACGTCTGCTTTCATTATTGCAATATACTTAATGATCATTTGCTTTTATTACTGCAATAATAATTTGTTTTTCATTTTACCTTTCAGCTGATAGAGAAAGTGTGCCCAAAGTGACCGAGCATCAGCAGGTCCCATATAGAAAGCCTAAGGATAAAAGCATGCATCGCGAAAGAACTCCCAGAGTCCTAAGCAAAGGAAGAGAAAAGGAAGTGAGTCAACGGATACTGGCTCATCATAGAAAGACTGTTTTGAGACTCTGATTCAGATTTAGAGATTGTAACTGATTCAGTTTTAGAGATGTGTCAGACGTTTCTGATATTCCCTCTGTAGACCCTGAGCTGGTAAGATATGTTGAGTTTGTAAACAGATGGCACAGGCCAATGGTACACATCAATGGTATGATCTGTTCAAATGAATTTTGTTTTATTAATATAGAAAATATCACCTCGTTCAGGGAAGCGCAGGAGGTCATACATTTTGGAATTCAGAAACTTTTAGACGAGATAAACAGTAGAGCAGAGCCAGGTGATTACTTACAAATACGCTTTGCTCCAGCAGCGATCACCACCCCTGTATTCTAGAAGATGGCATCCAGATGAGCTGGATGTGGATACTTTCTTAGAAAGGGTCAGCAAGTTTCTTCAGAGTTACAGAGAGATACGCATGAACACCACCATGAGTGTCATCATTACAGTGATAAGAAATCAGGGTGGGGGAGCACGTAGAGTTTTAAGAACTATCCTCCACAGCAACATCATCAATAAAAAAGACAACACTTGGTAGATTTGAATAACAGGCGTAACAAATTGTGTTTTGCAGGGAGCTTCATGGCCCTCTTGTCTACAAAAAAGCTCACAGACGTATAACTGTTAGAGAGAAGTAGAAAATTGCATGCTGATTTAGGGTGGTTGGAACAGAAAATGATCATGCTGGACGAAGTGGCAGCTTTTGAGTAGCACCTGGGCGTCAACATATGAGTTGTCTATTATGCCAAGATAGGGAAGATGGACAGATATAAGACAAACGATCGCTAGATATATGACAAAACCATATTTGTTTTATTCTAATATGACCATTACTACAGTGTGTTAGAAATTAAGATGTTGTTAGGGACGCAAAACCTTTGTAACTATTGCTGACACCATACAGTCATGGTCATAATTGTAAACGACATTGAGAGACATATGCGTAGATAATGTGGATGTACAACAACGATGTCCTAACTGCAGGTTGTATTGTTACTCTAAAAAATATTTAGATGAACACATGGCCCAGACGGCCAAGAAAGAGGTTGTTTCCTTGACTAAAATACTATGCAATTGTTGCGTCCATCGGTCTCAGACGGCTTAGACCTTTGTGCCTCACCTTTCTTCCTTCTCTCTCCTTAAGCCTTGGGAGGTTGGCTGCCACTGCGTCTTCATATTGCTCTCCCCGGCATCCCCGGATCGGCTACAGCGACGGCGTTCGCCATGTTTCTCCTAAGGGCCTCCTAGGGTGCGTGCGCGCACGCCACCCACGTCTTTATTCACGTCATGGCGGGAACCTCGGGGGCGTCCCCTCCGAGTGACGTCAGCACATCCTGGTATTTAGCCTGCCCTTCGTTTGCTAATAAACTGAGTTAGCAAGGATTGGATTCGCTCCAGTCTAAGCTGCTCTGCTGCTTCCCAGCCACTGGAAGCTCTCTCTCTGCCCTTCGGGGTAATTCATCGCTAACCTGGGTACCCGCTCCTGGGACCCATCTTCTCTCTTTCAAGTACCTATCTGGGAAACCAGGTACTTGCTCCTCGAGGGCCTGTGCTCCCTACACTGGTGCCTGCAACTGCTTCGCTTCTGCCTGCCAGGATCTCCATCAATACAGCTAACTACTCAGTGAGTACTAATTCTCTCAGTCTGTTCCACCTTCAGCTTCAGCGATTGGAGTCTACATCCGGGTCCTGCCTCTGCTACCCTGTGCTGCCTTTCATCTTTTCAAGAGTGGGACTGGTCTCCTCTGCCAAGGACTCCTGGACTGCTTCTACTGGGTTGCCTTACTACTGTCCACCCCGGGCAGTACCATCAAGCTGTATAATAAATACAAATTCTCTGTGTCTGTGGGCATAGAGTCTAGCCTACTACTGCGGTTCCTCACGGGGCTCCTCACCGTGGGAGTGGCCATCTCCGCAGTACCCAAGAATCCACTTCAACACCTCAAAACGCTAACAGCGATAAATGTAAATTGTACACAGAAAAGAGACATTGATGTAAGGGCAAATGCTGTAAGAAGTGTGGTGAACAGCTGTTGAAAGGCAATCCAAAAGTACATATTTTACGACTGTGAATGTTTGCAGGAAAAAGGGATGCACAAGCCCATCTTCACCAGGGATCTTTGCCAAGAAAAGAACTAGAAATTTACAGGCCCGGATAGCCTCTTTGCATTTATTGGGACTTTTATTGCCAAAAAATTCAGAGAGTACACCTTCATAGCTCAGAATTCCAAGGGGTATGATGGGTATTTTATAGAAAGTCAATCGCTAAAGTAAAAGATGAAGATGGATCTGCTAGCTCAGAGCAGTAAACGTTTACAAATCCTTGTTAAAATCCTCGAGATTTGATTTATAGATTATTTGAAATTTTCCCCATGAAACTAAGCAAGCACCAGAAAGCCTTGGGTTTTGAAGGATGCAAGGGTTATTTCCCCCACTATTTTAACATCAAAGAAAACCAAGATTACATGGGTACGATGCCCATGGAAAAATATTATGGTCTTGAGAGCATGATGCCCGATGAGAAGGAGGCCTGTACATGGTGGAATAGTGAGAACAAGGATAAAACTTTTGACCTACAGAAAGAATTAACCTATTATTGCTGACAGGATGTGTACATTTTGCATCAGGCTTGTGTCCTGTACAGAGAAGAAATCATGCAAATGACAGAGAGAGAAATGATTGTAGAAAAAGAAGAAATGCCGGGGGGAGGGGGACGTGGATGTAGAAAAAAGTTGTATAGTCCTTTGCCAATACATAATACTGGCATCGTTGTGCATGGCCATGTACAGATTTATGTTTTTAAAATCCAAAACCGTAGCGCTATCCCTGCTGAATAATTATCACAGGCAGATCAAGAGATATTCGACTTGCAGCATCCAGTGACTGATATATACAGTGACCAAGGAGAAGATACAAATCAGACACTCTAAAAGGTGGCAAAGTATAGGTGGGCCCCTATTTTCTCAATGGCTACCCTTGTATTGATGGGGTGCACATAGCATTTGTATTCAAAGGGTGTTTCTATCATGGCTGTACCGTTTGTTATAAGGAAGGAGCGCAGAACCCCCTAACGGTCGACATCTTTGAGGTACTGAACTACAAAACACAAATCAAGGTGGATTTCCTAAAGAGAGAAGGGTTCAAGGTTGTAAGCATCTGGGAACACGAATGGAACAGGATGGTAAAAAGAGACAGTTCCTGTGCGGCCTTCCTTGCCAACACCACATTACTGGAGCCTCAGGTGCCTTGAGACGCCCTTTTTGGGGGAAGGACAAATGCTGTATGCTTGTACTATGAAGCAAAATCCAGTGAGAAAATACACTATTACGATTTTACCAGCCTGTACCCTTTTGTCAATAAAACAATAGTGTATCTAACAAGCCACCCCCGAATCATTTATGATCAATTTATGATTGTTAAAGCCAAAGTGTACCTTCCATGTGGGCTCTTTTTTCTGGTGTTACCGTTCAGAACTCACAGAAAACTCATGTTTCCTTTGTGCTGCACATGCTGCGAGATGCTTCAGAGGGGAAAGTGCACCCAAACAGATGAGGAGAGGGCCCTGACGGGGGCATGGTGTACCATAGAGATGAACAAAGCCATCGCCAAAGGGTACGTAGTCGTGAAAATCTTTAAAATCTTGCAATTTGAAGAAAAATGCAGAATACATAAACATGCGCCTGCGTCAAAAGCAGGAGGCATCAGGGTTTCCACATTGGTGTAATAATGCCGAAAAGCAAAAACGGTATGTGGAGGATTTCTATGAAAAAGAAGGCATGCATTTACATGCGGATCAGGTTAGCGTGAACCCGCTAAACGCCAAATCGCCAAGCTGTTTTTAAATTCCCTGTGGGGAAAATTTGGCAAAGAACAAATCTGCCCATCACGAGCATCGTGAGAGATCCCAATGAGATCAATATGTACTTGTTTTCCCCCGAGTACGAGGTGTCATCATGCAATATTATCGATGACAATATTATCGAGATGTTCCAAGGAACAGTACTTGTTGCCTTAGTAACATCAACATTTTCATAACCTGCTTTACAACGGCTTATGCACATTTAGAGCTGTACTGGCTGCTAGACGGTTTGCAAGAGCGTTGCATGTACCACGAAACAGATTCTGTCATATTTGTCAGCAGGAAAGATGAATGGAGCCCACCCTTGGGGGATTATTTAGGATAGCTGACCAGCAAACTCGCTGCAGATGAGTAATTCATGGAGTTTGTGTCGGCGGGGCCCCAAACCTATGACTACAGGCTGTTGAATGGTGAGACCCATATGAAAGTGAAAGGGATTACTCTAAACTCAGAAAACTGTAAAAAGATCAGCTTTTGCAGTTTGAAAGAGCTGGTGCTGGAGTATGACCCTGAGATCCCTGAAGAGCACAGGAAAAATTTAACTATACGGCAAAAGAGGATCATGAGGAACAAAGCAGTGTGGCAAAGCTCAAGAAAACACAAAGCTCAAGAAACACAAAGAGTCATTTACGATAAAAGGGTATTGCGCCCCGGCTTCTGAAGCTCCCTTAGGGCTACTGAGACCATGGAGGTGCCCTGGCGACATACTTTTTCCAGTATTATAGCAGGGCCTTCTAATTCCAGCAAGAGTTTCTGTTAGAACACGCCAACCATATACTGACTGCCACCTCGGACAATATCGAGTGGTGTTATAGGTGCTGGCAACCTTTGTATGATGAAATGTTGTCTAAATATCCTTGCAATACCTTTATGGATTCTTTACCTGAATCTTTTAATGAGCATCTATTTCCAATCAATAAAGTAAACATGGTTACTGTAGACAATTTGATGGACTCTGCTTGTAAAAGTGATGAAATTGAGAAAGCGTTTACCAAGTACACGCAACACAGAAATTTAAGTATTATATATATATCGTCCAGAACATTTTCAGTCAAGGCAAAGTGAGCCCTACTATCACTTTAAACACTACATTTATGGTGCTTTTAAAAAATACTAGATATAAACTACAAATAACTGCTAGCCAGATAGAAGTACCTCGGTAAATCATGATTCTTTCTCAAGGCCTTCAAGGATGCCACTAGAAAACAATATGGTTACCTCCTGGTGGATTTAAATGCGCTGGCAGCGGAGATTTGAAGACAGATATCTTCCCCCCCCCCCCCCCCCCCCCCCCCGGGCCTGGTCTGTTGTATACTGTGAAAAGCACAGAACCCCTATAAAAAGAAGTGACTGTTTGCCTCAACAGCAACACGTACATGCATACCAGCGCGATGCAGACAGCATGTCTAACCGCCTGAAGAGAAACTTGTCCCTTTTTAAACTTTTAGTTCAGGCCTCGCCGCAACAAAGAAAAGCCATTCTAAGCGTGGCTTCAGATGATTTAGTTGCCGCCATTGCAGAAATCACATATCTCTGTCGCAACATCAGATACACATCCTGAAAAGGAGATGGCGGGTCATAAAGAATCTGGGTGACAAAAAAGTCCTCCTTAAAAGAAAGAAGAAGCTGGTGAGGCAGTTCGGCGGGTTTATCAGTTCCTTGTTACGTTTTGCCTTGCCTCTTATTACGGGTCTTCTCGGTAATTCAGTACAGTGAAAAAATGTACTTGGTCCCTAGTCAACAACTCAAACTTTTGAGAGCCCCCACGGAGAATATTAGAACCGAGACCGTGCACAGACTAGATAAAGAAATGAAAGACATTCTTCATGGTTCTAGCATAACCGAATATCAAAAGGCCAAAAGTTATTCTGCAGTACTACAGCATTACGTTTCATTTAATAGACAAAGAGAAACAGAAAAAGAAAAATTAAACTTGTATCTACCGGACCATAATAATATGGTTACTATGCCACTAGAAAACATCAGCTCCTTGGACCCTGTCCTTCAAGAAGTACTTAACAGTGTTGGCTCGCACTATAGGAAAAATGCAGACGTGTTGCTTCATAAACTGTCATGGCACAAGAACTGGCGAGGTAACAGGACTTTTGTGTACAAGGAAACACCCTTTGATCGTTCTAACCTGCTCAATCTGGTACGCATAAGAACATAAGAACAAAAGAAATTGCCATGCTGTTCAGACCAAGGGTCCATCAAGCCCAGCATCCTGTTTCCAACAGAGGCCAAACCAGGCCACAAGAGCCTGGCAATTACCCAAACACTAAGAAGATCCCATGCCACTGATGCAATTAATAGCAGTGGCTATTCCCTAAGTAAATTTGATTAATAGCCATTAATGGACTTCTCCTAGAACTTATCCAAACCTTTTTTGAACCCAGCTACACTAACTGCACTAACCACATGGAATGCCCCCTAGTCCTTCTATTATTCGAAAGTGTAAATAACCAATTCACATCTACCCGTTCAAGACCTCTCATGATCTTAAAGTGTTGTGTACCGCGCCCGCGGCCGTCCACGGGTGCGGCCCCCTACCTCATCTGCCGACCAGGCCAGCGGCAGCGTCGGAGCTGACTGCCCTGCACCGAGCTCGGCACCCCCACACGGCGGCGCGGGCCTTCAGGCTGGCTGCCGGGATCGGAGATGTCCCTGCTCCTCCCTCGCGGCCGCTGCTGCCCTCCTCCACGGCCCGGATCCAAGATGGCCGCCGCCATCCTTAGGCTTGAGTCCCCGCCTCTTCACTAGATTTAAAGGGACCTCATCCCTTTAATTGCCTGCAGCTGATTCCTATCCACAGGGCCAGAGGAAGTATAAAAGGAGACTTCCTCGGATCATTCCTCGACTTGGCAACGTCTCCTGTGAGAGTTGTTTGAGTCTGCTTGCTTTGGTGAGTTCCAGCGTCTTGACTCCTTGTTCCAGTTTCGTCTTGGTATTCCTGGTTCCGGACTTTGAATCGGCTAGCGGTGATTCCTAGTATTGACTTCGGACTGGCAAGCGGTGATTCTCTGGTGTGTGGCTTCGGACTGGCAAGTGGTGATCCCTCGGTGTGTGACCTCGGACTGGTAAGCAATAATCCTCTGGCACTTGACCTTGGACCTCTTCCTGATCATCGTCTCCAAGGGCCCACCTAAGTCCCAGCGGTCCGGGTCCTATGGGCTCCTCCCGGGGGGACTGCGGGCTTCCAGGGATGAAGCTCCAGACAGCCCTTGCACCGTACGTCTGTTCCTTGACCTCTCAAAGGTCCACCTAAGTCCCAGCGGTCCGGGTCCCTACGGGCTCCTCCTGGGGGGACCACGGACTTCCAATGGCGAAGACACACCTCCGTTCCTTGACATCACGACTCTTCATCTGCCTTCACAGTCGCATCTGTCTCCAGTGCCGAGGGTCAGCTGGTCACCTCTTCTGTTCCTGCCTCGCCACCCGACGGGAGAACCTATGGATCTTCCTCCAAGGTATACTATCCTTCCATCAGCCCAAGGGTCCACAAGCCTGAGCATAACATAAAGACCTCTATCATATCCCCCATCAGCCGTCTCTTCTCCAAGCTGAACAGCCCTAACCTCTTCAGCCTTTCCTCATAGGGGAGCTGTTCCATCCCCTTTATCATTTTGGTTGCCCTTCTCTGTACCTTCTCCATCTCAACTATATATTTTTTTAGATGCGGTGACCAGAATTGTACACAGTATTCCAGGTGCGGTCTCACCATGGAGCGATATAGAGGCATTATGACATTTTCCGCAGACCCAAGCTTTATTGTAGTTGAAGATACCCAAAGGCTGGGAAGAGCTCATGTCCGCCCTTCCTTTCATTACCCACCACTGACCGCCACAGTGGTGGGTAATGCAAGCAACAGGGACCTACTGTCATACTTGAAAGAGAACCCCTCAGGGACTGCAGGCTCTGCTGCCGTGATGTTCTCCAAACTCATAAAAGCCAAACAATCACCCATTAAAAAGCATAAATTGATTCACAGATACCCGTGACTGAATGTATGATACTGTTGTCAATAAAAAAAAATACCTTTTTTTAAAAAGACGAGAGCCTCTGATTCATTTACAAAGGTATTTTATTGACACAATCATTATAGGAAACACACATCTGAAAGTTCTGAAACATGCCTCGAGTGGGTCTACACATATATTGCTTTCTTCATTTACTGTGTTTTGTTTTTGTTTTTTTACAAAACCTAGCACCATTTCATCATTTTTCATTAGGTCTTCAGTATATAATTTTAATATATTTTCAAAAGGTAAGCCTTTACAATGGTGATGTAAGAAAAATACACAGTGGTAACCTCAGGCTGTATAGAGAGGGTGTTGCAGCTGTCTGTTGTGGTATGAAATAGAGAAGTAGTGTTTATTTAGAAAGTCCATTATTTTGTTCCACATGCTGTCTGGAGGTTGACCATAAGAATCTAAAAACTCCCCGACCCCATCCTCCATCACGTAGATACTTAACCAGTGTCCACCGTGGAGGTCATGGGAGTGGGTATTCATGACTAATCCTGCAGGTCTCCGTAATAGTTGTACATCGGGTAACCAGTCTCAGGGCAGAACATCTGAAAAAGATTCTGTCACACACGGGTCTTTCTTCAACACACGATAGATCTGCACAGTTTTTATGTTCACCAGTTGTCAAACAGTATGTTCCTTCTGTGATTGACTTCTATCACGTTGTCATAAGACGCCATATACAATCATATCCACAGTATGGGGCAGCCCTCTGGCAAATGGATTTCAACCTTCAGATTACCTGTCTTAATCAGGGAGTAATGGTCCACACACTTCTGGTTAGGTGACAGGTTGAAAGCCAACAGGGCATAGCCTTGGGAAAATTCATAAAGGTCAATCATTAAAGAGCTGTTTTTGAGATGCTTCCCGGTGACTTGTACCAACTGCACCAGTTTTCAAAGTCCAGCTATAGAGGTTTGCCTGGTCCTTATTCGCCATCTACATAGAGTGATGCAAAGTTGATGTCATAATGCTTAATATGAAAGGGGTTTTTATTGTAAGTCCCACTGAAAGCGTCGTTGTCTACAAACCTCAGCATGATGAGCTTGGGCAACTGTCCCAAAAACAGATTTTCCTGGTGGGTAATGTGTGCTCCGCCCGGGATGCTAAATACCTTCAGCCCCACTCGGTCTACAGCGTACTTGATGTTAGCCCTCAGCAGCGCTTCAGCACATGCCAACTGAAACCAGGGGGTATTTTGACCCTCTTTTTGAAGAGCACCATGAATAAAATTTGGAATTTGTAATGCTCACTGGTGACACCACTCATTAAACAGAAAGTATCTTTAGCTCAAGTGAGTTTAATTTTCACATCCACTCCATTGATCAGCAATTTCTGTTGAAAAAACAGGTTGCTATCCAGATGCCCCAAGAATTCCATCTTCCAGCTACAGTTTGTATTATAAACTCTTTTGTTAAAACCGGCGTTATGCCCACCCAATTCCGTCACCTCATAGTGACCCACTTGTGTCTTTATAGAATAGGCTGCTGGTATATTGGGCTTTGAGGGGGCTATTGCCATAATTCAGCAGTAGGAACCAGAGGCTGGAGTCCTTGTGGAAAGGTGAGAGGGCCGTGCCGTGGGTCTGCAGCGGACGGCACGCATAACACAGCCAACCCTGACCCCGTCTGGTCGACATCGTCATTCATCTTATTCACAATGGCCGTGGTGACATGCCCAATTACATCTGAGGCTATATTTTTGGCTGTGCATTTCATGTGTGGCTTAATGATCTCAAATTCCCTTCTCAAATGTGGCATTGCTTTTCTAAAGAGATGCTTATCCCCGCGCCATACATGAGGGGCACCCCTTGATACCCCGTAAGTCTGCATCCTGCCTGGGCTATGTAATACTTTCTGTAGACTGCGGGGTCTCTGTAGTCTTTAAATGTGACCATGTTAAAACACCTCAACTTTCCAGGGTCACAGATGAAGTTTAAGGATCACCTTCCCTTAACTATTGTGTTGCCGGACGAGGATGTGGACCCTTTGCCCAAGGGGGAGTTGGCGCTACCTGAGGAGGCGAACCCCCGCAGGTCCCCACCGTCAGGAGGCGAGGCCAAGCTGACACAACTTCACCAATACCAGCCCCATTCCCCACAGGTTGGGTGCGTAGGGCCGGCTGGTATTAGGTGGGCCCCTTTGAAGATGGTGGATTCACAGTCGGAAGAATCATCCGAAGCCAGTCCAGAGTCAGAAGCCAGAGAGTCCTCAATAGCCAGTCCGAGGTCGAAGCCAGAAGAAACACTGAAAGCCAGTTTGAGGTCAGAAGCCAGAAGATCCATCCAACGGAACCAAAGGATGGGAACTGGAGCAGGAACAGGACTCGGAAGGCAGAAGCAGAACTCAGAAGGCAGGAGCAGGACCAACGCAGCTCAGAAGACTCCAACTCGAGGAGCAGACTCGTTGCCAAGTCGTTGGAGGGAAGTCTGCTAATGGATTATATAGTGGAGAGCTTCTGACGTCAGTGGGGAGGGCCGGCGGCAACTTCCTGCCGCGGGCCCTTTAAATTTTAGCAGAAGGCGCACGCGCACCTAGAGCAGAAAGCAGCTGGGGGTGGAGCTGGCGGCGTCCTGCAAGCCGGAGGCCCTGCACCGGTGTCAGGAGCAAAGGGGACTCTCCGGCCTCGGCGGCCTGCCGGCAGCCCTGTGCCGGCGTCGGGAATGACAGGAACTTTCCGGCCTCGGCAGCCTGCCATGAGTACAATAGTACCCCCTCTCCTAGGCCCCCTTCCAGGAGTTTTAGGTTTCTCAGGATGGAAAACGTGGAACTGTAGTAGTAGATTTTTATCCAGGATGTTGGTAGCGGGTTCCCATGAGTTTTCCTCTGGATCAAAACCCTCCCAAGCAAGGAGGTAAGAAAATGCCATACTGAGTCAGACCAAGGGTCCATCAAGCCCAGCATCCTGTTTCCAACAGTGGCCAATGCAGGCCATAAGAACCTGGCAAGTACCCAAAAACTAAGTCTATTCCATGTAACCATTGCTAATGGCAGTGGCTATTCTCTAAGTGAACTTAATAGCAGGTAATGGACTTCTCCTCCAAGAACTTATCCAATCCTTTTTTAAACACAGCTATACTAACTGCACGAACCACATTCTCTGGCAACAAATTCCAGAGTTTAATTGTGCGTTGAGTAAAAAAGAACTTTCTCCGATTAGTTTTAAATGTGCCCCATGCTAACTTCATGGAGTGTCCCCTAGTCCTTCTACTATCCGAAAGAGTAAATAACCGATTCACATCTACCCATTCTAGACCTCTCATGATTTTAAACACCTCTATCATATCCCCCCTCAGTCGTCTCTTCTCCAAGCTGAAAAGTCCTAACCTCTTTAGTCTTTCCTCATAGGGGAGTTGTTCCATTCCCCTTATCATTTTGGTAGCCCTTCTCTGTACCTTCTCCATCGCAATTATATCTTTTTTGAGATGCGGCGACCAGAATTGTACACAGTATTCAAGGTGCGGTCTCACCATGGAGCGATACAGAGGCATTATGACATTTTCCGTTTTATTCATCATTCCTTTTCTAATAATTCCCAACATTCTGTTTGCTTTTTTGACTGCCGCAGCACACTGAACCGACGATTTCAATGTGTTATCCACTATGACACCTAGATCTCTTTCTTGGGTTGTAGCACCTAATATGGAACCCAACATCGTGTAATTATAGCATGGGTTATTTTTCCCTATATGCATCACCTTGCACTTATCCACATTAAATTTCATCTGCCATTTGGATGCCCAATTTTCCAGTCTCACAAGGTCTTCCTGCAATTTATCACAATCTGCTTGTGATTTAACTACTCTGCACAATTTTGTGTCATCTGCAAATTTGATTATCTCACTCGTCGTATTTCTTTCCAGATCATTTATAAATATATTGAACAGTAAGGGTCCCAATACAGATCCCTGAGGCACTCCACTGTCCACTCCCTTCCACTGAGAAAATTGCCCATTTAATCCTACTCTCTGTTTCCTGTCTTTTAGCCAGTTTGCAATCCACGAAAGGACATCGCCACCTATCCCATGACTTTTTACTTTTCCTAGAAGCCTCTCATGAGGAACTTTGTCAAACGCCTTCTGAAAATCCAAGTATACTATATCTACCGGTTCACCTTTATCCACATGTTTATTAACTCCTTCAAAAAAGTGAAACAGATTTGTGAGGCAAGACTTGCCCTGGGTAAAGCCATGCTGACTTTGTTCCATTAAACCATGTCTTTCTATATGTTCTGTGATTTTGATGTTTAGAACACTTTCCACTATTTTTCCTGGCACTGAAGTCAGGCTAACCGGTCTGTAGTTTCCCGGATCGCCCCTGGAGCCCTTTTTAAATATTGGGGTTACATTTGCTATCCTCCAGTCTTCAGGTACAATGGATGATTTTAATGATAAGTTACAAATTTTTACTAATAGGTCTGAAATTTCATTTTTTAGTTCCTTCAGAACTCTGGGGTGTATACCATCCGGTCCAGGTGATTTACTACTCTTCAGTTTGTCAATCAGGCCTACCACATCTTCTAGGTTCACCGTGATTTGATTCAGTCCATCTGAATCATTACCCATGAAAACCTTCTCCATTACGGGTACCTCCCCAACATCCTCTTCAGTAAACAGGTACTCCCATCTATGACTGCGTTTCCTAATATCCAGAACATCTTGCACTTAGTAGGTAGTATCTTCGTCAGAGGCTATTGGTTGTGGTTCTGGTTGTTTCCTGGTGGGCCAGGAGAGCACCAAGGGTTTCAGGAGCGCAACATGAAAATAATTGTGACTTTGTAGAGATGGAGGTAACCAAAGCTGATAGGTAACAGCACCCAAGCATTGAAGGACTGGAAAAGGTCCAATAAATCGTGGGGCAAGGCGCATGGAGGGAAGTTTCAGATGGATATTTTGGGTGCTGAGCCAGGCTTTCTCCTCTGGCTTGAAGTGAGGTGCTGGTCTCTGGTGGGCGTCCGCCATTTTCTTGGCCCTGCGACCGACCTCTTGTAGAAGTTGTTGGGTGTCCTTCCACAGCGCCTTTAGTTGAGCCACAGGAGATGGTACTGCTAACGGCACTGGCAGTGGGGTAAGAGGCTGTCGGCCATACACCAGCTGGAATGGAGACTTTTGGTGGCCGAGGAGACATGAGAATTCAGTGTGAATTCTGCCCAAGGCAGGAGGGAGGCCCACTCGCTTTGATGTAGCTTCGAAGGAACTGTTTCAGGGTTCTATGGGTCCTCTCTGCTTGTCCGTTCGCTTGTGGATGATAGGCAGTGGTGAAGTCTAGCGAAATGCTAAATTTTCTGCAGAGAGCTTTCCAGAACTTGGCCGTGAATTGTGTTCCCCGATCCAATAAAATATGCTGCGGGAGACCATGGAAATGGAACACGTGTTGAACAAACAGTTGTGCCAATTGTGGAGGATGGGAAGAGTAGGCAGAGCGACAAAGTGCGCCATTTTGGAAAACTGGTCTACTATTGTCCATATGATTGTGCTGCCATCAGAGGGTGGCAATTCCTCCACAAAATCCATGGTGATGTGCGACCACGGCTCCATGGGTGCTGGAAGGGGTTGCAGTAAACCCCATGGTCGACCTGCAAGCGGTTTTTGTTGTGCACAGACTGGGCAGGAATCCACATAAACCTTAACATCGTGTATGATCGTGGGCCACCAGTAGAAGTGTTGTAATGCTGTTTGGGTTTGGGCTCTCCCGTGATGACTCATGGTGCGGGCTTCATGGACCCATTGCAGAACAGTGTTCCGGAGTTGACTGGGATGACCTTCTTTCCCACAAGTACAGTGCTGGTGGCGGAAAGGATGACCCAAACCGGGTTGATGACATGGCGCAGAAGCTCTTCGATGTCCTCCAGAATGAAGGAGCGAGAAAGGGCGTCTGCCTTGAGGTTTTTTGTAGCGGACAATAACGTAGGCAGAAATTGAAATGGGCGAAGAAGAGGGCCCAGCAGGCCTCACGCGGGTTCAGTCTCTGGACTTGGTGTAGGTATTCAAGGTTTTTGTGGTCCGTGTACACAGTGATGGTGAATTTTGCCCCCTTGAGCCAAGGCTACCATTTCTCAAAAGCGAGTTTTGCGGCCAGGAGCTCTTTGTCGCCAATCCTGTAATTACATTCTGCAGGAGAAAATTGCCGGGAATAGAAGGAACATGGGTGAAGGGTGCCCGTTGGGAAATGCTGGCTTAGGACTTCCCCCACATCCACCGAGGAGGCATTTACTTTGACTTGAAAGGGCCATGATGGGTTGGGGTGTCAAAGACATGGTTGCTGGAGAAAAGCAGTTTTTATGTGTTGGAATGCCGACATGGCTTCGGCAGGCCACTGCTTAGGATTTGCTGTTTTGCGGGTCAAAGCGGTGAGAGGCGCCACTAGTTTAGCATAATTTTGGATGAAGGTCCGGTAGTAATTAGCGAAACCTAAGAAGTATTGCAGAGCCCGCAGACCGACTGGTTGGGGCCAGTTCAAGATGCTCTTGAGTTTGTCCGGGTCTATTTGAAATCCATGGCGAGAGACAATGTACCCCAGGAACGGCAAACTTTCTACTTCGAAGTAACATTTTTCCAGTTTGGCAAACAGACGGTTGTTTCGGAGGTGCTGGAGTACACGGGCAACATCTTGGCGATGCATTTGCAAATCTTTGGAGAAAACCAAGATATCTTCTAAGTAGATTATGACACATTTATATAATAGATTGCGCAAGATCTCGTTCATCATGTTTTGAAAAATGGCAGAGGCATTGCATAAGCCGAACAGCATTACCAGGTAATCATAGTGCCCATCTCGAGTACTGAAGGCCACTTTCCACTCATCGCCTTCTCAAATATGAATCAGGTTGTAGGCCCCGCGGAGGTCAGGTTTCGAAAAAATTCTGGTTGCAGCCGATCGAATAATTCCGATATGAGCGGCAGTGGGTAGCGATCCTTTAGGGTGATGGTGTTCAAACCTCTGTAGTCTATGCAGGGTCGTAGAGACCCGTCCTTTTTTCCCACGAAGGAAGTGGATCATCGGATGAATCCCTTAGCCAAATTCTCTTTGATGTAATCAGACAAGGCTTTGGTTTCAATAAGGAAGAGAGGGTAGACACACCCATGAAGAGGTTCTGAATTCGGCAGGAGATTGATGACACAGTCGTATGGACGATGGGGTGGTAGGATGTCCGCCCCTTGTTTAGAGAAGATGTCTGCAAATGAAGTGTAGTGGGTAGGGAGGCTGACAGGGGCTAGGTCGGTGGAGAGACAGCACTGGTTGGATGGTGTCTTCAGGCAGGAAAGAAGACATGAGGATCCCCACCGTGACAATTGCATGGAATTCCAGTCAAATCGAGGGGAGTGTTTTTGAAGCCAGGGCAGCCCCAAGACAATGGGGTGAATGGCATGGTCCAAAATATGAAAAGTGATGCTTTCTTCGTGAAGGGCGCCGGTGCACAGCATAACGGGAACTGTGGTATGAGTGATTCTCCCCAGAAGAGGTTCGCCCGAGATGGAAGAAATTATCAATGGTGTTGGGGCAAGACAGGTGGAGATCTGTAGATGCTGAACCAGTCATTTGAGAATGAAGTTGCCACTGGAGCCGGAGTAGACTAGGGCCAGGGTGTGAAAATCCTCATTCTCACTGACGATGGCGACTGGTAGCGTAAGCGGGGGAGCAGGGGAAATTAGGCCCAGGGAAAGTCCCCCAACTTGAGCTAGGCCCAGGAGTTTCCTGGACATACTGGGCATTGGGTGAGAAGATGCCCCACTCCTCCGCAGTACAAGCAGAGTCCTGCACGGCACCGTCGGAGGCGTTCCTCGGGGGTCAAATGACTACGGCCCAACTGCATAGGTTCTTCCGAAGTATCCCCGGGGGCTGCCGCTACAGGCTTGGGAGAAGGTGAACGGCGAGAGGACTGAGTTGTAGGTGACAGCCTCCGAGAGGTTGCTGATTCCCGAGACCTTTCCTGGAGCCGGCGGTCAATGCGGCCTGTTAGGTCGACCAAGGCGTCCAAAGAAGAAGGTAACTCCCGGGCCGCCAATTCATCTTTTAACCATGGACTTAGCCCGTCCAAGAAAATTGAACGCAGACAGTCTTCGCCCCAATGAAGTTTGGTATCCAAGGTGTGAAACTGGATGACGAAGTCTGTAAGAAGATGGGATCCTTGACTCAGGTGGAGCAAAGTGCTACTGGAAACCGTCTGCCATCCGGGGTCGTCAAATACAGTATGGAACAATGCAAGGAAGGCTTGTAAATCTTCCAAAACTGGATCGGCTTGCTCCCAAAGCAGGGAGGCCCAGGCCAAGGCCTTACCTTCCAGGAGGGAGAGTATGTACATGGTTTTGGTGAGGTCCGTGGGAAAGAGAGCAGACTGCAGACAGAAATGCTTGTGGCACTGATTAATAAAGCCACGACACAGCCGAGGGTCCTCGGTGAAGCGAGCCGGGAGCAGTAGAACTGGTCGTGCTGAGGGCACTGGAGGCGGGAGATGCCCAGCAGGAGGGAGGACTCCAGATGCTGACTGAGGCTATCCACAGCTATGCGAGGGACTCAAGGATCTTCTGCTGTTCTAAGATCTTCTGGGCAAGGCCTGGTAAAGCCTGATGGGCAGAGGCTTGGCAATCTGTTGTGTTGCCGGACGAGGATGTGGACCCTTTGCCCAAGGAGGAGTTGGCGCTACCTGAGGAGGCGAACCCCCGCAGGTCTCCAATGTCGGGAGGCGAGGCCAAACTGATGCAGGGGCCGGCTGGAGCTTCAACAATAGCAGCTCCGTTCTCTGCAGGTTGAGCCTTTGGGTACATAGGACCGGCTGGTCTTAGGTAGGCCCCTGTGAAGACGGTGGATTCACAGTCGGAAGAGTTGTCTGAAGTCAGTCCAGGATCAGAAGCCAGAGGATTGCCGATAGCCAGTCCAGAGTCAGAAGCCAGAGAGTCGTTGATAGCCAGTCCGAGGTCGAAGCCAGAAGAATCACCGAAAGCCAGTCCAAGGTCAGAAGCAAGAAGATCCGTCCGACAGAACCAGGAATGGGACTCGGAAGGCAGGAGCAGGACTCGGAAGGCAGGAGTAGGACCAACGCAGCTCAGAAGACTCCAATACGAGGAGCAGACTCATTGCCAAGTCGTTGGAGGGACGTCTGCTAATGGATTATATAGTGGAGAGCTTCTGACGTTAGTGGGGAAGGCCGGCGGTGACTTCCTGCTGTGGGCCCTTTAAATTTTAGCAGAAGGCACGCACGCATGCCTAGAGCAGGAAGCAGCTGGGGCGGAGTCAGGAGCAATAGGGACTTTCCGGCCTTGGCGACCCGCCGGCATCGGGAGCGACAGGAACTCTCCAGCCTTGGCGGCCCACTGTGAGTACAATAATAACGAAATGAGATGTGCGTGTTCTAATTTGTCTTTATTTCAGAGGTGCTGATATCAATGTGTTGTTTATTCATGCGGATGTAGTCTTATCATAAGTGAGGGTGATAAACTCATCCCTGTGACCCTTGACAAGGACACAGCATAACAGCGGGACAAAATGGTCTTCTACTAATTTATGTATTACGATATCAGTGTATAGGTACAAGGTGTTAAAACCCCCTGTAATATCCATGTGTACTTGTGAAGCATGGACAAGATGTCTAGGCTTTAATCCCAAAATGGTAGCTAGATCACCCGATGTACGGATTAGCAATATTCCACTCCCATCTTTCATTTCTATTCTTCGTGTGCCGGGGTTGTATATGATTTGAGGGGGCATCTCTTTATAGAAATCGCCGATGTCTTTGTTCATGTTCTCCATTAATGCTTCCATGGTTGTATAGTAGCTTTTCCACAGTGGAAATTTCTGATCATGGCTTCTGTTAACAAAAATGAAGTACAAATGTTTTGTTTAATATTATCCCATGTGTGCAGATATTGTATTTCCACCATCCCTACTTCCCATGGCCCCTGCAGATCCAGCCAGTTGTATCTTTAAATGGGAGCTGGTATTATCCGGAAACATTTTCGCAGAGGCGTTGCTTGGTAACGTTATGTAAAAACCAGCTTCATTCATTTTTTCTTCATGAACCTTTAAATGTCTTCTACCTTCGAGGCTTTGACCCAACTGTTGAATTTATTGGACCATCCCTGCCATTTCATTAAGCACCGCTTGTTCACACCTCTTCCTTTTACTTCTAAAATCTTATTGATACAGCACACTCTATCTTGATCATGGTTGACTTTAAATTGTTCTTCCAGGTAAAAGGACTCTTGCACGGCTTCTTTGTCATAATCTTGAATCTTGTACACCATACGCTGCACCCTGTTCAAAACATGTTATTATAAATATCTGATCAGACCATATTTATTCATAACCTTTTTCAAAATTCCCTTTCATTTTGGACAGCCTTATGTGGTCTCTCTTTTTAAAAAGATTCTTGATGGGTACAAGCTTCAGTTTGGCTCTGGAGAGGATCTTCCAGATCTGTAGAGAATTTGAACATTTATTTTATTTATTTATTTAGTGTTTTTCTACACCGGCATTCAAGATAAGGATCACATCATGCTGGTTTACATTTAACCGAGGGTGTAAAATGCAAATAAATTAAAACTGTAACATGTGAAGAGAACCTTTGAAGTTACAATAAAACAGGGATGTTCAAAACTGGGCGAAGAAGGAAAGGCTAGAGGAATTTAACGGAAAGAGCAATTGTTTACAATGTTCAAAGAATGTCTGACTGTGGTTGTTGGTGAATTAAGGTTCAGTTGGGTTCTGGAAAGGCTTGCTTAAACAACCATGTCTTAAGCCTTTTTCTGAAAGTTAGAAGGCATGTTTCCTGTCGAAGATCCGGTGGAATGGAATTCCACAGCGATGGTCCTGCTGTAGAAAAGGCCCGGTCTCCAAATGTTATATGTTGAGAGGTTTTGGTGTGTGGACATGTAGTGAATCTCTGTAAGCTTCTCTGATAGGTCTGGTGGAGGTATGTTTTCTGAATGGGATTTGTAGGTTGAGTGGAGTATGGTGATGGATGGCTTTATAGATAATGGTAATGGACTTATGAATTATTCTGAAGTGAATTGGCAGCCAGTGTAGGTCTTTGAGAATGGGAGATATGTGGTCTTTTTTCCTCGTGTTTGTCAATATTCTGGCTGCCGAGGTTTGGACCATCTGAAGAGGTTTGGTGTGGGACGAGGGGAGACCTAATAAGATAGAGTTACAGTAGTCTATCTTAGAGAAGATTATTGCTTGCAGAACCGTTCTGTAATCATGAAAGTGAAAGAGTGGTCTTATTCTTTTCAGGACATGTAGTTTATGAAAACAGTCTTTAGTTGTTTGGTTAATAAAAGATTTTAGGTTTAGACCATTATCAATAATAACTCCTAAGTCTCCAGCTTTGGAGATGTGAAGGTTGGCTGGTGGATTCATCGTGATGTTACTGTTTTCCGGGGATATGAGAAGGAGCTTCCTTTTTGAAGAATTTAGTATTAAGTTTAAGCTGGTGAGGAGGCAGTTGTTTTCTTGAAGGCAGTTTTCCCAAAATTCCAGTGTTTTTGTGATGGATTCTTTAAGAGGGATCATGATCTGGACATCATCGGCGTATAAGAAGTGTTTTAGGTTCAATTTGGTTAACAACTGGCATAGTGGAAGAAGGTAAATATTGAAAAGCGTGCGGGACAGGGAGGAACCCTGGGGAACTCCTATGGAGGAAGGATAACGAAGGGATTCTTTATTGTGGATTTTAACCTTGTAGCCTCTGTTCCCAAGGAATGTTTTGAACCAGGCCAGTGCAATTCCTGTTATGCCAATGTTCGCCAGCTGGTTGAGGAGGATGGAGTGGTTAACAGTGTCAAATAGGGATGTGAATCGTTTTTTGACGATTTAAAATATCGTCCGATATATTTTAAATCGTCAAAAATCGTTAGGGGCCATTATACAATACCAATTCCCCCGATTTATCGTCAAAAAATCGTAAATCGGGGGAAGGGGGAGGGCAGGAAAACCGGCACACTAAAACCCCCTAAAACCCACCCCCGACCCTTTAAATTAAATCCCCCACCCTCCCGAACCCCCCCCCCAAATGCCTTAAATTACCTGGGGGTCCAGCGGCACACTAAAACCCCCTAAAACCCACCCCCGGCACACTAAAACCCACCCGACCCTTTAAATTAAATCCCCCACCCCAAATGCCTTAAATTACCTGGGGGTCCGTAGCGGCGGTCTGTAGCTTAAATTACCCCCGGGTCCGTAGCTAAATCGGGGGAAGGGGGAGAGCAGGAAATCCGGCACACTAAATCGTGGTGTCTTCAGCCGGCGCCATTTTGCAAAATGGCCGCCGCAAAATGGCGGCGGCCATAGACCAATACGATTCGACGCAGGAGGTCGTTTCGGACCCCCGCTGGACTTTTGGCAAGTCTTGTGGGGGTCAGGAGGCCCCCCCAAGCTGGCCAAAAGTTCCTGGGGGTCCAGCGGGGGCCCTGGAGCGATCTCCTGCCGCGAATCGTTTCCGTACGGAAAATGGCGCCGGCAGGAGATCGACTGCAGGAGGTCGTTCAGCGAGGGTTCCGCTGAACGACCTCCTGCAGTCGATTCTCCTGGACCTCTCGGCAGCATTTGACACTAGAGATGTGAATCGTGTCCTCGATCGTCTTAACGATCGATTTCGGCTGGGAGGGGGAGGGAATCGTATCGTCGCGTTTGGGTGTTTAGAGTATCGTTAAAATCGTTAAAATCGTGAATCGGCACACTAAAACCCCCTAAAACCCACCCCCGACCCTTTAAATTAAAACCCCCACCCTCCCCAAATGCCTTAAATTACCTGGGGGTCCAGCGGCACACTAAAACCCCCTAAAACCCACCCCCGGCACACTAAAACCCACCCCGACCCTTTAAATTAAATCCCCCACCCCAAATGCCTTAAATTACCTGGGGGTCCGTAGCGGCGGTCCGTAGCTTAAATTACCCCCGGGTCCGTAGCTAAATCGGGGGAAGGGGGAGAGCAGGAAATCCGGCACACTAAATCGTGGTGTCTTCAGCCGGCGCCATTTTGCAAAATGGCCGCCGCAAAATGGCGGCGGCCATAGACGAATACGATTCGACGCAGGAGGTCGTTCCGGACCCCCGCTGGACTTTTGGCAAGTCTTGAGGGGGTCAGGAGGCCCCCCCAAGCTGGCCAAAAGTTCCTGGGGGTCCAGCGGGGGCCCTGGAGCGATCTCCTGCCGCGAATCGTTTCCGTACGGAAAATGGCGCCGGCAGGAGATCGACTGCAGGAGGTCGTTCAGCGGAACCCTTTAAAGGGTCGGGGGTGGGTTTTAGGGGGTTTTAGTGTGCCAGTTCACGATTTTAACGATACTCTAAACACCCAAACGGCGACGATACGATTCCCTCCCCCTCCCAGCCGAAATCGATCGTTAAGACGATCGAGGACACGATTCACATCTCTAGTGTCAAATGCTGCCGAGAGGTCCAGGAGAATCAGTAAGAAGGCATGACCTTTATCGAGGCCCATGATGAGGTAGTCTGTCAGGGAAATGAGTAGGGATTCTGTACTTAATGCTTTTCGGAATCCATATTGGGTAGGGAACAAGATATTGTGGTCTTCGATGTAATCTGATAGTTGTGTATTAACTAATTTTTCCATGACCTTGGCTATAAATGGAAGGTTGGAGATAGGACAGAAGCTGTTGGGATCTAAAGGATCCAAGTTTGGTTTCTTTAGGAGTGGTTTGATGGATGCCAGTTTAAGATCGTCTGGATAGATTCCCTGGGATAAAGAACAATTAATGACGTCAGCCAGTGTTTTGGAGATGGTGTCAGGGATTAGTAGTAGCAGTTTGGTCGGGATTCGGTCGAAGGGGTGTGAAGAAGGTTTCATTTTCTTCAAAACTGCTTGGATCTCTGACGTTGTGATGGGTTCAAAGGATTGGAGAGATATGTCTTTGTTAGGGTGGAGATATGTGCTGGAAGGCGATATGGCATTGGGAGTAAGCTGTATTAGGAGGTTAGTGACTTTATTACTGAAGAAGAGGGCCAACTCCTCTGCTTTAGATTGAGCATGGTTAAGTGGAATGTCTGGAGTGCTGATTTGTGTTAAATTGGAAATGTATGCAAAAAGGGCTTTAGAGTCGAAGATGAGGTCATGGATCTTATGAGCATAGAAGTCCCTTTTTGTTTTAAGGTGGAGCTCTTATAGGAGTGAAGGGCAAGTTTGTAGGCAGAGATGGTAGTGGGGGATGGTGCTTTACACCATTTACTTTCTTTCTATCATAAACTCTGAGTTTTCGAAGTTCATTAGTGAACCATGGTTGTCTTTTGGACAAGTTGTGGTCATACTCTATAGGGATTTCCACACAGTTCTTCAAGCCATCATTCTCCCAAAAGTAGATTACTGCAACTCACTCCTGCAAGGATCCTTACCAATGCCAAAAAAAGGGACCATATCACCCCGATCCTCCAACAACTCCATTGGCTTCCCATAAAATACAGGATTCAGTTCAAAACCTGTATGATGATTCATAAGGCCCTACATAATATCTCTCCACTCAACTTAACCTTCAAGCTTCAACTACACTCCTCTAACAAACCAACCAGAAGGGCATACCAGAACAGAATGAACACCCAACCTGCAAAATCTACCCTGAGGAAACGCGCTCTATACACAGCGGGCCCGTCTCTCTGGAACTCCTTACCACCGGACCTCCGCCTTGAGTCGTGCCATACCACTTTTAAAGTGAAACTCAAGACTTGGTTATTCCATCAAGCTTTCCCAGAGAGCTAAGAGCAATAAGATCAACAACCATCATTTTTACAGCAATAATTTTATGTTTATATTACTTCAGTTTTATGTTCCATGTCGTTTTCTTTCTAAGTTGTTCTTAGTTGTTTTCACAATAGCTTGTAGTTTATTATAGATTACCCGTTCATTATTCACAATATGTTCCATGTAAACCGCCTCCCCGGCGATAGTTATCCATGTTAAATGTGAACCGGAGTGATATGTATTGTATACAGGAACTTCCGGTATATAAAAACCAAAAATAAATAAATAAATAAATATCATAACATGTCATATCATAACAAGGGGGAAAGCCGATAGTCACTCAGCAGTGCATGGTTTGGAGAAATGTATCCTTGAAGGATACTAATGAAACAGGAGAGTTAGGGCATCCCAACAGAGAGGTTCCATTAAATGCAAACATAGTTCATATTAGGGATGTGAATCGTTTTTTGATGATTTAAAACAATCGTCATATATATTTTAAATCATCAAAAATCGTTAGAGCCGCGATACAATAGCAATTCCCCCGATTTATCGTAAAAAAATCGTAAATCGGGGGAGGGGGGAGGGCGGGAAAACCGGCACACCAAAACAACCCTAAAACCCACCCCGACCCTTTAAAACAAATCCCCCACCCTCCCGAACCCCCCCAAAATGTTTTAAATTACCTGGGGGGTAGTGGGGGGGGGGGGGGTGTCCCGGCGCGATCTCCCGCTCTCGGGCCACGGCTGCGTTAATAGAAATGGCGCCGGGGGCCCTTTGCCCTTACCATATGACAGGGCAAAGATAGCGCTGGAGCCATTTTGGTTCCTGTCACCCGATGTCACGAGTGCAGGAGATCGCTCCCGGACCCCCGCTGGACCCCCAGGGACTTTTGGCCAGCTTGGGGGGGCCTCCTGACCCCCACAAGACTTGCCAAAAGTCCAGCAGGGGTCCGGGAGCGACCTCCTGCACTCGGGCCATATTTCCAATATTCAAAATGGCGCCGGCGCTACTTTTGCCCTCACTATGTCATACGGGTCGTATGACATAGTGAGGGCAAATTTTTGACGATTTCACAATTTTGACGATTTGACAATTTTTTAACAAAAAAACCCATGACGATCAGATTTCCCTCCCCCCCAGCCAAAATCGATCGTTAAGACGATCGATCACACGATTCACATCCCTAGTTCATATACCTATATGTAAAAGATCACCAAAGCTAATGATTTCCGAATTATCCCAAACAAATGAAAAGCAGGTTGTTAAAACAAGCAAAAAACACACTTTGAAATGTCTGTATGCCAATGCCAGAAGTCTAAGTAGTAAGATGGGAGAGTTAGAGCGTATAGCAGCAAATGATGAGATTGACCTAATTGGCATCACAGAGACTTGGTGGAAGGAGAATAACCAATGGGACAGTGCTATATCAGGGTACAAATTATATCGCAATGATAGGGAGGATCAACTTGGTGGGGGTGTGGCACTTTATGTCCGGGAGGGTATAGAGTCCAACAGGATAAAGATCATACAAGAGACTAAATGCTCAGTAGAATCTATATCGGAAGAAATCCCATGTATGTTGGGTAAGAGTATAGTGATAGGAGTATACTACCGTTCACCTGGACAAAATGGTCAGACAGATGATGAAATGCTAAGAGAAATCAGGGAAGCAAACCAATTTGGCAGTGCAATAATAATGGGAGATTTCAATTACCAAAAGTCAGCAGAAGCAAACCTTGCACATAAGCAAGTACTCAGATAAACAGGTGCAGGAAAGAAAATAGGGTCCCATTCAAAATTCAAAGGTGTATTTATTATATGTCCAAACAATCATAGTTCATTCAATAAGGCAACTCCTTCAAGTGAACAAGGGGTATTGTTTATAAATGTCCCCCGACACGGTCCGTGTTTCGTGTTAACTGCATCAGGAGGGACCACAGCATATTATAATCTACAATAGAACAACATTTATCAGGAATGGAACAAGTAAGGCTGCAAACAGACAAGTGTAGCATGACAAGTACATACCTTTGTAGTTAATCACAGGAGCGCAAGCGTCCTATAGCAGTGACAGCCATTTAAAAGGCAAAAAGGCGCGAAAGGGGAAGGCTCTCGCGAGATGCTGAAAACAACAGGAACACACATCGACACACATGTGGAATTAATGGCCAATTAATAAAATAGGTACCATTCTATCTCCTTGTTGAGGCCATTGGGGAAAACCGTATCCAAAGTAAAAATCCAGCGTTGCTCTTTACGACCTAGTATCCCGGCAAAGTCTCCCCCCCGCCGGGGACATGAGACCACCTCCAGGACCAGGAAGGAAAGAGCACTGATGGAGTGACCAGCCTGGAGCCAATGCGATACGAGGGGCTCATCGATTCTGGAAGATCTAATGTTACAGCAGTGCTCAATGATCCTTGTCTTAATCATACGCGAAGTTTTGCCCACGTATAACAAAGGACAAGGACATTTAACCACATAGACTACTCCTCTGGTGGTACAGTCAGTTTTAGAAAAAAGTTTGAACACTCGTCCAGTCTTGGGGTGTGTAAATTCTGTAGACGGTTCCGTATGCCGGCACATGGAACAGTGACCGCAAGGGGAATGCTGACCTCTCATATCCGATCGTGAATCATTGGATCGACTCGCTGTCTGAACCAGCCGGTCCCGTAAATTTGTCCCTCTTTTAAAAGTAAACCGGAGTGATCCGTGCATAAGTGTATTAAGGGAAAGGGCTGCCCAATGTCTTTTGATCATATTGGCTATAGTCCTACCAACAACAGAGAATGGAAGGATACAATTAAGGGACGTGTCCTCAGTAACCGTGGGTGATAAAAAAAAGCCATTCCCGGTGCGTGTATAACGCTCTCTTGAACGCCTTTTTAATAACCCTAGGTGGATAGCCCCTTTCTGCGAACCGAGCGGATAGGATTTGAGCCTGTGAGAGAAAATCAGCCCGATTGGAGCAAAGACGACGGAGTCTTAGAAATTGCCCCGTCGGGATATTCTCTCGAAGAGCCCTGGGATGACAGCTATTGTAGGCAAGTAACGTATTCCGATCAGTGTCTTTACGATACAATGAAGTCTCAAAATGATCCCCCATCCAAGAAATGGAAACGTCCAAAAAAGAAACGTGTGTGGGATGGATGTTAAAATTAAATTGAATGTGGGGGTTGAGGGAGTTCACCCAGTCAAGGAATACATAAAACTGCATATCAGTGCCCGTCCATATTATAAAGACATCATCTATATAGCGTAGCCATATATGGATGAATGAAGACCATTCCGAAGGGTAAATCTGGGATGTTTCATAATCATCCATATATAGGCACGCAAGACTCGGTGCCATCGTCGCCCCCATCGCAGTCCCCTTGTTTTGTTGATAGATTTGGTCCTGAAATTGAAAAAAATTCTTCGTCAATGCTATCTCCGCGAGTTGCATCAAAAAGGCGGTAGTAACCCGATAAGGAGCAGGACGGGTGTTCAAAACCTTTTCAATGACTGCAAGAGCCTCAGATTGTGGTATGTTGGAATAGAGTGAAACTACATCAAGGGTAATGAGAAATATGGTGGACTGGGTAATCTCTAACTGGCCCAAGATGGACATGAAATGAGAGGAGTCCCTCACAAATGACTTAATACGTGGTACCATAGGTTTAAGAAAAACATCCACAAACTGGGATAACGGCTCCAATAAGGAACCGATGCCAGATACTATCGGGCGACCTGGAGGATTTGTCAGGGATTTATGAACCTTTGGGAGGGTGTAAAACAAAGGCATAATGGGATGTGACGCCACTAAGAATCTAGCCTCCTTGTTTGTGATAATACGTGCGTCTAGGGCCATTTGTACCAGGGTTTTAATCTCCAGGAGTAAAGCCTCCGTGGGGTCTGAGGATAGTGGAGTATAGAAAGTAGTATCTCCCAATTGTCTGAGGGCCTCAGCTTCATAGTCAGATCTGTTCAACACAACTATGCCACCCCCCTTATCTGCTGGCTTAATCACAATCGAATAATCTTTAGACAGATCCCCAATGGCTCGAGCCTCATCTTTTGGAAGATTGTACCTAATGTATTGTTTCTGAGAATAGATCAAGTTCACATCTCTACACACAAGGCGCTCAAACGCACCCAACGATACATCAACCACTCCCGGTGGGGTCCATTTTGATCTCGGGTGTACCACAGAGAAGTCAGATGATGGTGGAGAGTCTTCAAAAAATAGATTGAGTTTCAATCTCCGAAGGAATCTGTACACATGGACCAAAAGGTCAAAATTATCCCCTCTATTGGTGGGGACAAACGAAAGCCCCCTGTGTAGTAATTGTAGTTCCAGCGGAGAGAGCTGACGTGAAGAGAGGTTGAATACAGTTTCCTCCATCATTACCAAAGATCTGCCTGGGACCGAGGTGGACGAGCCGCACGAGTCTGTGAGCTGTTCTGGGAAGGCGTTACGCCTCGCGGTCGAAGTTGTCGGGTGTCTGGCTTCGGCTGCGGGTGACCCAAATCTAAAAAAGTAGCTGCTATAGAGGAATAGTGTGAGGAGGCAGATGATACTGAATTCGAGGAGGAGTCGTCCGGGTCGTGGGTACGAGCTGAATGTCCAGGATCTGTGGAGGTAGCAGTGGCACGGCCCCGGCGAGATTGACCCCGAGTACGTTGCGCCCAAGACTCTTCTCCAGATGAATCGCCGGAGGACGAGCTGTCTGCAAACGTGACTTTCTTCGCAGGCTTCTGTGCCATCCATCTGTACACGTATCCTGTGTTGTAATCGGCCGCGTCCCGTTGGAACTTGCTGTATTTGGCTGCTTTCAGATCAGACCTGAATTTCTTCAAGTTCTCCTCGAATTCCCCCAGTTGTTGGTCAAACAGTTCTGTTGAACAAGAGTGTTTGATCGAATCAAGTTTCTGTGTTACTTCGTCCCGTAGTGAGTCGTGGAGATCTCGGTTAGTCTCAATAATCAGGACCATAAGGTCCAGGGAACACTTATTTAAAATCTGGTTCCATCGGTTCACAAAGGCAGTATTATCCGCATGTAACCTAGGCTCTTTTTGGATGCGGAGCCCCCGCGGGATGCGGCGTACCCTGCAATACTCAATAAATGTGGCCGAATGCAGTTCTGCCCGAGTCAGGCGTTTTTGAGTGTTTATGAGATAAGTACATGACACAGGGGGGACAGTGTCCAATGAATCTTCAGAAAAGAATAGTGTGTCTGTGAGGACCGCATTTACAGCATCTTCAGAATAGCTGAATGTATAATCATTAGAAGCAGCCATTAAAGCTTCAATCATGCGGCAATATCCAAAAGTCAGCAGAAGCAAACCTTGCACATAAGCAAGTACTCAGATAAACAGGTGCAGGAAAGAAAATAGGGTCCCATTCAAAATTCAAAGGTGTATTTATTATATGTCCAAACAATCATAGTTCATTCAATAAGGCAACTCCTTCAAGTGAACAAGGGGTATTGTTTATAAATGTCCCCCGACACGGTCCGTGTTTCGTGTTAACTGCATCAGGAGGGACCACAGCATATTATAATCTACAATAGAACAACATTTATCAGGAATGGAACAAGTAAGGCTGCAAACAGACAAGTGTAGCATGACAAGTACATACCTTTGTAGTTAATCACAGGAGCGCAAGCGTCCTATAGCAGTGACAGCCATTTAAAAGGCAAAAAGGCACGAAAGGGGAAGGCTCTCGCGAGATGCTGAAAACAACAGGAACACACAGCGACACACATGTGGAATTAATGGCCAATTAATAAAATAGGTACCATTCTATCTCCTTGTTGAGGCCATTGGGGAAAACCGTATCCAAAGTAAAAATCCAGCGTTGCTCTTTACGACCTAGTATCCCGGCAAAGTCTCCCCCCCGCCGGGGACATGAGACCACCTCCAGGACCAGGAAGGAAAGAGCACTGATGGAGTGACCAGCCTGGAGCCAATGCGATACGAGGGGCTCATCGATTCTGGAAGATCTAATGTTACAGCAGTGCTCAATGATCCTTGTCTTAATCATACGCGAAGTTTTGCCCACGTATAACAAAGGACAAGGACATTTAACCACATAGACTACTCCTCTGGTGGTACAGTCAGTTTTAGAAAAAAGTTTGAACACTCGTCCAGTCTTGGGGTGTGTAAATTCTGTAGACGGTTCCGTATGCCGGCACATGGAACAGTGACCGCAAGGGGAATGCTGACCTCTCATATCCGATCGTGAATCATTGGATCGACTCGCTGTCTGAACCAGCCGGTCCCGTAAATTTGTCCCTCTTTTAAAAGTAAACCGGAGTGATCCGTGCATAAGTGTATTAAGGGAAAGGGCTGCCCAATGTCTTTTGATCATATTGGCTATAGTCCTACCAACAACAGAGAATGGAAGGATACAATTAAGGGACGTGTCCTCAGTAACCGTGGGTGATAAAAAAAAGCCATTCCCGGTGCGTGTATAACGCTCTCTTGAACGCCTTTTTAATAACCCTAGGTGGATAGCCCCTTTCTGCGAACCGAGCGGATAGGTTTTGAGCCTGTGAGAGAAAATCAGCCCGATTGGAGCAAAGACGACGGAGTCTTAGAAATTGCCCCGTCGGGAAATTCTCTCGAAGAGCCCGGGGATGACAGCTATTGTAGGCAAGCAACGTATTCCGATCAGTGTCTTTACGATACAATGAAGTCTCAAAATGATCCCCCATCCAAGAAATGGAAACGTCCAAAAAAGAAACGTGTGTGGGATGGATGTTAAAATTAAAATGAATGTGGGGGTTGAGGGAGTTCACCCAGTCAAGGAATACATAAAACTGCATATCAGTGCCCGTCCATATTATAAAGACATCATCTATATAGCGTAGCCATATATGGATGAATGAAGACCATTCCGAAGGGTAAATCTGGGATGTTTCATAATCCACCTAGGGTTATTAAAAAGGCGTTCAAGAGAGCGTTATACACGCACCGGGAATGGCTTTTTTTATCACCCACGGTTACTGAGGACACGTCCCTTAATTGTATCCTTCCATTCTCTGTTGTTGGTAGGACTATAGCCAATATGATCAAAAGACATTGGGCAGCCCTTTCCCTTAATACACTTATGCACGGATCACTCCGGTTTACTTTTAAAAGAGGGACAAATTTACGGGACCGGCTGGTTCACACAGCGAGTCGATCCAATGATTCACGATCGGATATGAGAGGTCAGCATTCCTCTTGCGGTCACTGTTCCATGTGCCGGCATACGGAACCGTCTACAGAATTTATACACCCCAAGACTGGACGAGTGTTCAAACTTTTTTCTAAAACTGACTGTACCACCAGAGGAGTAGTCTATGTGGTTAAATGTCCTTGTCC
Organism: Rhinatrema bivittatum; assembly: GCF_901001135.1. NCBI lineage: Eukaryota > Metazoa > Chordata > Amphibia > Gymnophiona > Rhinatrematidae > Rhinatrema > Rhinatrema bivittatum. The sequence goes on from NC_042621.1 coordinate 42,010,630, forward strand.
TTTGTTATACGTGGGCAAAACTTCGCGTATGATTAAGACAAGGATCATTGAGCACTGCTGTAACATTAGATCTTCCAGAATCGAAGAGCCCCTCGTATCGCATTGGCTCCAGGCTGGTCACTCCATCAGTGCTCTTTCCTTCCTGGTCCTGGAGGTGGTCTCATATCCCCGGCGGGGGGGGGGGAGACTTTGCCGGGATACTAGGTCGTAAAGAGCAATGCTGGATTTTTACTTTGGATACGGTTTTCCCCAATGGCCTCAACAAGGAGATAGAATGGTACCTATTTTATTAATTGGCCATTAATTCCACATGTGTGTCGCTGTGTGTTCCTGTTGTTTTCAGCATCTCGCGAGAGCCTTCCCCTTTCGCGCCTTTTTGCCTTTTAAATGGCTGTCACTGCTATAGGACGCTTGCGCTCCTGTGATTAACTACAAAGGTATGTACTTGTCATGCTACACTTGTCTGTTTGCAGCCTTACTTGTTCGATTCCTGATAAATGTTGTTCTATTGTAGATTATAATATGCTGTGGTCCCTCCTGATGCAGTTAACACAAAACACGGACCATGTCGGGGGACATTTATAAACAATACCCCTTGTTCACTTGAAGGAGTTGCCTTATTGAATGAACTATGATTGTTTGGACATATAATAAATACATCTTTGAATTTTGAATGGGACCCTATTTTCTTTCCTGCACCTGTTTATCTGAGATTTCAATTACCCCAATATTGACTGGGTAAATGTAACATCAAGACTTGCTGGAGACATAATGTTCCTGGATGTAATAAATGATTGCTTCATGGAGCAATTGGTTCAGGAACCAACAAGAGAGAGGACCTATTTTAGATTTAATTCTTAGTGGAACGTAAGATTTGGTGAGAGAAGTAACGGTGGTGGGGCCACTTGGCAACAGTGATCATAACATGATCAAATTTAAACTAATAACTGGAAGGGCGACAATAAGTAAATCTGCAGCTCTAACACTAAATTTTAAAAAGGGAAACTTTGATGAAATGAGAAAAATAGTTAGAAAAAAACTGAAAGGTGCAGCTGCAAAGGTTAAAAGTGTTCAACAGGCATGGACATTGTTTAAAAATACAATCCTAGAGGCGCAGTCCATATGTATTCCGCACATTAAGAAAGGTGGAAGGAAGGCAAAACGATTACCGTCATGGTTAAAAGGTGAGGTGAAAGAGGCTATTTTAGCCAAAAAAACATCCTTAAAAAATTGGAAGAAGGATCCATCTGAAGAAAATAGGATAAAACACAAGCATTGTCAAGCTAAGTGTAAAACATTGATAAGACAGGCGAAGAGAGAATTTGAAATGAAATTGGCCATAGAGGCAAAAACTCATAATAAAAACTTTTTTAAATATATCTGCTCTTAGGGAAGATAAGGCCATTGCAGAAAGACTAAATGAATTCTTTGCCTCCATGTTTACTAATGAGGATGTTGGGGAGATACCAGTTCTGGAGATGGTTTTCAAGGGTGATGAGTCAGACGAACTGAACGAAATCACTGTGAACCTGGAAGATGTAGTAGGCCAGATTGACAAACTAAAGAGTAGCAAATCATCTGGACCGTATGGTATGCATCCTAGGGTTCTGAAGGAACTCAAAAATGAAATTTCTGATCTATTAGTTAAAATTTGTAACCTATCATTAAAATCATCCATTGTACCTGAAGACTGGAGGGTGGCCAATGTAACCCCAATATTTAAAAAAGGCTCCAGGGGCGATCCGGGTAACTATAGACCAGTGAGCCTGACTTCAGTGCCGGGAAAAATAGTGGAAACTATTCTCAAGAACAAAATTGTAAAGCATATAGAAAGACATGATTTAATGGAACATAGTCAACATGGACTTACCCAAGGGAAGTCTTGCCTAACAAATCTGCTTCATTTTTTTGAAGGGGTTAATAAACATGTGGATAAAGGTGATGTAGTGTATTTGGATTTTCAGAAGGCGTTTGACAAAGTCCCTCATGAGAGGCTTCTACGAAAACTAAAAAGTCATGGGATAGGAGGCGATGTCCTTTCGTGGATTACAAGCTGGTTAAAAGACAGGAAACAGAGAGTAGGATTAAATGGTCAATTTTCTCAGTGGAAAAGGGTAAACAGTGGAGTGCCTCAGGGATCTGTACTTGGACCGGTGCTTTTCAATATATATATAAATGATCTGGAAAGGAATACGACGAGTGAGGTTATCAAATTTGCAGATGATACAAAATTATTCAGAGTAGTTAAATCACAAGCAGACTGTGATACATTGCAGAAGGACCTTGCAAGACTTGAAGATTGGGCATCCAAATGGCAGATAAAATGTAATGTGGACAAGTGCATGGTGTTGCATATAGGGAAAAATAACCGTTGCTGTAGTTACACGATGTTAGGTTCCATATTAGGAGCTACCACCCAGGAAAAAGATCTAGGCATCATAGTGGATAATACTTTAAAATCGTCAGCTCAGTGTGCTGCAGCAGTCAAAAAAGCAAATAGAATGTTAGGAATTATTAGGAAGGGAATGGTTAATAGAACGGAAAATGTCATAATGCCTCTATATCGCTCCATGGTGAAACCACACCTTGAATACTGTGTACAATTCTGGTCGCCGCATCTCAAAAACGATATAGTTGCGATGGAGAAGGTACAGAGAAGGGCAACCAAAATGATAAAGGGGATGGAACAGCTTCCCTATGAGGAAAGGCTGAAGAGGTTAGGGCTGTTCAGCTTGGAGAAGACAGCTGAGGGGGGATATGATAGAGGTCTTTAAGATCATGAGAGGTCTTGAACGAGTAGATGTGACTCGGTTATTTTCACTTTCGAATAATAGAAGGTCTAGGGGGCATTCCATGAAGTTAGCAAGTAGCACATTTAAGACTAATCGGAGAAAATTCTTTTTCACTCAACGCACAATAAAGCTCTGGAATTTGTTGCCAGAGGATGTGGTTAGTGCAGTTAGTGTAGCTGGGTTCAAAAAAGGTTTGGATAAATTCTTGGAGGAGAAGTCCATTAATGGCTATTAATCAATTTTACTTAGGGAATAGCCACTGCTATTAATTGCATCAATAGCATGGGATCTTCTTAGTGTTTGGGTAATTGCCAGGTTCTTGTGGCCTGGTTATGGCCTCTGTTGGAAACAGGATGCTGGGCTTGATGGACCCTTGGTCTGACCCAGCATGGCAATTTCTTATGTTCTTATGTTCTTAACATGTCGTAACATATCATAACATGTCATATCATAACATGTCATATCCATAGGCCTGCCCAATATGCTTCTGTGGTAACTATGGTTATAGTCACTCACAAACACCTCCAATACTTCCTGACAGTGAAAAGTATTGTGTGCCATAAAGTATCTCCACATTTTAGTCTTTAAAGTTCTGTTAAACCTGTTAAGCTTTAACATTGCTGTTGGTCACAAAATGATAAACCCCTTTGCTTTTTAACAATTTTTTCAGGGAGCTGTTTAAAAACTCTTTGCCCGTCAGTCTGTATCTTTTGCAGTATACGTCCGAGGCCAAATATCTTTTTAAATGTGTTCCTCACCTCATGGCCAGTCTTTGTTTTTAGACTCATGGCCCATGCGTATTTCGACAGGATGTCTATGACTGTTAAAATATATTTGTAACCATCATTGTGAATGGCTAAGGATAATACATCCACTAAATCCACCTGCCATTACGCATCCATGTCTGAGATGATTGTTTTATTTCATTTAAAATGCACTCTGGCCGGTCTCTGTAAAGCGTAAGCGTCTCGTCTCCTGAACCATTCTGTGACTTGTTTTCTACTCATGTCTTTATGGCATTTCCTAACAACTTGATAAAGTGGTGTCACACCCCAAACTGCCTATGGCCCCAAGATTATAATAAAGATTTTTTAACAACTTCTTGTACATCTCTCCTTTTCAAAAACCTTGGCTAAAATGTGCTGTAACGTTATATACCTCTTTACTTTCACAAGTTTGTTCATGTCCATGTTTAAACCCCCCAAATAAATAAAGAAATAAATAAATGAAGGAGGAATGAGGGAGGAGGGAGGAGGAGCAGTGTCTGGTTGACGGGTGCAGTACTGCTTCTGGCCTCTGGATGGTGAAAAGCAAGGGGACCATGTGGTGGTTTCCATTCCAGGATGGAATCTTTTTCCCAAGATTCCTAATACATTCCATGATGTCTGCCAATGTAGGTTCAAGTGCATGGTCACTTTTTTATTTTCTTTTTTCATAGCTAATAAAACATTTCTCTGACTTTGAAAAAACAATATCTTTTCTCTGTGTGGCTGTGCACAGTGTGCTGGTTCTGTTGGGAAAGTCGGCGGAACGGGCCGCAGCCAGACCACCCCAACTACCGGCTTGGCCGACTCCGTCTCCTCGGACCCGGGAACCTCACTTCAGCTGGTGGTCGCAGCCGGCGAGCCATGCCGTGGCCCTCCCTTTGGACCGCCATGTTGACGCTGCGTGCAGGACGGCACACCAGCAGCTCCTGCTCTGGCCTTCCTCCTGACCTCTGGCTTCCCAGGTGCGTGTGCACCACCTGACCCCTTTTCAGGGGTCACTGGAGGAGAGGCCCGGACTCCTCCTCCCAAACCTGCAGGTATTTAAGGCAGGGCCTGTTTCTCAGGCCTTACCTTGGCTACTCTTGGCTCCAGTTTCTGTTTGGATCCTCTGTCGTCTGTTACCTGTTTCCTGTCTTCTGCTTCTCTGTGCCTAGACCCTTGCCTGCCTGACTATGAGACACGCTGCCTGCCAAGACCCTAGCCAGCTTCACTACAAGGTACGCCCTCTGCCTACGTCCTTGCCTGCAGACTCTAGCTCACCTCCGGCCTGAAACCCCACGTAAGTCCAGCCAGCCCTGGTACTCAAGGGCTCAACCTGCAGGGAATGAGGGCTGGTAGTGGTGAAGGTCCTGAGGGATCTTGGGTCTACTATAGCCTCGTCTGCAGTCAGAAGGGCCCTCTGGGGCTCCTCCCCATTGGATCCCTACTCTGCCGGCCCAAGGATCCACTTTCATAATAGCTAGCCAAGGCCATGGATCCAGCTGAGGCTCCTGCCTTGTAGGCAATCCCTGGGCTGGCCCAAAGAGTCCTGGAACAACAGAAGGTCCTAGAGTCGCTGGCAGCTTCTATGGAGCGTCTCAACGCCCGCTTGGATTCTGTGGCCGCCACCTCTGTCCAGGCCGCCCCTCCTTCCGGCTCGCTGGCCTCAGCAGCACCTCCCCGACTGGTGATTCCTTTGCCAGCTCCCCCTCGCTATGCAGGGGACCCTCAGCACTGTCATGGGTTCATTAACCAGTGCAATATGCACTTTTGCCTACAGGCTGCACTCTTACCAGACGCTTTGACCAAGACAGCTTATATCCTGTCTCTGCTAGAAGGGAAGGCCCTGGACTGGGCTTCGCCCTTATGGGAACATTTTGATACACTGCTACTGGACCTTTCGAGTTTCTTGGCACATTTTTGAGCTGTCTTCGAAACCCCTGGGCAGAAGACGCAAGTCAGCACGGAACCCCTTCATCTCAGATAGGGTAGTCGTTCCCTGATGGACTACACCTTGGAGTTTCGCACCTTATCAACCGAACTCCATTGAGAGGAGCCATGTCTGCGAGCGATATACTTAGATGGTCTTTCCCCTAAGATCAAAGATGAGCTTGCAGCCCGCGACCTTCCAGGAACGCTAGATGTGTTAATTGACCTGGCCGGAAGAATTGACCGTCGTCTCCAGGAGAGGTACATCGAGCTTGCAGGATCCAAACAACGTACTACTGGCACTCCTTGACCTCGCCCCGTCTCACTGAGTGCCTTCCTGCAGTTCTCCTCTGAGGCCTCTCCAGATGAGCCCTTGCAACTGGGCCGTGGTCCCTTATCATCAGAGGAACGCCAAAGGTGGTGCCGTTCAGGTCTCTGCCTCTATTGCAGGGGTTCTAGACATCTCCTGGTCCAATGTCCAGTGCGGCCGGTAAACTCCAGGGCCTAGGAGTCACTGGAGGGGTGACCTAGGCCTAACTGCTCCTGTCCCTCCACTCACCTTGCCGGTGACTTTGACCTTCCAAGACTGCAGCCTTCCTACCCTGGCTCTGGTGGATTCAGGGGCCAGTGGGAATTTTCTCATGCAAGAGATCATGGACCAGTTATTGATTCCCACTCAGCCTTCTCCTGTTCCACTGGTTCACTCATCTATCCACGGAGAACCCTTGCCAGGTCAAATCACCCATACAACCCTTCTGCTGGAGTGCCTTGCAGAATCTGGGCATCGTGAGCACATCTCCTTTTACGTCATACAGAAGGCCTTTCACCCGGTGGTTCTGGGTAACCCATGGTTGCAGCAGCATAATCCTCATATCGACTGGACGTCTCTCCGAGTCAAGCACTGGGGTTCCTCCTGCTACCCTAAGTGTTTCCTGGCTTCCAGCAAGCTTTCTCCTGAACCTAGTTCCAAAGTTCTGGCGGGGCTCCCGCCCCAAAATGCTCACTTCGCAGATGTATTCTCTAAGAAAGCAGCTAGTATCTTGCCGCCCCATCAGCAATCGGACTGTGCTATCAACTTGATTCCGGGCTCCGCACCTCCTTGTCGCAGAGTATACCTGCTCTCGGAACTGGAGACCAAAGCATGACTGACTATATCTGGGAAAACCTCCAGAATGGGTACATTCATCCTTCCAACTCACTGGCTGGAGCCGGTTTCTTTTTCGTGGGGAAAAAGGACGGATCTCTCCGGCCCTGTATTTACTATCGTGGCTTGAACGTGATTATGTTCAAAGACCGCTACCCCTTGCCTCTGATAATGGAGCTCTTTGACCACCTACAGGGGGCCCAGGTCTTTTCTAAACTAGATCTGCGAGGTGTGTACAATCTCATCCAAATCAAGGAGGGTGAATAATGGAAGACGGCATTTAACACAAGAAACGGCCATTACGAGTATCAAGTCATGCCGTTCGGACTCTGTAATGTGCCCATTGTCTTCCAGAACTTGATGAATGAGATCCTCCGCGACTTTCTATATGTCTGCATAGTCATTTATGTGGATGACATTTTTTTTTTTTAAATTGTATTTATTAAATTTTCAGGGTAATATAATAAGACAACCAACCTTAACAAGAAACAGCAGTTCACTCCGTATTTTACCCCTTCTTCCCCCCCTCCTTACCCTTTCCCTCCCCCTTCTTTTCCCAAAGTCCGTGAAGCAACACAAAATAATGAGCACGAAATTAGTCCAGTGGATAGTGTTGGTGAGAATCGGTTGAAGTATCCGAGGTGACTAGTTCGGGGCGGTGGGCAGAAGGTTGTGTCCTCGTATTCTGCCAGTTGATCCTGGAGTCGGGCACCATGTGTCCAAAGATTTTCCAATATGTGAGTCCAAATAAGCTGTAAAGGGAGCCCAAATAACCCTACTACTCTGTACATAAGTTACCTTTATATTCAACTGCACTGTCTCATACATATATCATTTAAGCCTTTAGGCATGTATTCTGTTACTTGCTTCATATGTACCTGTTCTCTTGTTACTTGTCAAGCGCATATTATGTGCAGTTTAACATTTACTGTAAACTGATGTGATATCCCTGATGAATGTCGGTATATAAAAACCCTAAATAAATAAATAAATAAATAGATTTGAGAAATGTGTACAAACCTCTTTGGCATGTCTTTCGTAAGGAAAATGTGCTCCATCGTACAGAGGTGGACCATTCTTTTGAACCAATGGTCGTGGTTGTGACATTGGGGTTGCAGCCAATTTGCCAGTATGATTCTCTTTCCCACAAGACCGTCCTTCAGGACAAACAATCTCTCGGGGGTAGATAAGTATAATTGGGTCATGGTGTCCAACCCAAAGAGCCAAAGGTTAGGGTCGAGGGGTAGGGTTTTTTGTAAAAAAAGGTAGAACAGGCCTTGCGCACTTGCCTCCAGAAATGGGAAATTATTCCACAGTCCCAAAAATTGTGAAAATAGGTGCCGTCCTCACTGGCACACTTAGGGCATTGGGAGGGCTGCATAAGTTTCATTTGTTTGGCCCATATGGGTGTAATATAGGTTTGCCAAAGAAATTTGTATTGCGTTTCACGCATAATAACATTCTCTGATATAGCAATCAATTCCTTAAAACATTCCTTAAATTCAGTTAACGTGTGCGAAAAAAGAGCCCAAGCCGTCCATTTTACATAGAGTACATCTAAGGTCTGAGGTTCCGCTAGGTCCCTAATCTCTTTATAATAGTGGGAGACGGTAGATTTCTTAAGCATGCCCACTGGTACAATATCCCTTAATTTTTGAACCTCTGGGGTCTCATCAAGAATGGGTTTCATTGATTTTATAAAGTGTGTAACCTGGTAGTACACATATATGTCAGAGTCAGGTAGCGTAAAACACTGTTGAAGAACATTAAAAGGAAGTAACTTCCCAGACACCTTATCGTATAGGTCCGAAATAAATGTGAGCCCCAAACCTCCCCAGCGATGGAAGACCCTCCCCCCCCCCCTTCCCCGTGGTGAACAAAGAATGCCCTGCAATGGAGAGGAATGAAGTTAAGCTGTTCAGTACATGTCCTATTTTCAGAACATTTTCCAAGCTTGCCTACATGTGTGGAGCAATTCCTGTGGTTTGATGTGTGAGGGGAGCATGGGAGTATCAAGTTGTAAAAAGGGGTTTAAGGAGGTCACTCCATACCATTCTAGCAGATATTTGTGTGGGGAGAATGTTGCTGTGGAGAAAAGCCAATCCTTCACATATTGCATACTGCATGCTAGATTATACATTGATAGATCCGGGCAATCCAGACCTCCCCGTTCTGGGGGATGAGTAAGAATTTCCAGGGATAACCGGGCTTTCCTTCCACGCCACAGGAAACACCGCAGGGCTTGACGTATTGTATTGTGGTCTCGTTTTGTGAGCCAGAGAGGCGCCATCTGAAGAACATACATCCACTTGGGGAGCAGGATCATCTTAAAAAGTTGTATGAGTCCCGACAGCAATAGGGGAAGTAGCGTCCACCCACATAGGGAGGTTAGGGTTTGAGTCAGGAGTGGCCATATGTTAGCGTTATATAGGTTGTTCACTCTCAGTGGTATACGTAATGCTAGGTATTTGAGGTTGTCTGCCACCCATCTTAGTGGAAAAGTCCCCTGCCAGGCTGCCTGTAAATTTCCTGTGACGTCTATGACTTCAGATTTGTTCGGGTTGATCCTAAGCCCTGCAAAAAGGCCAAATTCATGTTAGATATCTAGTACCGCTGGCAGCGATCGCTGGGGTTGAGTGACGAACACCAACAAGTTGTCAGCAATGGCAGCTATTTTGAAAATATGGTTTGGGCCGCCAAAGCCTTTCACCACTCTGCATGCATCAATTTTCCGCAGGAGAGGGTCAATCGACAGTATGGGGTAGATTTTAAAAGGGTTACGTGCATAAGTTATAAAATCTGGCATACTTTTGTTTGCGCCTGGTGCGCGAACAAAAGTACGCAAAGGCGCACTTTTATAAAATCTACCCCTATGTATAACAAGGGGGACAGTGGGCACCCTTGACGGACCCCCCTCTGAATTTGTACCTCGCCTGATAAACAACCATTAGCTAAGATGCGTGAGATTGGGTTCTCATAAAGCAAGGCAATATATTGAAGAAAGTCGCCTTGGAGGCCAAACCGTTGCAGGACTGAAAAGAGGTAGGGCCACGCCACACGGTCGAAAGCTTTCTCTGAGTCGAACCCAATAGCCAAAGCTGGAATATCTTGAGTTTGGCAAATAGTCATGGCAGTGAGCAGTTTAATAATATTCGCCTGAGGCTTACGTCCCCGGACAAAACCTGCCTGGTGTGAAGAAAAGTGTGGAAGAAATACGGGCAACTGTTCAGCAAGGACCTTTGCTAGAATTTTTTGATCGCAGTTTAGCAATGATATGGGTCTGTAAGAAGAGGGATCTGACAGATCTTTCCCCGGCTTAGGGAGAACAATAATGTGTGCCTCTTTAAAGGGGGTGGGGAAGTGTTGTTTTAGGCCCTCTGTGAAGTACTTTGTCAGTGGTGTCCCGATGTACTGGAGTAGTATTTTATAAAAGTCATATGGAAGCCCTTCAGGGCCGGGGGATTTGCCAGATTGGACGGCCGAGACAACTTGTGTAACCTCATGGATCTGGATAGGGCGGCTCAAAAAATCGAGTTGCGAGGCCGTGAGGGTGGGAAGGTTTAGGTCTTGAAAGAAAAACTCCTCCTCTGCACGGGCCTCCGAGGATTCAGGGGTATACAGTGTGTTATAAAATTGTCGAAAAACTTCACTAATCTCGGTTTCGGTGGTGGTTAACCCCCCTAACTTCATCTTTAGATGGGCAATAAACATCTTCGGTCTGCGCTTTCGTCAAATTTGCTAACAAACGGCCAGGTTTATTACTAAACCTGAATAAGTTTCGTTGTCCCTTTTGTAAGTAGCACTGGGCCCTGAGATCTAAAAGAGTGTTCAATCGGCCCAGCACACTGTAGAAATCGGTTCTATTTCTGTCAGAGTTTTGGTGTATTAGTGCTCTTTTTGCGTGTTTAAGCTTTTCCTCAAGGTGCAATATGTTCTTATTTAACTGTTTATTGCGAGCGGGAACATAGGCTATGATTTCACCACGGAGTACCGCCTTTCCAGTATCCCAGAAGAGATGGGGTTGATCGACATGTTGTTGATTATTTGTTGCGTGATCTTTCCATTTGTCTCTCAAAAAAGCCTGAAAACAGGCATCGTCTTTGAGAAAAACAGGGAATCTCCATAGGCCAGTGCCATGTGCAGATGTCCGGGAGTTTATTGCGATGGAGATCAGGGAGTAATCCGATATAGCTTGTGTTTCGATGGTTGCAGAGGCAACATTGAAAAAATTGTCTTGGGAAGTTAAAATGTAATCAATGCGGGACAACATGCCATGAGATCTCGAGATGTGAGTATAATCTCTTTTGGTGGGATGTAATGCGCGCCATACATCCAGTAAGTCAAGGTGACGGCACAGATAAGCTACCCCTCTTTTTTGCCTTCCCGATAGTTGCAATCGGGGGGGGGGGGGCTTTGTCTAGGGAGGTATCGTGTACCAGTTGAGATCCCCTAAGACAAAGAGTGTGCCTTGGGTATGTGTGTGAAGTAAGTTACTCAGGTTCACAAAAAACGCGTGATTATAATCGTTTGGGGCATATACGTTGCAAATGGTGACAGGTTTCCCCAATCAGGAGAATAAAACGACTCCCATGGTCAGGGATAGTTGTTGAAACTTGAGTTAGCGGATTTATTAATCAGTATTGCAATCCCCACTTTTTGTGGACCGCAGCCACATACACACAGGTTCCCACCCATTCTCTGCGGAGCTTCTTGCTCTCTGAGTCCATGAGATGCGTTTCTTGGATACATGCTATATCAGCGTGTAAACATTTGAGGTGGACAACACCTTTTTCCTCTTTATCGGGGTTCCCAAGCCGTTTACGTTCCATTACCGTTTGAGAAGTACTGTATGAAATCAGGGTGAGAATCACGAGAAGGGGAGGCTCCCAGCCTAACATCCCCTTTTTCCACTCCCCCACCCCTTCCAAAAGTTAAAAAGAAGTCACATTGTGAGATACACCAACAAATGATACAAACACTATACCAACACCATGGAATGCTCAAGAATTGAAAGTTGTAAACAGAATTAGGGAAATTACTACCCACGTTTCTCCTACTCCCCCTTTCCTTCTACTCCCCCTCCCGCCCCTCTCCACCACCAGTTACGGATCCCCTCCCCCTCCCCTTAAACCCATCTATCCCCTCCCCCCCCCCCCCCACCCTGTATTTCCCTGCCCTCCCCCATCCCCCTTATCCCCTGAACCCCAATCCCTTACTAGTCGACAAAGATCTCCCACTAGTCTACAAGCGGGAGTGAGGATCATGAGTGGGGTGTACAGGCACCCCGCCCCAACAACTTAAAACATGTGAAACAACTGGCATGAACAGAGTTTATGTCAGTTTTAAACACCGGCTCTTAAGTTCCGACATCAGCTGCGCTATGTCCGGTACACTCGAGGCAGTAGCTATGATGTGAATGGACCCCCAAGAAGGCAAACCCCCAGTACTTGCACTCCGGTAAGAAAGTCTGGAGGCTCTGGGTGAATCTCCTGCGCCAAACATTAGGCCCGAGATGTCTGTGCTGATCAAAGACGGTACCGTTCCTCCGTGGTGCAGACTTGGTTGAGAAAATCAGGGGTCCTCTGCTGCAGCCCACTCCGGTTGGGCCAGCGTTACCTCCCGCTACGGTATCTACAAACCGTCGAGGATCCGCAGTTCAGTGTGGACGGGTCACAGCGGCCAACAGGGGGAAACTGTAAATAGTCCGGCTGTGTTTGCATCCAGCACAAGAACTTCGTCAATAGCCATTCAAATTGACTCCGCCTGTAAAAACTTCTGAGCCTCTTCAGGAGCGGTGAAGGTGTACATTTTCCCGGCGTGCCACAACTTCAGAATCACAGGGTATTGTAAACTGAATTTTATACGTTTTTCCACCAAGTGTGTGCACGTAGCCGAGAAATGCCGTCGGAGTTGCAAAACCCGCACCAAGTAATCTTGGGTAATTCTCACGTGGTGGTCGCGGTATAAAAGTTCTTTTTTGGACCTAAAAGCCATCCATATTTTCTGCTTATGTGCGTAATTGAATATCTTAGCAATTGCTATTCTCGGGCGTTGATCCGTCGGACGGTGGGGCCCCACTCTATGAGCTTACTCCACCATTAACACTCCAGACAGCTCCAGGAGGCCCACCGCCTCCAGTATTCACCCCTCCAAGAAGGCTCCCAAGCCTTTTTCATCTACCGATTCTGGTAGTCCCAGGAATCGGAGGTTTGCCCTCCTCGATCTGTTTTCCAGGTCGTCTAATTTTTCCTGGCATTTAGTAAGCAATTTATCATGGGCTAAATTTTTGCTTCGGCCGCCGCCATTTCGTCCTCCACCAGAGATACTCTTCCTTCTACGTGTTCTATCCGCGGGCTTAATTCATTTAAGGCAGCGCTTACCTCCGATAGCTGAGTATAAATGCCTGCTAGTTTCTTATCTAGAGTTCCTGCATTAGTGTCTCGCAGGATCTCCACTGTAAGTGTACTCGCCAAGGAAAGGTTCTTGTCACTGGGCGTCGCCGCCATCTTGGGCTCCGCGGCCTTACCCTTGTCCTTATCTTTCTCTTTCCTGGCGCTCTGAGAAGCCATCAATTGCAGCGATTTTTGCATGTATGTGACGGTAGACATATGTCACTCTCGGGGGAAATTAGCAATAAGTGGCTGTGGTGCCAGTGTGTTCTGAGGCCTGTGGGTTGAGCGGTGGGGTGCCCGGAGCTGTGGAGAAACATGTCCTCCTCAGCACATCTCCCCACGTGACCTCCCTGGACGACATTTTGATATATTCCAAGAACCTGCAAACTCATCGACAGCATGTATATCAAGTCTTGAAGCTCTTGAGAGAGAACAGTCTCTATGCAAAATTAGAGAAATGCGTCTTTGAGAAGACCTCGCTGCCCTTCCTGGGCTATATAGTATCCAACCAGGGGTTCAAAATGGACCCAGCCAAGAGGAAAAGTATTCTGAATTGGCCACGGCTGACAGGCCTACGCAGCTTTCAATGCTTCTTAGGCTTCGCCAACTACCACCGAAGCTTCATCAAGAATTACTTTCGCCTGGCAGCACATCTAAGCAGTTTAACCCATAAAGGAGCTCCAGTAAAAGACTGGCCTGCCGAGGTTGAGGAAGCCTTTCCGGCCTTAAAACAGGCCTTTTTGCATCACTCCTGTCTCCGCCATCCGGATCTCCATCTGCCCTTCATTCTGGAAGTAGATGCCTCCTCTGAAGGAGTCGGGCCATTTTAAGTCAACTCGATTCAGCCGTGATGGTACGTCCCAATGCCTTCTTTTCCAAGAAATTCATTCCAGCTCAACGGAATTATATGATAAGTGATCAAGAGCTCTTGGCAGTCAAAAAATGGCCTTCGAGGAGTGGTGCCAGTGGCTCGAGGTCTATAACGGTCTATACCGACCACAAGAATTTAGAACACCTGTACCAGGCCCAGTGCCTCAACCCCCGCCAGGTCCTTTGGGCCCTCTTCTTCACGCGCTTTCATTTTGAGCTGCGTTATCGTCCTGCCTCTAAGAACCAACGTGTAGATGCCCTTTCACGGTCCTTCTCCCCGGAAGAGGCACCCGATAGTGTGAGCCACATCATTGACCCTGCATGTGTTATCCTTGCAGCCACCCAGACATTCCCCGTAGGGAAGACTGTGATGCTACGGAGGCTTTGGAAATGAGTTTTGGCTTGGTGTCACGATTCTCCTTCTGCAGGACACTCTGGATGGGCGAGAACACTGGCACGTCTGTTATACTACTACTGGTGACCCGGTATGCGTTCAGATGTTCACACCTTCGTGGACTCATGCCCAACCTGTGCCCAACAAAAAGCACCCATGGGCAAACTCTGGGGCCTGCTCCAGCCTCTGTCTCCACCTAGTGAACCCTGGACACACCTTTCGATAGACTTTATGGTGGACCTACCTCCCTCCGGAGGGAACACTGTTATCTGGGTCACTGTGGATCGATTTTCCAAGATGGCCCACTTCGTGGCTCTGCCCTCTCTTCCTTCAGCTCCGCGCCTAGCACATCTTTTTATCCAACACGTCTTTCGACTCCACGGCCTACCTCAGCACTAGGGATGTGAATCGTTTTTTGACGATTTAAAATATCGTCCGATATATTTTAAATCGTCAAAAATCGTTAGGGCCACGATACAATACCAATTCCCCCGATTTATCGTCAAAAAATCGTAAATCAGGGGAAGGGGGAGGGCAGGAAAACCGGCACACTAAAACCCCCTAAAACCCACCCCGACCCTTTAAATTAAATCCCCCACCCTCCCGAACCCCCCCCCAAATGCCTTAAATTACCTGGGGGTCCAGCGGCGGTCCGGAACGGCCTCCTGCAATTGAATCGTGTTGTCTTCAGCCGGCGCCATTCTGCGCCGCCATTTTGCAAAATGGTGGCGCAAAATGGCGGCGGCCATAGACCAACACGATTCGACTGCAGGAGGTCGTTCCGGACCCCCGCTGGACTTTTGGCAAGTCTTGTGGGGGTCAGGAGGCCCCCCCAAGCTGGCCAAAAGTCCCTGGGGGTACAGCGGGGGTCCGGGAGCGATCTCCTGCCGGCGCCATTTTCCGAAAACGATTCGCGGCAGGAGATCGCTCCCGGACCCCCGCTGGACCCCCAGGGACTTTTGGCCAGCTTGGGGGGGCCTCCTGACCCCCACAAGACTTGCCAAAAGTCCAGCGGGGGTCCGGAACGACCTCCTGCAGTCGAATCGTGTTGGTCTATGGCCGCCGCCATTTTGCGCCGCCATTTTGCAAAATGGCGGCGCAGAATGGCGCCGGCTGAAGACAACACGATTCAATTGCAGGAGACCGTTCCGGACCGCTGCTGGACCCCCAGGTAATTTAAGGCATTTGGGGGGGGGGGTTCGGGAGGGTGGGGGATTTAATTTAAAGGGTCGGGGTGGGCTTTAGTGTGTTTTAGTGTGCCGGTTTTCCTGCCCTCCCCCTTCCCCCGATTTAGCTACGGACCGCCGCTGGACCCCCAGGTAATTTAAGGCATTTGGGGGGGGTTCGGGAGGGTGGGGGATTTAATTTAAAGGGTCGGGGGTGGGTTTTAGGGGGTTTTAGTGTGCCGGTTCACGATTTTAACGATTTTCACGATACTCTAAACACCCAAACGGCGACGATACGATTCCCTCCCCCTCCCAGCCGAAATCGATCGTTAAGACGATCGAGGACACAATTCACATCTCTACTCAGCACATTTCCTCAGACCGTGGCCCATAATTCACCGCCAACTATTGGGAAAGTCTCAGTAAGAAATTCCACATCACTCTGGATCTTAGTTCAGCCTATCACCCACAAGCGAATGGCCAGGCGGAAAGGACGAATCGCTCCCTTAAACAATTTCTGCAAATGTACATCCATGCCCATCAAGATGATTGGGCTGAACTACAACCATGGGCTGAATTCTCACACAATTCTCATCCCTGCACTGCCACTGGGGCTTCCCCATTCCAGATAGTCTATGGCAAGCAGCCACTTCCTCCTATTCCATTACCACATCCTGTGCCCTCGCTGGCTGCCCAGATGACAGCAGAGAACCTGAAGAACCTGTGGACACAGGTGCGGAAGATGCTCCTCAAAGCCTGTAGTTCAGCCAAGAGATTTGCAGATCGCCATCGCCGTGCTGGATCTCAATATCGACCTGACCAAAAGGTTTGGCTCAGCACCCGGTTTATCCGGTTACGGGTACCTTCTATGTGACTTGCACCTCGCTACATTGGTCCCTTCTCCATCCTTCGGCAACTGGTCCCGGTGACCTATCAATTTCGCTTGCCAGCCTCCTTGAAGATCCAAATTGCTTTCCATACCTCATTACTAAAACCTTTAGTTTTGTCTTGGTCTTCCAGGAAGATACCCGAGGCTCCACCTATGTCCGCGGAAGAAGGTACCACTTACCAGGTACGCAAGGTCCTAGATGTCCGGAGACGGGGGCGCAAGTGGGAGTACCTGCTTGTTTGGGTAGGCTTTGTGTTACGGCTGCCAGGCAGATATAGTGAAACCACAGTTTAGACCGCTTACCTGGTGTAGTAGTATTCGGAATGCAGGAGATCAATAATATATCGGAAGGCAGTCCGAGTCGGGGCAGGCGGCAAGCAGAGTAATCCGAGGCACAGTCCGGGTCGAGGCAGGCAAGAAGCAATCAGAACCACAGTGAATAATCCAAAGGTCAGGCAGCAGGCAGAGTAGTCCGAGGCACAGTCCGGGTCGAGGCAGGCAGCAAGCAATCAGAACCACAGCGAATAATCCAAAGGTCAGGCAGCAGGCAGAGTAGTCCGAGGCACAGTCCGGGTCGAGGCAGGCAGCAAGCAATCAGAACCACAGCGAATAATCCAAAGGTCAGGCAGCAGGCAGAGTAGTCCGAGGCACAGTCCGGGTCGGGGCAGGCAGCAAGCAATCAGAATCACAACGGAAATCCAAAGGGCAGGTGGCAGGCAGCGTAGTCCGAGGCACAGTCCAGGTCAGAGTCCAAGCAGACAGCAACACAGTTCCCAGCGAAAGCAAAACACAATCGTGGCCGAAGCAAAGGGTTGGAGACCTACTCTCTTTAAATAGCCCCAATTTCCCGCGCAAATGACTCCGTCGGCGTCTGACGTCAGGGGGCGTGGCCAGGATCGATCGCGCGGAACTCCCCTCTAACTCGCGCGATACTGGTGATTCCCAAAATGGAGGAGATCTCCCAGCACTGCTAGTCCCGTGCTGCCGATGCCGCGGAAGCTGCCCGAGTGCGACCCAGACCCCGAACGGACCCTGCCTCGTGCCGTGCCGCTCCGGACCGCGAGAGAACGGTAACAGTACCCCCCCCGCAAGGCCCCTCCTTCCGCCCCAAAGGACCAGGCTTGGAGGGATAACGACGATGAAATGCCCGGAGTAACCGAGGGGCCTGTATATTCCCAGAGGGCTCCCACGTGTTTTCCTCCGGCCCAAAGTTCTTCCAAGAAATGAGGTATTGAAGACGCCCCCGCACGCGTCGGGAATCCAAAATAGTACGAACTTCGTATCTATCATCCTCAGGCAGAACGGAGAGCGGGGGACTCCGCAAGCGATGGGGCCAGGACAAGACTGCGGGTTTCAAGAGGGAGACATGGAAGGCGTTTTGAATCCGCAGAGAGGACGGGAGAGAAAGTTGATAGGTAACCGGGTTAAGGCGCCTCTGGACGGGAAATGGCCCAATGAAACGCGGAGCGAATTTAGCAGAGGGTAAGCGCAGGCGAAGGTGACGAGTACTCAACCAGACGAGGTCCCCGCACCGGAGAGCAGGGCCCGGAGACCACTTCATGTCCGCCTGACGCTTCATGGCCGCGGCGGGTTTGGTCAACAAGGCACGAGTCTCAGTCCACAACCGGGACATGGAAGCAACGGTAGAGTGGACTGCCGGGCAATTGGAGGAGGTGCGTACAGGCAAAGGAAAGTTCGGATGTCGGCCATAGACCAAGAAGAACGGAGAACACCCAGTAGCCTGATGGACAAGATTGTTATGGGAGATCTCTGCCCACACCAACAGAGAAGCCCAATCATCCTGCCGTTGATTCACGTAGGCCCGGAGAAACGCCTTCACAGATTGATTAGTCCTCTCCGTAAGGCCATTGGATTGAGGATGATAGGCTGAAGAAAAGGCAAGTGTGACCCGTAGAAGTTTACAAAGATTAGTCCAGAATTGCGCCGTAAACTGGACACCCCGGTCGGAGACGATATCGAGAGGGAGGCCATGAAGTCGAAAGACATGGTGCAGGAAAAGACGAGCCAATTCAGGGGCAGAAGGCAACCCAGGGAGAGGAATGAAGTGCGCCATCCGGGAAAAACGGTCCACCACCACCCAAATAACCGTATTCCCCGCGGAGGGTGGGAGATCCGTAATAAAGTCCGTGGCGATATGAGTCCATGGAGCCGAGGGAGGGGGGAGTGGGCGGAGCAACCTGAAGGGGCGCCGGCAAGGCGTTTTCTGGGCCGCACATACAGGACAAGAGTCCCCGAAATTCTTGACGTCCCGTCCCCAGGTAGGCCACCAATAATGCCGAGAGAGGAGTTCCTTGGTGCGCGCAACCCCCGGATGGCCCGCCAGATGAGCAGAGTGGGACCAGCGAAGAACCCGCAAGCGGAGTCGCTTGGGAACCACAGTCTTTCCTATAGGTACCGTGAACGCGGCAGCCAACTGGATCCGGGCAGGGTCGATGAGATAGCGAGGAGGATCGGGAGCATCAAACGAGTCAAAGCTCCGAGAGAGCGCATCCGCACGGACATTCCTCTGGGCAGGACGAAAGCGAACCAAAAAGTGAAACCGGCTAAAAAAAAATGCCCATCGGGCTTGCCGGGGATTTAAACGCTGGGCAGTTGCCAAGTATTCAAGATTTTTATGGTCCGTATAAACCGTGACGACATGGCGAGCTCCCTCTAACAGATGTCGCCATTCTTCAAAGGCTAACTTTATAGCCAAGAGTTCCCGGTCCCCGATAGTGTAATTACGTTCTGCAGGCGTAAATTTTTTGGAAAAAAATGCACAAGTTACCCACTGGCCTTCCGCTGATCGTTGAAGAAGCACAGCCCCAACTCCTACGGCAGAGGCATCTACTTCGAGAGTAAAAGGGCGTGCGGGGTCTGGACGGTGGAGACAGAGATCGGAGGTGAACTCATCCTTCAAGCGATGAAAAGCCAATACTGCCTCTTCTGGCCAAGTGTGCAGGGAAACACCCTTCTTAGTAAGCGCTGTGAGAGGCGCCACTAGAGAGGAAAAATGGGGAATAAACTGTCTGTAATAGTTGGAAAAGCCTAAAAACCGTTGTAGAGCCTTCAAGCCCACTGGTTGAGGCCAGTTGAGGATGGCGTTGAGCTTGGCAGGGTCCATGGACAACCCCCGGTTGGAGACAATGTATCCGAGAAACGGTAACTGTGACTGATGAAAGACGCATTTCTCGAGTTTGGCGAACAGATGATGGTCTCGGAGTCTTTGGAGGACTTGGCGGACGTGATGGACATGCTGAGGCAAGGAGTAAGAAAAGATCAGAATATCGTCCAAATAGACTATGACATGGGAATAAAGAATGTCACGGAAAATGTCATTAATCATGTCCTGGAATACCGCGGGGGCATTACAAAGACCGAAGGGCATCACGCAATATTCATAATGACCATCATGGGTATTGAACGCGGTCTTCCATTCGTCCCCCTCTCGAATTCTGATTAAATTGTAGGCCCCTCGTAAGTCCAATTTGGTAAAGATTTGCGCCCCCTTAATGCGGTCGAATAATTCTGAAATAAGAGGAATGGGGTACTTGTTTTTCCTGGTGATAGAATTAAGGCCCCGGTAGTCAATACAAGGTCTTAAAGACCCATCCTTCTTTTTAACAAAAAAAAATCCGGCACCAGCCGGGGAGTTAGAGGGTCGAATAAAGCCGCGCTCCAAGTTCTCAGTAATATACTGGCGGAGTGCCAGTGATTCAGGTTCCGATAGCGAGTAGGTGCGTCCCTTGGGTGGAATCTTACCGGGTAAAAGTTCAATAGAACAGTCATACTTGCGGTGTGGAGGTAAGGATTCGGCATCGTGCTTGTCGAAAACATCCTGAAAATCCCGATAGGGAAGTGGTATTCCATTGACAAGCTGCGTGGATCGCAGAGGAATTTCTGGAACATTCTTGAGGCAGTGTTGGAAGCAAAATGGGCTCCATTCCGCAAGTTGTAGAGATGCCCAATCTATGTGAGGTTGATGAAGACGTAGCCAAGGTAGTCCTAGGATTATTTGATTCACCGAGGACGGGAGTACTAAGAGTTGAATATTCTCCTGGTGAAAGAGGCCGGTCCGTAGCAGCAAAGGTCTGGTAACCTGTGTGATATGCATTCCCACCGCTCGTCCCGAAACAGAAGTTACTGACAGCGGAGTGGCCAAGGGCTCCACCGGGATCTGATATCTCTGTACCAGAAGTTCCTGGATAAAGTTGCCAGCCGCCCCTGAGTCTATGAAGGCCTGCAAGTGTAATGGTTCGCTGTTCAAACAGATGGTAGTTGGTAATAACAGTTGCGGAGAGGGACTAGCGGGACCCAGGGAGGCCTCTCCTACCCGACCTAGGTCCGGGAGTTTCCCGGTTTGTTAGGGCACTTGTTGAGGAAATGTCCTGCTCCTGCACAATACAGGCAAAGGTTCTTTGCTCGTCTTCGATTGCGTTCCTCGGGGGTTAGACGAACCCGATCAATCTGCATTGGCTCATCGGTATCTGTCGGTGTCTGACCAGTTGCTGGAACAACCATCGGTTGCTGAAATGTAGGAGCCAACCGAAAATTTCTCCGAGTGGCGGCTCGCTCTCTAGTTCTCTCCTGGAAACGCAAATCCAATCGAATGGCAAGACGAATTAAACCCTCCAAGGTTTCTGGAGGATCTCTACCTGCCATCTGATCTTTAATATTCTCCGCCAGACCTTGACGGAAGATGGCAGTCAGACTCTCCTCGCCCCAAGCAAGTTCGGTGGCCAAGGTGCGGAAATGAACGGCGTATTCACCAACAGTTCGGGAGCCTTGTCTTATCTGAAGTATGTCATTAGCCGCAGAAGATGAGCGTCCTGGCTCATCAAAGATCAAGCGAAACTCCTTGAGGAAACGATCTAAGGAGTTAAGAATAGGATCATCTCGTTCCCATAAAGGAGATGCCCAGGCCAACGCTGGACCCTCCAACAAGGAGAGGATGAAGGTAGTTTTCGTTTTGTCGTTGGGAAACGAGGCAGGTTGCAAAGAGAAATGCATTCTGCATTGATTGATAAATCCTCGACATAAGGCAGCAGTTCCATTGAAGCGAGGCGGTGGTGGTACCCTGACAGGGGCGGGGGTAACCACCGCGCTGGTGGCGGGTCCCGTCGGTAGGTGGGCTAAGGCATCTATACGGGCGACCAATCGGTCCAGGACCCCTGTAACTTGATCCAGAACCCCCTGCTGTTGCTGGATCTTATTAGCCATTCCCAGAATGGCCTGTAAGGCGGTCAAATCTACTGGCTCCATGGCTTCGGCCAACTGTTACGGCTGCCAGGCAGATATAGTGAAACCACAGTTTAGACCGCTTACCTGGTGTAGTAGTATTCGGAATGCAGGAGATCAATAATATATCGGAAGGCAGTCCGAGTCGGGGCAGGCGGCAAGCAGAGTAATCCGAGGCACAGTCCGGGTCGAGGCAGGCAACAAGCAATCAGAACCACAGTGAATAATCCAAAGGTCAGGCAGCAGGCAGAGTAGTCCGAGGCACAGTCCGGGTCGAGGCAGGCAGCAAGCAATCAGAACCACAGCGAATAATCCAAAGGTCAGGCAGCAGGCAGAGTAGTCCGAGGCACAGTCCGGGTCGAGGCAGGCAGCAAGCAATCAGAACCACAGCGAATAATCCAAAGGTCAGGCAGCAGGCAGAGTAGTCCGAGGCACAGTCCGGGTCGAGGCAGGCAGCAAGCAATCAGAACCACAGCGAATAATCCAAAGGTCAGGCAGCAGGCAGAGTAGTCCGAGGCACAGTCCGGGTCGGGGCAGGCAGCAAGCAATCAGAATCACAACGGAAATCCAAAGGGCAGGTGGCAGGCAGCGTAGTCCGAGGCACAGTCCAGGTCAGAGTCCAAGCAGACAGCAACACAGTTCCCATGGAAAGCAAAACACAATCGTGGCCGAAGCAAAGGGTTGGAGACCTACTCTCTTTAAATAGCCCCAATTTCCCGCGCAAATGACTCCGTCGGTGTCTGACGTCAGGGGGCGTGGCCAGGATCGATCGCGCGGAACTCCCCTCTAACTCGCGCGATACTGGCGATTCCCAAAATGGAGGAGATCTCCCAGCACTGCTAGTCCCGCGCTGCCGATGCCGCGGAAGCTGCCCGAGTGCGACCCAGACCCCGAACGGACCCTGCCTCGTGCCGTGCCGCTCCGGACCGCGAGTGAATGGTAACACTTTGGTCCCGAAGAAAATTCATGGGAACCCGCTACCAACATCCTTGATAAAGACTTGATCAAGCAGTTTCACCGGGATCATCCCAAGAAACCAAAACCCCTGGGGAGAGGGCTTAGAGGAGGGGGTGATGTTGCGAAAGTTGGTCAAATGGGACTGAAGCCAGACCCTCCACCTATCGGCTCGGCCGACTCCGCCTCTTTGGACCTGGGAACCTCGCTTCAGCCGGCGGTCGCAGCCGGCAAGCCACGCTGCGGCCCTCCCTTCGGACCACCATGCCGACGCCGCGTGCAGGATGGCCCGCCAGCGGCTCCTGCTCTGGCCTTCCTCCTGACCCCCCGGCTTCCCAGGCGTGCACGTGCACCACCTAACCCCTTTTCAGGGGTCACTGCGGGAGGGGCCCGGACTCCTCCTCCCAAACCTGCAGGTATTTAAGGCAGGGCCTGCTTCTCAGACCTTGCCTTGGCTACTCCTGGCTCCAGTTCCTGTTTGGATCCGCCATCGTCTGTTACCTGTTTCCTGTCTTCTGCTTCTCCGTGTTTAGACCCTTGCCTGCCTGACTACAAGATACGCTGCCTGCCAAGACCCTTGCTTGACGGACTGCGAGATATGCTTCCTGCTGAGACGCTAGCCAGCTTCACTACGAGGTACGCCCTCTGCCTACGTTCTTACCTGCAGACTCTAGTTCACCTCCAGCCTGAGACCCCACGTAAGTCCAGCCGGCCCCGGTACCCAAGGGCTCAACCTGCAGGGAATGAGGGCTGTTAGTGGTGAAGGTCCTTTGCCCTCACTATGTCATACGGGCACCGGTGCCGTAGCGCTGGCGCCCGTATGACATAGTGAGGGCAAAGGTAGCGCCGGCGCCATTTTGAAGATTGGCAATATGGCCCGCGTGCAGGAGGTTGCTCCCGGACCCCCGCTGGACTTTTGGCAAGTCTTGTGGGGGTCAGGAGGCCCCCCCAAGCTGGCCAAAAGTCCCTGGGGGTCCAGCGGGGGTCCGGGGGCGATCTCCTGCACGCGTGACGTCGGGAGCCACAAACCAAAATGGCGCCGGCGCTACCTTTGCCCTGTCACATGATAAGGGCAAAGGGCCACCGGCGCCATTTCTCTTAACTCAGCCATGGCCAGAGAGAGGGAGATCGTGCCGGGACCCCCCCCCCCCCCCACTGGACCCCAGGTAATTTAAAACATTTTGGGGGGGTTTGGGAGGGTGGGGGATTTGTTTTAAAGGTTTGGGGTGGGTTTTAGGGGTTTTTTTGGTGTGCCGGTTTTCCCGCCCTCCCCCGATTTACGATTTTTTACGATTTTAAAAACAAAACAAAACACGACGATCAGATTTCCCTCCCCCCCCCAGCCAAAATCGATCGTTAAGACGATCGATCACACGATTCACACCCCTAGTGATTAGGGCTGCCAACTTTTCTATAGACTGGACACTTGAGGACTGGGAGGAGGGGATGCCCCATTTCTTTCTAACATTAGCATAAATATGTATATATTTGTCCTTTGCTACTGTCTCCTCTCTTTTCCCTCTGTTCCTTGTGCATCCACTGTATCTTTTTCCTTCCGCTGCCCTTCATCTCTCTTCCTCCTGTCTCCTTCCCTGTTTCTTTCCCTGCTGCTTCCTGGCCCTGTGCCCCCTCTCTCTCCCCTCTCTCTCCCCTCTCTTAGTGCCTTTCTGTCTCTTTCCGTCCTTAGGCCCTAATGACTTGATCCCTCCTCCATCCCCTGTGCCATCGTCTGTGTCTCTGTCCCTCCACCTCCTGTGTCCTCCTTGGTCTCTCTCCCTCCTTCATTCCCTCCTCTCTCCCCCACCTTCCCTCCATGTGTCTCCTTTAGCTCTTTCATCCAGCCTGTGCCTCCCCCTCCTTTCATCATTCCCTATACCTCTTATTTTTCTCTCCCATCCCTTCCTTGTTGCCTCTTTTTTGCTCCTCTCAGCCATACATGAGATATGCAGGAAGTGCTGCTACAGCAGCCTAGAGGAGGGAAAGTGAGCTTTTTTCCCATCCCCTCTTGCCATAGCTTACAGACACAGTAGAAAGAGGAGATGGGGAGAAGAGCAGAAGAACAGCTGCTAAGGAGAGTGCTCAAGTGAGTCCCACCCCCACTGCCCACAACAGCCAATCACAGCACAGTGAGAGGAGATAGGGCAGGGCTACCACTCCACTCTCATGTTGCTCTCTCTGCCTTAGCTCCCTCCCCCATCTGTAAACAGGGCTGTAGGGTAAAAGATCTGCCTGCCGCAGGAAACAGATTTTTAGTCTCTGGTCAGTACTTCTGACAGGACACTGTATAGGTCAATAGAAAACCAGACTGTCCAAGTCAAAACCAGGCAGTTGTCAACCCTCAGGGTGATGTGGGTGGAAGTAACAATGAGGGGTTGTAAAATCTCTACTGAGATGAAAGCTTTTTATTTAAAACTTGTGTTTTCTCTTTCTTTCTTTCTCAAACACCATTATGTTTGATAAAAAACAAAAAAAAAAACACTGGTACAAAAATATATGCTTTGTGGCAAAAAAGAAAACAAAAGAATTTTATATTTTTAGTTTCATTAAAGGATTTTCTATTTTTATTGTAATGACAGAAAACAGAAAGATTTTAATAACTGCTATCAACTACCCTTTCAAATCCCTGCAGCTGCTTACTGAGCATGCTCATTTCTTCCAATATGCCTGCTCACCATGCTCTCTCCTTGTAAATAAAAGATCTGAGCATGCTCAGGTATGAGGTCATGGCCTGTAATGTCATTCCACAATGGCTGCCTGCAACATGGTTCACAGCATCACAATTCAAACGAACTTTGTTTTGGTTTTACTGTGCATGCACTGTCGTGACGTCATTTCTAGGTCCCACCACAACAGCCGCCATCTTGGATGCACGTCATTCTGTCTCCAGGCACCTGCCATCTTGAAAAACGTATTTTGAGTGTCAATCTGCTTCCTCCACAAGGCGACAGGTGGCGTGGCCATAAGTGACGTTTTCAAAAAGGGACAAAAGGGGCAGGATGGGGCGGGGCTATGTGGGATGTCAACAAAGGGGTGTGGCTAGGTGGAAAGGGGGTGAGACTTAACCTGGAAGTGAACGCTGATTGGCTGAGAGGGGATCAATGGGCGAGATTAACCCAGATGGGAATGGCTACCTGTCAAAACAAGGTTTTGACAAGATGTGCACCCCTTAACTACGGGAGTGAAGGCTATTAAACAAGAGAAGTTTGGAGGATCTACCCCTTAACTGGGCAAACTAGGGATGAACTGGTTTTACTGACAATTGTGTGGGCATGCCCCACTTTTAAAATTCTCTGACTTACCCAGAAGGAGCAGGATTTGCATGCACAAGTATGCACCCACTTAAACTTTCGCTCACGTGTGCTGAGAAACTATTTTTATAAAACGTGTACATATGTGCGCATATATTATAACATGGACGCTTCTCTTAGCATGAGCCAATATGCACACACAAATGTGTACCTGTGCAACGGTGTGAAAGTTACCGTCATTGTTCACAAATAAAGGTGAATTTAAAAAGCCTAACATGTGCCAAAACCAAGAGATATGCGCACAAGTAAGGCCGGCCCATGCTGTGCAAATTTTAAAACCTGCCTGGATATGTGCATATGTGCCACTACATGCACAAATGAAAAGTTCCAAAAAAGGGGCAGGGAATGGTCTGCGCAGGGCATTGGCATTCCTGGATTTCAAAATTAGTGCGTAAATACGCACACAGGTGCTTGCCGGGGTCCCTGCCGCATAGCTTTACTTCTGCTATGGAGAATGTGCACTTAATAAAATAAAGATAAATAGACAGATCGACGGGGTTTTAAGAGTCAGGGCTAACAGGTGAAACAGGAGTGGGGTTTGGAAGTCCTATTCCTTACCTGGGAAACTGGGAATGAACTAGGAAAGCTGGTAAATCTGTTGGCACGTGTGCGTTTTAAAATCCACCCCACTTATGTGGTAGAAGCAGCATTTACATGCACAGGCACACATCCACTTAAAATTGTGTGCATCCCTGGGTGCGTGCATACAAACGCACGCATATGTGCGCCCATGCATCAGTTTAAAAGGTACCACCCCAGTGTACACATTCAATATAAGAATGTAAAATATATGTGCATGTGTATCTATGTATAAATACATATATAGAGAGAAAGTATATATATTCAGTATAAGAATGTAAAATACATGTAAGTGTGTATCTATGTATAAATAGATATAGAGAGAGATGCACTGTATACATTCAATATTAGAATGCAAAATATACATGCACATCTATGTATAAATACATATATAGATACAGTGTATACATTGAATATAAGAATGTAAAATACATACACATGTGTATCTATGTATAAATACATATAGAGAGAGATACAGTGTACATTCACTATAAGAATGTAAAAACATGCGCATCTGTATCTGTATAAATACATATATATAGAGAAAGTGTATATCTTCAATATAAGAATGTAAAATACATACACATGTGTATCTATATATAAATACATATATATAGAGAGAGATACAGTGTACATTCACTATAAGAATGTAAAAACATGCGCATCTGTATCTGTATAAATACATATATATAGAGAAAGTGTATATATTCAATATAAGAATGTAAAATACATGCAAGTGTGTATCTATGTATAAATAGATATAGAGAGAGATGCAGTGTATATACATTCAATATTAGAATGCAAAATGCATGCGCATCTATGTATAAATATATATAGAGAGATACAGTGTATACATTGAATATAAGAATGTAAAATACATATACATGTGTATCTATGTATAAATACATATAGAGAGAGAGATACAGTGTACATTCACTATAAGAATGTAAAATACATGCACATGTGTTTCTATGTATAATTCCAGAAAAACACTAGGAGCTCCGCTTGCACTCAAACTATGTCCAACATCCACGACAAGTGCAAGAATAATTTCAATTCCTGGTCAGGTTTTCTACTGTGAAAATTATGCTTTTATTTCGGCAACTCCTCAATTTCAGTACATGAACATATAGAGATATAATGTACACATCCAATATAAGAATGTAAAATACATGCGAGTGTGTATCATTGTATGAATACATAGATGGAAAGATACAATGTAAACATTGACTATAAGATTGTAAAATACATGTGCATGTGCATCTATGTATGAATACATAGATGGAAAGATACAGTGTATACATTGAATATAAGATTGTAAAATACATGCAAATGTGCGTCTATGTATAAATACATATATAGAGAGAAAGAAAGTGCATACGTTCAAAGTAAGAATGCAAAAATACATGCACATACTGTATTTATTTATGTATATACATTCAGTAGGATCTTATAATGTTTGTGTGTCTTTATGCGCACACACACACACACACACACACACACTTACAGGTACAGACAGTCACATTCACACACGTACATGCACACAGAGAAGCAAAATACATTTGTCACTCGCTGTCATTAAAATGACTTTTGTAAGAAGGTAGAGGAGGCATTGCAGTGTTCAGTTTTCTGCTACAGAGCTAGATTTAGTAGTTAACAAATGGTTACCCACATTCAAAATATATATTCTCTTTCTATTCAAAATAGAACTTCTGTCAGATACATATTCTTAGAAAAATTCATTTTTGTGTTTGTCTATCCCCCACCTTCTGTCTGCGTTTTGTATTCATGAGCTGACTGAAAGCAGGAAAGAAAGATAATTTTAATATTCGGACCGGCGAGCAGGAGTTACAGCAAGCCTCCACCCCAAAATAGGACAGAGAGAAACAAAGAGGAAAAATCCAAACCCAGCAAGATTTACTTTTCGCATCATCATCTGAATTACATGTAATCCTTTCAGGGATGCGTCCCCAGGGTCATGCGGAAGACCATTTTTTTCTTCTTTTTTTTTATTTAATAGAGGTCATCCAGCCGGAGAAGAGAAACCCAAATGAAAAGCATCGTCAGTGTGCTATTACTCGAGCAGTGTGTTGTGTGGCCTCATCAAAAATACATAACCAGGCAGCTGAAGAGCATTTCTATGCATTCATTTTTGGACCAGAGCTGAAGGGGGAAGGGAAGGCGAGGTTGCAAACTGAAGGCAGCACTAGATATTACAATAAAAAAAAATACTCTCACATAAAACAGTTTGGCTAAATTATTTTCCACATAGGAAAAAGTTCACGAATTATAGGTAACTCTGCAAATTTGTTACTTACAAACAATTGGAAAAAGAAAGGTGTTTTATTGTGTTCTGAGGCAGACTGCTGACTTTTGCTGCATGATATTTTTATTCTGAGGGGAAAGCCTCCTCATTCTCGCCCATGTTTTGTCTTCCACCAAAATTTTAACTGGAATGAGCTGATCGCAATTAAAATTATGATTTCTTTTCCAAAATGAGATAAGGATAATAAACTCTATGAAATGCTTTGATTAGCCCATCTATGGGAGCGGCTTTATTGAAACTACAAAACAGATTATTTAGGTGTGGGGATGAAGAAACAGGACAAAGGAAAGGCGACACAGAGCACAAACAAACAGTGCTGGAAATTTGAGTGAGACGAGAGAAGCTCTCAGTCTGCGCCCCTCCTCCTTCCACCCCTAAATCTAGCCTGGAGATGAGTGACCCTGCCGAGAGGAGCCAGAGCTGCAGAGGTGACCCCATGCAAACCAGCCTGTTAGAACTAATAAGGTGTGCTCCACTGACATTATTACAGTGCCGTGGAAAGAACGCTCTCTCCCAGTGCCCATCCTCAGCTGGGAATTTACTATTCCTTTGCATTATTAAAGAGACAGCTCGCATCTACTATGAGGGATAAGATTTGTTCAGGATAAATAACTGTGCATTATTTAAAAAAGGTTATGTTACTGCTGTACAGTCTTTATGTGAAGAAGCTGAGCATTACAAAAGGAAGAATTTATGACATGTTGGTTATGCTTCTGTATATGAACAATAGCAATTTTAAAAAAATCTGATTTTGTGTAGTACAAGGGAAATAAATGATAATTAAAACATGCTGTATGGTGATCCATATAATTATGAGAAAATTAAGCAAAATAGGGATGTAAGATCTTTACAATCAGCAAATCACATTAATATATCATAAGAAAAAAGGTTTCATCTACTATGTATAAAGTGTAAACTCTTGCATTATTGTAACTGCATATACACAATCTACATATACATACACACACATATGTCTCTATCCATATACATAAACATATATACATACACACAGAAAAGCAGTAGCTCCCTCTGTCAGATTCTATACATGTGATTCAGAGGCAATCCGAATTCAGCAAATAATTCTGCCTGCAACTCTTAGGAATAAAGGAAGTAATTTTCAAAGGAGTTAGACGCGTAAATGCAGCATACTATCATAGCAATTTTCAAAAGCCATTTTCTCAAGTAAAGTGCACTTGTGCAAGTAAATCCTACGGACAATTCAATGGCATATATTGTAGCAGTTTTCAAAAGCTCACTTACTTGAGTAAAGTGCACGAGTAAAACCCAATTTTACTGGAGTAAATGCTTTTTAAAATCAGGCCCAAAATATCTGTGTGGTGTGTGTGTGTGTGTGTGTGTGTGAATCTTTGCAGGTGGCACAAGGCAAGACATAACAGGCCATGGATTAAGAATTAATGCCAGCAGTTACCAGTTTGTTGTTTATGATATGAAATGTGCTGCTGCTGTCCTGGAGCTATTTTCTTGGAGTGGAAAGTACTGATACTTCTATATATGTTCCTCCAGTCTTGCCACAGTGCAGGTCGCAGATCCACGTAAGTGATGTGCAGTCCAGTGACATACTCCAGAACTTCAAAACAAAAAGGGAAAAATATTCCTCATACAAAGAGATCTTGCACGAATCTATAGATGCGTTCCAAGATGTTGATGAAAGACCTGCAGTGATTGTGTGAGCACCATGTGATCTCACTACAGAACTGCCTTTACCTACTCCAAAGGCCAAAACATTGTTCATGTAATATGTACCAGGGGCTTCACTCGCCAGCCCTGCCAGTGGGCGCTCTGCTCTAGATTTCATGTTCCTGCCTTGGTGGAAAATGCAAGCTGGATAGGGCAAGTGACTTTAATGAAAAGGGAGGGTGGGGAGACAGCTATAGGATTCTCCACCCCACTCCTTGTTTCTCTCTTGACTGTGTGTGGATGTTAAGGGAGCCCCCAAAAAGAGAGTGATAACTGCATGGCAACATCAGAAAGCAAGTTTTATACCTCCATCAGTTGGATGTGTACATCATCGATATCTTGTACTTGCTCTATTGGGGGTGGAGGAATGGGGGTAGGTGCTCAGTGGGGAAGGTGTAGGACAGAAAGTATTGGGGCGTGAGTGGTATGTGGGCACTTTTCTCCCTTACACTCTCCACGTTCTCCCCCTACTCCTTTCCTCCCCACCTGCCTGGGAATGATGTGTATGTGCTGTGGGTGTGACTGGTGAAAGTGTAAGTGATATTGGGAAGTGAGTGTAATGTAGTATTTACGTGTGTAGGGGGGAAACCCACCACCATTTTCCACCCATCTCCCTCCTCCTCCCCTCCCCTGTGCGAGTTTGTGTGTGTGCACTCCCTCCCTTTCCCCTGCACTTCCATTTCCCCCCTCCTCCCCCATCTGTGTGTATATTTTAGGAAGATGAGGGCGAGGGTGTGTGTGTAGGGGGATGGACTCCCACAGACTGCAATCTCCACAGACTCCCCCTTGTATGTGTGTGAGAGGGTGGGAGGAGGTGTGTATTTGTTATGGGTCTGATATAGGTGGTATTAAGGGTGAATTGGGTGTGTGTGCGTGTCTGGGGGGGAATGAGCTGGGTGTGTGTGTGTGTGTGTGTGCACTCTCTTTCTCACACTCTCTGCCCCTCTACCCCTCTCCTCCCTTCATGTATATGGGGGGGGGGTTTGTGTGCATGAGGCCCCTCCTCCCACCTCACCCACTGTCCCTTTTCTTCCTCTTTCACTGCTCCCCCTCCTCCTCTATTCTGCTCCCCACTCACTCTCCCCTTCCTTCAGGCTCTCTCTCTCTCTTACTGCTCCCCCTTTCTCCCATAGCTACTCTCGCCATCCTACTATTTTCCTCCTGCAGCTCCTCTACCTCATGCACCCACTGGCCTCCCCCTGCAACCCCCCCTATCACTGCCCCCTCCTCTCCTCCTCCCCAACTACCCATCTCCTCCTACCCCTTCCTTCTGACCCTCCATTTCCTACTTCTTCTTCAGCTCACTATCCCCCCCTCTCTCCCACTGCTCCCCACCCCTCCCTCCCCCAAGCTCCTCCGCCTTAGTCTCCACTACTCCCTCTTTCATCCTCCCCCACCTATTCGGGCCCTCGCCTCCCTTCTCATTATCCTCTCCCTCCTAGTGCCTGCCCACCTCGGGGTCCAATATCATCTCTTCTTCTGCTGGTGGCTCTGTTTTTGTTGTTGTTTCCTTGCAGTGGTAGGGGCCCAGGAATTCCCTACCAGCTTTGCCATTGCCAGCACCACTGCTATACTCACTGGCCCCGTGATGCAAACATCCCCTCTCCTCCCTTACTGCTGCCTATAGCCCCTCCTACTGCTCTGGGTGACATCATTGCATCTCACATGCGCAGGCTCAACACAATGATTACCCGGAGCCCCTCCTTTTATAATATAGAAAGAAATGTTCAGCATTATTACAAAATATTACAAAATAAGAATTACTTTGGCCGGTGTTTGTACAAAATGAAAAGGACTGGAGGCGTGCAGGATCCTTTCCAGACCATTCATTTTCACACTGACAAGGCTCAGAAAGGAGCAGCCCCCAAACATTCGACATGAGGGCGGCAGCAGAAACGAGACTTGTGCTACATTAAGGCTGTCCAAAAAATGTTGCCAGTAACCGTTTTCTCAGTCTAAAAATCACAGAATTCATTTATGCTTTCAAGATAGCACATGACATTTTTACACTTTCACAACAACATTTTTGGGCTGTGCCAATGCTGCAAGATAAGGTCACATTCACCTAATTACGTCAAATGTATGCAGCTACATTTTCTGAATACTCATGGTGGAGATCCTGAAAACCAGACCTGCCTGTGACCCCCGGGGGACCAGAGCAGGGTCTTCAGTGTTAGTACGTACTGTACATTCATAAATCAATAATATATATTTTCTTAGAAAAAAATTAGAGTTCGAGCAGATAAAATGCAAGTTTTCTGTGTGCAAATGTAGGCCCAGTATCGTTTCACAGCGAAGGCTCTGTGGGTTTTACCCAGAGAAAGCTGGATTCCTTTCAGGCTCTGATACCTTCCTGAAACAAGATTTTGTCATCCATGCTTTTTTTCAGAGCATATTTATTTATCTATTCATTTATTTATTTTTAAAGAGCATTTCTCCGCCATCTCCCTGGTCAGACTGGCCACCCAAGGCAACGTGCAATCTAAAATCTCAGTTTCAACAACACATATGTTCAACAACAGAAACAGTGCCGCCTTCAGATGTGACTGCACGGCTTTATACGGCCTTATACAGTTTTTACAGCTTTCTTTTTCCTATGCAGTGGAAATGACTTCAGAAAATTCGGATCTAAGGCTGCCTGTTACAAAAATGCATTTTCTATGTGCAGAATAAAAATGCCTACAGAAATGCTTTGACACCATTTTACGTGAATAAAACATCTTGAGCCCAACTTTCAAACCTATCCACAGTACAGCATTTGTGCGTGTAAGCGAATGTGCAGAGATTTATCCTAGTATCTTATAAATAGTGTGGCAGGAGCTATATAGTGCATAAAATACCACGTACTTCTGCTCTGAAGTTCACATGCTTCAGAGCATGTGAACATTTTCAAGGCAAGAAAACACAAGCTTTTTATAAACACACGTGCGTATATTTTATGTGCAAAACAATTGTGACAGTGTGTGAATAAACACCCAGAATTAAATCTGGAGGCAAGTATTTCACAAAATATGTACAACTACTTGAACTCATCAGTTCACTGCTACCTCCGCCAATTCACTCAGTCTGTCTCCAGTTCATCTAGTCCTTCTAGCACAGGGATGGCAAACTCCAGTCCTCCAGTGGCACAAACAGGCCAGATTTTCAGGATTTGCATTTGGCCAATGATACCATGAAAAAGATTTTATTATGTTTTATTTTTATTTTATGATAGGTCTGTACATGTTGGAGATAATTTTCAAAGCCATTCATGTACAGAAAACATGGGTTGATGTGAGTAAAAGGCTTGTTAAAACGTTGGTGCTGTGTAGTCTGGTTTCATGCATCCTTTTAGATGTGCAAAAGAAAGGCATTCTGGGGCCAGAATCGAGTGGCACTGACTGTTGGATCCTGCACCAATGACATAGAAAAATGTGGGAGGGAGGTTCTGGAAGCCAAATTTAGGCTCTTAGGTAGAAAGCTTAAATCCAGAACCTCCAGGGTAGCATTCTCTGAAATGCTTCCTGTTCCACGCGCAGGTCCCCAGAGGCAGGTAGAGTTCCGGAGTCTCAATGCGTGGATGAGACGATGGTGCAAGGAAGAGGGATTCAGTTTTGTTAGGAACTGGGGAATCTTTTGGGGAAGGGGGGAGTCTTCCGAAGGGATGGGCTCCACCTTAACCAGGGTGGAACCAGACTGCTGGTGCTAACCTTTAAAAAGGAGATAGAGCAGCTTTTAAACTAGAACAAAGGGGAAAGCCGACAGTCGCTCAGCAGCGCATGGTTCGGAAAGAGGTATCTTCAAAGGATACTAATGACGCATGACAGAGAGGAGCACCCGGGAGGCGGTGTAGCGCTTTATGTCCGGGATGGCATAGAGTACAACAGGATAAACATCCTGCATGAGACTAAATGCACAACTGAATCTTTATGGGTAGAAATCCCTTGTGTGTCGGGGAAGACTATAGTGATAGGAGTATACTACTGTCCACTTGGTAAAGATGGTGAGACTGACAGTGAAATGCTAAGAGAAATTAGAGAAGTTAACCAAATTGGTTGTGCGGTAATAATAGGATATTTCAATTACCCCAATATTGACTGGGTAAATGTATCATCGGGACATGCTAGAGAGCTAAAGTCCCAGGATGGAATAAATGACATTTTATGGAGCAATTGGTTCAGGAACCGACAAGAGAGGGAGCAATTTTAGATCTAATTCTCAGTGGAGCACAGGATTTGGTGGGAGAGGTAACGGTGGTGGGGCCGCTTGGTAATAGTGATCATAATATGATCAAATTTGAATTAATGACTGGAAGGGGGACAGTAAGCAAATCCACAGCTCTTGTGCTAAACTTTCAAAAGGGAAACTTTGATAAAATGAGAAAAATTGTTAGAAAAAACTGAAAGGAGCAGCTACAAAGGTAAAAAGTATGCAAGAGGCGTGGTCATTGTTAAAAAATACCATCTTAGAAGCACAATCCAGATGTATTCCACACATTAACGGGCCGATACAGTAAAGTCTGCGGGAGAGCGGCGGGCGCACCGGCCACTCGCCGGTGCATGCGATTCAGTATTTAAATTAGGCCTGGCGGTAGATCCGGGCAAAAGGAGGCGTTAGGGACACTAGCGCGTCCGTAGCGCCTCCTTTTTGACAGTAGCGGCGGCTGTCAGTGGGTTTGACAGCCGACGCTCAATTTTGCCGGCGTCGGTTCTCGAGCCCACTGACAGCCACGGGCTCG
Organism: Rhinatrema bivittatum; assembly: GCF_901001135.1. Lineage (NCBI taxonomy): Eukaryota > Metazoa > Chordata > Amphibia > Gymnophiona > Rhinatrematidae > Rhinatrema > Rhinatrema bivittatum. The sequence continues at coordinate 42,045,772 of NC_042621.1, forward strand.
GAAACCGGATGCCGGCAAAATTGAGCGTCCGGTTTTCGACCCGACAGCCGCAGGCTGAATTCCAACTTTTTTTTTTTTGTTTTACTCTTCGGGACCTCCGACTTAATATCGCTATGATATTAAGTCGGAGGGTGCACAGAAAAGCAGTTTTTACTGCTTTTCTTTGCACTTTCCTGGTGCCGGAAGAAATTAGCGCCGACCTTTGGGTCGGCGCTAATTTCTGAAAGTAAAATGTGCGGCTTGGCTGCACATTTTACTTTCTGTATCTCGCGCGCATACCTAATAGGGCCATTTGCATGTTGAGGGCGCTATTAGGTGCCGCAGGTTGGACGCGCGTTTTCCTCCCCTTACTGAATAAGGGGTAAGGGAAAACACGCATCCAATAGCAGGCTAACAGTGTGGAAGAAGGATCCAACAGAAGAAAATCGGATAATGCCTAAGTGTTGGCAAGTTAATTGTAAGACATTGATAAGAAAGGCTAAGAGAGAATTTGAAAAGAAGTTGGCCGTAGAGGCAAAAACTCACAGTAAAAGCTTTTAAATATATCCGGCGAATACCATTATCCAGAAACCACTTCCCCCAGCAAATTCTAAGCCTCAGTGTCAGGAAAAATATAGAAACATAGAAATGACGGCAGAAGAAGACCAAACGGTCCATCCAGTCTGCCCAGCAAGCTTTCACTTTTTTTTTTTTCCATACTTATCTTTTTCTCTTGTCCCTTGTAAGTGACTTTTTGTTCTATTTACCTTCCACCCCGCCCTCCCTTCCATCCCCGCCATCGATCTATTTCCCTTCCACCCCTTACATTGATGTAGTTAGCAGTGCTGGAGCTGCATCTAAGTGAAGTATCAGTGCTGGAGCTGCATCTAAGTGAAGTATCTAGCTAATTGTTTAGGGGTAGTAACCGCCGTCATAGCAAGCTACTCCCAATCATGTTTATCCAGCCTGTGCAACTCAGTCCTTGTTGGTTGTTGTCCGAATATAAATCATCTTTTCATCATTCCCCCCTGCCGTTGAAGCAGAGAACTATGCTGGATATCATTGAAAGTGAAGTATCAGGCTAATTTGGTTTGGGGTAGTAACCACCGTATCAAGAAAGCTACTCCCCTGCTTTTTTGTAGTAGAAAGTGTTCTAAAAATCAAAATCACAGAACATATAGAAAGACATGGTTTAATGGAATAAAGTCAGCATGGCTTTACCCAAGTCAAGTCTTGTCTCACAAATCTGCTTCGCTTTTTTGAAGGAGTTAATAAACATGTGGATAAAGGTGAACCGGTAGATGTAGTGTACTTGGATTTTCAGAAGGCATTTGATAAAGTTCCTCATGAGAGGCTTCTAGGAAAAATAAAAAGTCATGGGATAGGTGGCGATGTCCTTTCGTGGATTACAAACTGGCTAAAAGACAGGAAACAGAGAGTAGGATTAAATGGACAATTTTCTCAGTGGAAGGGAGAGGGCAGTGGAGTGCCTCAGGGATCTGTATTGGGAACCTTACTTTTCAATATATTTATAAATGATCTGGAAAGAAATATGACAAGTGAGGTTATCAAATTTGTGGATGATACAAAACTGTTCAGAGTAGTTAAATCAAGAGCAGATTGCGATAAATTGCAGGAAGACCTTGTGAGGCTGGAAAATTGGGCATCAAAATGGCAGATGAAATTTAATGTGGATAAGTGCAAGGTGATGCATATAGGAAAAAATAACCTATGCCATAGTTACACAATGTTTGGTTCCATATTAGGTGCTACTACCCAAGAAAGAGATCTAGGCGTCATAGATCTAGGCGTCATAGTGGATAACACATTGAAATTGTCGGTTCAGTGTGCTGCAGCAGTCAAAAAAGCAAACAGAATGTTGGGAATTATTAGAAACAGAATGATGAATAAAATGGAAAATGTCATAATGCCTCTGTATCGTTCCATGGTGAGACCACACCTTGAATACTGTGTACAATTCTGGTCACCGCATCTCAAAATGTATATAGTTATGATGGAGAAGGTACAGAGAAGGGCAACCAAAATGATAAGGGGAATGGAACAGCTCCCCTATGAGGAAAGACTAAAGAGGTTAGGACTTTTCAGCTTGGAGAAGAGACGGCTGAGGGGGGATATGATAGAGGTGTTTAAAATCATGAGAGGTCTAGAACGGGTAGATGTGAATACGTTATTTACTCTTTCAGATAATAG